>NC_138160.1:97788936-98131674 GCF_964165515.1 Mesoplodon bidens
GAAATGTAAATATTAATGAAGCATGTTTCTCAGGAAAGGATATTCAGTGAGTCTTCTTTATCTGTCAAAACTGACTCAATCAGTACACACTTTCTGGACAGATTGAATGTTTATAGAGTCATAAATTGACATTTATCTGACAATTTTTGTATTCCTACCAAATGGCTTTCTTTATTATGCCTAGGCATTTCAATATAGCATTGATGGTTCTAAGGAGAAATTAAACATTATTTTTCAAATGAAGATAAGGGTGAAATGGGATTTATAGCTAGTGGGCCTTTCAAGAGTTTTTTGGGTATTAAATGTGAACACTGGCTTAAATTAAATCTTAGTATAGAATTTCACCCTGGTCTGCAAAGATATAAAACAATCCTATTATAAAAGGACTCATTATTAAATTAATTGTGATATAACACGATATATATGTATGAAGATATGTATGTGTTATATTCTTCAAAATATTAACAGGTGATGGAATTACTTTCTGTGACTTTTTCCCCCTCAAAAATTATAAAAATAAACATACCAGAAATACTTTGTTTTCCAAAAAATAAAACAGCTATTTTAGAAGAATAAAACTTCCATAATATATACACACTCAAACACATTCACACACACACACACCACACACTCCAAGTTAAATAATTCTCAAGAACAGGAGGAAACTATCTTTTATTGCGGTCTACCATGTGCCTGCTAAATGCCAATAAAAGCATATATTATAAAATTAGACATGTTATGTTTAGCTTATATTTAACAAGATTTGTTATTGCCTCCCAGCATCAGGCTTATTAAGCAATTTCAGTCTACATTTACAATATATAGGATAGTTAAAATCCTAAAATGTGTCACAGAATTTTTGAAAGGGTTTAAATATGAATTGGAAAAGTTGAATTTGGCAGCTGAAGACCCAAAGAGCCAAACACAGCAGACAAGAAAGAGGTTTTGAGACAACATAGAAGAGAACCAATCCCTCCATCTCTTCTCCAGAAACGTCCAGAAGGCCAGGGAGAACACAGCCAATAAAAACATCTTCTGCCATGAGAGGCTATAGTCAAGTTAACAGAAACTTGATGCCGTGAACTCTCACATTTACTCAATCCCTGTTCAGGGTTGTTAAAAGATATCCGGTAACAGAAATCAGGACGAATCTTAGGAGTAGATAGCCTGCTGGTAAGAATCTAGAAGGTCCCCAATAACACTCCCTTTGCCTTTTCTTTCTATTCCTACAAATACTTCTTGTCAACATTCACAGTCTTACCAGGTAATTAATACCCATCATATATCTGTTCATAGGATCATCCATTTTAGATTTGATTTTTCTCAAAATGTAATTAATCTAGAAAACCTTGTAATTTAAGTTGGCATTTATGGTATATATCTGAAAGCAAGCTTAACTAAAGCAATTAGAGAAAACCTAAATGTCCTGGCTAATCTTTCTGTATCTTCTACACACATCTCTATCAGACTTATTACACTGTATTTTAATTTTGTACCAGATTATTAGTCCATCAGTGGACTTGGACTCGGCAGTTACTCATTGCTCAGAAATGTTTTGTTTTACTTTTTTGTTTGTTTTTAAGGATTAAGTATGTCAGAGGCTACAAAAAGTGTCAATCTCTCAGTCAGGGATTGTTTGATTCCCCCCAAACAAAATAGAGGAATGCAGTAGATATCTTTTTACCTTCTTGGTCTGTTCAGCATCTTTTCCATTTAGAGATTCTCCTTTCCCTACCTGATGGAGCTGACAATAACATAGCTTCACTTTAAGTACTAAAGTGCTTGGCAATTATGCTAGGCTGTCCAGAGTACCCTATCCCTCTGGAATCTTTGAGTGATTTAAGACAAGCCAGTCAGAATTCTTTTTGAGGGATTGACATGGACTTTGGAATTTAAAGTTCTTTCTCTAGAGATGAAGACTCTTGAAGATCGTTAAGGATTATCATTGCTGCCACTTTGCAGTGAACACATTGGAGAGTGAGGTCTATGAGGGGTAAGGAGAGCCAAGGGGGAAGAGAAAATTAGTTAGATTTCCTAAGGACATCCTTAAATTCCTGGATCAAGCTGTAACCTGAAGATAAACATTCATAGCTCTTCCAGACTTATGTGTCAATATGTTATTTTTGTTAGTTTTTGTTTAAGTTTGTTTCAATAGAGTCTGTCACTTATAACCTTAAAAATCTTGACTATTACATGGGGCACCATGAAGTTTTCAAAAAATCCGAGCATGGGAAGCAAGATACAGCTGGATGATACAGAATAGCTGAAGCAAAGTCTACCTTCTTGATTGCCTGAGGAGTTGGTGGCCTCCTGCTCTGCTGCTTACTAATAACTTGCTTCTGTTCTTCTCCTCTGTGAACCTGCTCTGTATGTATACGTATGACTTCTCTGCTTCTGCATAACAGTGGCTTATTCCTACCCTATAAGCTAGAATGAGGAACAGGATTACTACCATTCCTCAAAGTGCTATGTAGCTTGTTGTCTTAGATTTCTATGACTTTCAGTTTGAGTAGCCACTGTTACTTTCTTCAGTAATTTTCTAGATATCCACCATCACCTTTTAGAATCACTATTCCAATTTAAAATTCCCAGAAAAGAGAACTTGGTTAGATCCCCTAGGTGATGCCCTCTCTCACCTTCCTTCCTCCACTAGCCGTTACTTGTGTGGGATTATATGGTATGCTAGCTTTTCTGAGTTCACTCCTAGGGTAAGGACTGTGATAACCTGAAAAATGTACATGATAGGAAAGCAATGGTTAGTATCTAAGATACGGATGATGATAATAATGATGATTATCATGGCCTTATCCAGAAACCAGATGGATCTTTTGTACTTTCTCAGATTCTCAATGCCTCATCTTTCTTCCACTCCCATAAACAATTTTTCTGCCTCAACTATTGTCTCAAATCACCTGGTAACTCCCTATTTGCTCTTTCTGAATATGGATGAAACGTACATCCTGAAATCTGGGTTCCCAGCCAGCCACTGGTGTGACTGATGATGTGAACTGAAAGCCTTGGGAATTAATGATTTTGGGAACCAAATTAGACCAGTGGAAAATAAGAGAGGGGCATCCAAAAGAGGCATCCTTCCCATCTTCTCTCTGTAGAACTGTTTAAGATATAACTTTTCCATATAGCCTATCAGGAGATTTTCGTGCCTGGGGTAACCTGCCAAAGATTGGCTGCGTCTCTTTGCAGCTTATCATGCAGAAGTGGCTAGGGAGGTAATGCATCAGCTTTCAATTGCTTCCTATCCTTTCTGGACCCAGTTTTTTTCCCTTACTTTTACTGATCGAGATTGCTCTCCTCTCAATAAAAGCATTCACACTTAAGTCCTGCCTCATGCTCTATTCCTTAGAGAACACAGAACATTAATTGACAACTTCGTACCACCAGTACTTGTCTATGTAATCCTCATTACAATGTTCTGAGATGGTTATTAATATTATTCACATTTCAAATGAAGCCGTCAAGATTCCAGCAGGGAACAGTGTCACTGTCCCACTGGCATGATTCAGAGGGTTTATTTACAAATGAACTATTTATAATGGTGTGGGGTAGGGAAGTCACATTTAGTACAGGAATTGGGACCTGGTGACAGAAGAGAAATTGTTACCACCTCTAGACCTGAAGGTATGAGGGCAGCAAGCAGCATAATTTGGAAGGAGAGAGCTGTGTCAAGAATGGCACATGGGGTGGGGCAGCCACTCGTGATGAATGGACACAGGCAGGGAGATCAAGATCCTGACATCACTCTGCTCCTGCCTCCTGCTCTGCTACCCGAGCTTCCCTTTTGTCACATCCAACCAGAGTCCAAAGGCAGTGGCTCCTGTTGATGTAACCCACAGGAGTCAGCATCCTTAGACAGGACAGGATGGCAAAAGTGTGATCCAGGAGTGAATCTGAAGCTCAAAACACCATTTATCTGATAGAATGCAGCAGTGGAAATTCTGGAAGAATGTAGAATTTGCCTAAGGTCATAGAGCTAATAGAAGTGTTGTTTCTTGGTTTAAAATACTGCCTTGTGCAAGTCCTGTTGGAAAGTCTAATTGACATTTGGGAAGCAGTCTGTATTGTTTGGCCTGATGCACTCTTTCACTTGAGAGGGATGCATGTTAGCAGACACTTCTCTGGTTAGTTCGAGTCTAGAACTGCAGTCTCCACACACCCTCGAGTGAAGCCTCATCAACATTATGCTCTTGGGTCACAGGGGTGGAAATTCCTCATGAGTGAATTATTACTCCACTCGCAAAATTTTGTTTCTCCTTCTAAAACTTCAGTGCAGCAACTCTTAGAGATTATTAGAATCCAATTAAAACATTTGAAAGTAAATTTGACTCTTAAATTTGAAATTATTGTCCATACAAAGTATACTTCAAAATTGATCATATGGAACATGATGGTTTTTATGCCTAAATGTAGTTTTCCATTATATATATATATATATATATATATATTTTTTTTTTTTTTTTTTTTTTTTTTTTTTTTTGCGGTACGCCGGCCTCTCATTGTTGTGGCCTCTCCCATTGCAGAGCACAGGCTCTGGAAGCGCAGGCTCAGCGGCCATGGCTCACGGGCCTAGCCACTCCGCGGCATGTGGGATCTTCCCGGACCGGGGCACAAACCCGCGCCCCCTGCATCGGCAGGCGGACTCTCAACCACTGCGCCACCAGGGAAGCCCCATAATATATTTTTAATACATAGGCTTGCTGGAAATTTATTTCACCCCTTTCCTCTTGGAAAGAGTACATTAAAATGTACTTGGCCTACTCTTTCACCTTTCAAGAGAATTAATGCTTTGCCATGGGCCATACCGCCCACACCATCTTTCCTTATCCCCTCACACAGAGTTTGCCCACAGGTAAATTAATTCCACCTAAGGTAATTTTTTCCCCCACATCTTCAGTCCTCTTCCACTTCAAGTAATCTTAGTTCCACATTTTAGTTCAATCTATTTCTCTGAAATAATCCCTGAAAGGGGTTTGATGCCTGGAGCACACATTAGTGCAAGATTGCCCCCCAGCCCTTCAGAATCCAGCTTTGAAATATTTGTACTCTATGTGCCATTGCAATGAAATGACAAACCCATAGTTGCTCCTGAGGGATGAGTCTGAGGTGATTTTACATTATAGAAGTTTTATACTTTTCTGTAATTATGTTGAGCTATATTTGCATTGTTCATAAGCTATTTCAATTCCTAGAAACAGAAAGTTGCAAAGGTAGATCATCTATAATCCCTTCAGTTTCAGGAACCAGGACCAGTCAAGTAAGGTGACAGTTTAAAGGTCACATAGCTACTGATTGCTGTGTGATCGTCTCTTTTTTTAGAGTTTTTGGAAATCAAAGGAAGTGTGTAATAAATTACAATAGCACAACATCCTAATATCCCAGAAGCATAAGTCACCATGCACTCAATGATGAAGGTCTGGGTGTCCCTGTAGAAATCCCTAGAGTTTCCAAAGCCAACATCACCAAGAATTGCTATGCCCAAACTTGATTTTATCTCCCACACATTCTTCTTCAAAGGCCCATCTAAAGGAATTGTTTTGGAGATTGAGTGTAAGTAGATTGCTTCACGTAAGATACTTCTGTAACAGTAAAGAATAAATTACTAACAATATAGCAATTGCTAATTTGCTGCTGCTTCTGAATCCATGTGTCAAAGGCAGTAATCTCACGGATAATCGACCCCACTTCCTTGTTCTTCAACAACAGCAGCAAAGAAAGACTTTGCACGAGGAAGGTCCTTATTCCAGGACACATGCAAAGACCCTCAGAGATTTTCTCCTGCAGAGAGAGAGTTCTGGGGTTCTCCCAAATCCCATTCCTCTTATAATATAGCAGCAAGAGGTTGGGTGGCCTTCAATGTCTGTCTGACTTCAAGACTTTCGTTATTTCCCTTCCATCTTCTTGGCATGTGGTGAGGATTGGTGTGTTTAGAAATATTCACAAGAAATCAAAATATAATACAAATATGAAAGGGTACAAAAAAACGAAAAACGTACTTTAACCTGACTAGTAGTATCCCTTTGATTTCCTTTGTATTCAAGATTTTGTATATTTTTTCCCTTTGACACTGATGGCCCTCCCTCTTATACATACCCCAACCCTTTCAGGTTTCAAGGCTCACAGTTACATTAAGAAGATTTAAAATCTCTTCTCTTCCAGTTCTTTAGATAGTCTGACTGGGTGATATGTTTTCTTAACCTCCCCCTTGATTTTGCTAAATCTCTCTCTTTTCTCTGAACTAGGATAAGACTCTGTATTAGGCATAGTGCTTTTCAAAATATTGCTTGAACAGATCTGATTAAGTATGGTTAATTTCCTGGATGTTTATATTGAGTACACTCATGGTTGCAATCCTCAAGCCATTTACAGTCTATTGGCGGAGATTTTTTAAAATCTCTTTTACCGCTTTATAAAAAGCTCAATTTATGTCCATGATTTTTATACAATTTGTCAGTGATTAGTGTGAAACAGATACTCAGTAGAATTGTTGAGTTGAGTTCTATCATGTCATATAATTGGCTCTTTAAGTTAACACAGTGCTTCGGTATCTCATAAGGAGTGACAAAAAAAAAATTGTTATGTGGATATGCTAGTGTCATTCCTTTTTTGGGGGGCAGTTTTACCACTAATTATTTGGGACAAAAAGTACATTTCTTTTTTTAATTTCAGTTTTTATATACATTACATCTTAGTTCTTATCCTCTTCCAATCTTTGATTCAACAGTCTCTATTTTGAGTAAAATAGAGACTTGAATCAGAGTCAAAATGTGTACTCTGAAAGTAAAGAGCTCTGGAGTCCATCTCTATCTTTTTTTGGTGGGGTTTAAATCAGTATATGACTTTGGGTCAGAGAAACCTATTTTTGTCTCTTACTAGTCAGAATGGTATTGAAAATTTTTACTCAAATTCTCTCAATCTGTTTCTTCATCTATGATATAGGGGTAATATTTAACATTCTCTCAAATATTGAAAATGAAGTGAGAAGATACATTTAAAGTCCCAATTTATAGTATGTATACAATAAGCTAAAATTTGTTATTATGTAATAAGCAAAGTCTATACCCATTTAGAGCACTGGCAAACTTTCTCTGTAATGGGTGAGATAGTATGTATTTTCGGCGTTGGTGGCCTTATCTCTGTTACAACTATTCAACTCTGCCATTGTAGCATAAAAGTAGCCACATGTAAAAAAGGGAGTATGATTGTGTTCTAATAAAACTTTATTAAAAAAATAACAAGTGGTTGTCTGGGTTTGGCCTACGGGCTGCAGTTGAAGACCTCTGATTTAGATTAGTGCACCTACCCTTTGCTATTGTCGCCTTATGTACCCCATTCCTACTTACTCTCCCTAAGTAAATTCAGTAACTGGCTCATAAAGATTTTATTTTTTCTTATTTTTATTTATTCATTTTAATTGAAGTATAGTTGATTTACAACATTAGCTTCAGGTGTACAGCATAACAATTCTATATTTTTATAGATTATACTCCATGTAAAGTTATTATAAAATATTGGCTATATTCCCTAATGTACAAAATATCCTTGTAGCTTATTTATTTTATACATACTTGTTTATAACTCTTAATTCCCTACCACTATCTTACCTTCCCCTGTTCCCTCTCCCCACTGGAAACCACTAGTTTGTTCTCGATACCTGTGAGTCTGTTTCTCTTTTGTTATATCCATTCATTTTTTAGATTCCAAGGGATAACATAGAGTATTTGTCCTTCTTTTTCTGACTTATTTCACTAAGCATATACCCTCCAGGTCCATCTTTGTTGTTGCAAATGGCAAAATTTGATTCTTTTTTTATGGCTGAGTAATATTCCATTGTATGTATGTATCCCATCTTCTTTAACCACTCATCTGTTGATGAACAGGTTGCTTCCATATCTTGGCTATTATAAGTATGCTGCTACGAATATTGGGGTGCATGTATCTTTTCAAATGAGTGTTTTCATTTTCTTTGTATGTATATATACCCAGGAGAGCAACTGCTGGATCTTTTAGTAGTTCTATTTAAAAATTTTTGAGGATTCTCCATACTGTTTTCCACAGTGGCTGCACCAATTTACATTCCCACCAACAGTGTACTAGCCTTCCCTTTTTGCCATATCCTCACCAACATTTGTTATTTGTGGTCTTTTAGAAGGTAGCTATTCTGACAGGTGTGAGGTGATATGTCATTGTTGTTTTGACTTGTATTTCTTTGATTAGCAATGTTGAACATCATTTCATTTGCCTTTCGATGTGTCTGTCAGGGA
Organism: Mesoplodon bidens; assembly: GCF_964165515.1. NCBI lineage: Eukaryota > Metazoa > Chordata > Mammalia > Artiodactyla > Ziphiidae > Mesoplodon > Mesoplodon bidens. Next base: position 97,797,213 of record NC_138160.1, read on the forward strand.
ATATGGGTTCTGCATCCTACTCCACCACCTTGATCTACCCTCATAATATCTTTTAAATGTATTAAAATGTATCAGATATAAAAGTGTACTCATAATAATGAATCAAATACCTATTAACAGCCACCCAGATAGAATAATATAAAATATTTACAAATATGGGCTGAAGTGGCCTAAATATCCTTTCCTAATTCCATTCAACTCCCTATACTCAGAGAAAAATGCTGTCCTCATTTATTGTTCATCATTCCCTTAGGTGACCTTATGCTTTTGCCAATTTTTTTGTATATTCTTAATAAATACAGAGTTCTGTTCCACCATTATAAAATTCCACATGTGTGTGTAATATAATACATATGGCATGTATCCTGTCTTTTTCACTAAATATTGAGTGTTTAAGATCAATCTATGTGGATATATGTAAATCGAGTTTATTAATTTACACTGCTGTATAATATTCTAATAATGAATATACCATTTTATATATATCTATATGTATCTATATATATCTATATATATAGATCTTAGTCCATAAAGATTTGTTACTTCTATTTTTTTTTTCTGTTGCAAATACTTTTGCTATGCACATTCTTATACACACCTTTTGTATGTGTGAGGATTTATCTAGAATATGTATGTAGGATTAAATTGCTAAATCATCTTGTACTTTTCATTATTTTGCTAAATAGGTCTTCAAATTGACTATAGCAACTTGCCCTCTACTAGTATTTTTAATGTTTCAACTCATTTACATGCATTTTTTAGTGTTAGATATTCACTATCTGTTGGGCACCAAATGGTATTTTATTATGGTTTGAATATGCATTTCTTTGATTACTGGTGCTCATTTTTTCATGTATCTATTGATTCTTATTCAGGTTAGATTCTGATTCTGTGGAGTGACTATATGTAATTATTGTCAGTTTTTCTGTTGAATTGCTTGTCTTTTTCGTATAGATTTAAAAGTGTTCTTTATATATTGTACATTGCAATCTCTTGGGATTTACTCAGTTTTAAAATAATCTTCTTCCAGTGACTGAGGTTTAACATTGTTTAATGCCTTTTGATGCACAGAAGAATTAAAAACTTCATATACTATGTAATTGAACAATGTTTTTCTCTGTGCCTATGATATTTATGTCATTTTTAGAAATAGTTTCAGTATCAATTCCATAAAAACATTCCTTTTAAAAGTTTAAAAGTTTTTTGTTTTTTAATGTGTACACTCGTACTTTTTATTTGGAATTGATTTTTGTGTTTTATTTTATAAGATAAGGATACAATTTAATTTTTTTCTATGTGAATAAGCTATTTTCCTAGTATGATTTATTAAATAATTAGTTCCCTCTGCCCATGATTTTCACTGTTTATTTATTTATATAATATACTTACCTATATGAATTTTGTGTTTCATGAGTCAGTTTCCTTGTGTCGGTGACAATACCATGTTTCTTAATTACTTTAGTTTCATAATAGCCTGATGTCTGTAGGACAAATAGTTTGTGTCTCGCCTATTCTTGGTTGTTGGCTTTTTCATGTAAATTTTCTTAACAGGTTTCCTGAAAAAATCCCTGACTCTCTGCTTTTCTATATACTTTTTTATAGGTTTCTTAAAAAAAAAATCTGTTGGGGATTTTGATTGGAACTCCATCTAATTTTAGATTAATTTGAGGCATACTGATAGCTTTATGCTATTGAATCATTTTATCTGTGAACATGTATATGTTTCCAATGTTTAAATTTACTTAAGTAGAATTTTATGATTTTTCTATTGTTAAAAAAGTACTCACTATTCACATCACTTAAGTTTAGTCTAGTAACTTATACTTGCATTGCTATAGAAAATGATATATTTTATTTAACAAGATTTTATATTTTACTTAGTAAGATTTTACCACTCTATGTGGCCACTGTATAGGAATGTAGTTGATAGCTATTATTTTTATATGCAGCAATCTTGTCCATTACATTACTTATAATGATTTCTCTGTAGAGTATATTGGATTCTTTTATTCAGACAATTTTATCAAATACAAGTAATGACAGTTTTGTGTCTTTCTCTCCATTCCTTACATCTTACACTATAGTGCTGGCATATTAGTCCCATACATGCCTTTGGTCTTTTAATGTGAGGGAGAAATAAACCTTGGACTTACTTTAATCATTGTCATTATAGCAGAAGAATATAGTTCCTAAAATTTCTAACAGATACACAAAGACTGTTTCTGAGATGGGGATGATACAGACAGTGCTTTGATTTATCAGCTTTTAATTGCCAGACCATTTGGAGAAAGAAAACTCTGTCTTTTTGCTTGGATTGTTAAACTAATAGATTATACATTTAGAGATATAGTAGCCCATTGTTGCCACTGGCTTAAGCTTGCCCGTAGAAGAAGCTAACACAGGAATGTAGATCCCAGAGGAAAGTGAGAAATACATTCATGATGACTTTATGAGCATGGCCTTGACTACATTTTTCAGTTATGCAAGCCGGTAAATTACATGTCTTGATTAAGTCTGTTCAGGTTGTATGATTGTCACTTAGGCTAGAAGAATCTGCCCCAAATCTTGCCCAGGCCTACTCATCCTTCTCAGCCGCGCTCTGTCTGTTACTTAATGTCTCTCCCCTTTCTCTAAGGCTTCTGATACTATGTTCCTCTTGCCTACGCATTGGACTGCCTCCACTATCTAGGTTCCTCAATCAGCCTAATCTAACCACCAGAGTAAACTGCCCTGATCTGTTTAGGGAGGCCAACTCTTAGCCACAACTGCCCAGGATACACTGAGTAGTCAGCATTATAATATTATCACCATCCATGTTATTTACACATCTATCTTGCAAATGAACAAAACGTCTTTTATTCAAAATTGCCCATCATAAAATAACATTTTTCGTTTGTATGTTCTCCAAGAATTTCATAGTTTGTTAATCTGTTTATCTCTTTTACTAAACCAAGAAATCCTTGAGGTTGTCTATATGTAGCCTAAGGACCTAGTCAGTGCTGGGCACCCTGGAGATAGGCAGTGGTGGTTGAGTTGAAATTACTGACCATTCAATATGATCCTGTAAAGATATCTAGTTTGCACATAAAAGATTGTGTTTTGTACTTAATAACTAATGTTAAGCAAATTCCATGTTGTAGACAGAAGAAAAAATGAATTTCAAAGGTCCTCTTTATATTGGCAAATATTAGGTCTTTCCCAGTCAAAATTTTGAATAAACCTAGTTGAGAATACACCAATAACTTAATTCAGTTTCCAAGGGAACATTTTGTCACAGCAAAAGTGTATACAGAATTCTCCTGTGCCTTCATGTATGTTCCTTTTCTCAGTGAGTGAAATACTTGAGATTTAAATTCTGACTACAAATTGGAATCATTTATTTGTGAACATGTAGACACAAAAGCAAGAATGGAACAGGACTAAAAAGAAACCAGATTTCCTCTGAGGCTTTACTTGGAGGGTTCCCCCCCACCGCTTGCAGCTTTTAGAGAAATAATAAATTGCCTACCATCCTGTTTCTTTCCTTTACTTTTATGTGTACGAAAGCTTGGGTGATCAAGGAAGAGTGAAAACCAAGGCTGAAGCATATATCCATTACTGCAGTTGCCTTCAACTAGCAAGTCACAAATTCAATCAAAACACAACCCTAGTGCATTTACCTTTTCATCCTTTCTTATACACTTATTTTGTAACTATTTACAAAAACATGTGGAATGCTTCAGGTAGTATTTCTGCTATTACCAAATCTTTCTACTGATTTCTCATCACTGTACACTTGGGTGCAACATTCAAAAGATAATGGAGTAAGAAAAGAGAAAAGAAGCAAACTGTGACATCAGTAATAACACTTGGGCCTGGATACCTCTAGACTTCCTCATCTTTTTAGCTGTAACACTAGGTAAGCTATCTCTTTGATCGTAGCTTAGTTTGTTGTTTCATAATTTTTCTCCTTTGAGAGTGTGACACTATTTTCTAACTACATTTTTTAGGGGTCATTGATTGACTATTTCCAGAGGCTGTAAATCTTTTAAAGACAGTAGAAATCAGTGAGGCATAAGGAGAAATTTATATTGGATCAAATATAATTTATATATGAATAAAATATAAAAAGCTTGGATAAAAATGTAATTGAACAACTCAGTGTGTCATAGTTTGCCATCCACAACACTACTCTTGGTAAATAAAATAAAGTAAGTGAAGAAAAGCAAAATGAATCCTCTAAGTGAGGAAACCATTGATTAAAGTTATGGATTCCAGAAATTTTTTCTATCAAGCATCATTTTGTTTTCCTTAGAAGGATACACTGTCAAACCTCTCTGTGTCCTCTATAGTTGAGTAAATCTGTTTAGAAAGTGACTAAAACACCAATAAAATGAGATTTCAGCTAGGTTTTGAATATTTTCTATGGTAATTATTAGACCTATTCAGTGTTGACAGAAAGGAAAAGCTATTGGGCTATTATTAGTTCTAAGAATTCCCCTAATTTTCCACAAAGATTCATCAAAATAAGTGAGTGTTGTATTATTCACTGTTACTGGACGATGCTAGAGTCATTGAACAATTTATTGTCCATGTGTATGTATACAGGTAGGAAAATCTTTTCCCCTATCATAATATTAATCCAATTTTGTGGTAATTAATTACTTAATATCTGCCTTCTCTGTTAAGCTGTAAATTCTAAATGGATAGGAATTAATTTTTTTTTTGGTTGTATCATGTAATCTGGCACATGTTGAGTACCCAGTAAATAATTCTTGAATGAATGAATAAATTGATGAATCAAAGAATAAATCATTGAGTGGGGTTGCCCAATAATATTTTGGTAATTCATAGGAATATTTAGGATTGAGTGCGCTTGTACATAGGTAGGCAGTATAATTTATTCTTTTATTTTTATTTTTTACTAGGTAAACATTTCAGGACTCCCTACTATAATAATGGAGTCTATGATAGAAAGATGCCATTATTATTGTAGAATATAAAGTATTCTGTATACCTTACATAAAAATATATAGAGTATAGTATAACATATGTAGTATAGTATATTCTATACTCTGTAGAGATATAAAATACTTTCAGGTGACTGTTTCTCTAGAAGAGGAGCCTGAGATTCAGAGATGTTATTCAGCTTCCTTGATTCCTTGGTAGAACAGAGTTAAAACTGTACCTCAGAGACTTTGCCTTTTTCAGAAGCCCTGTACTAATTTGAAAAAGTTTTAGGTTGGAATGCTACCGGTTGGAAATGATACAGGAAAAGGAGCTCTAATCTCATACTTTACTCTCAAGTTTTACCTCAGAACATTCTAGAACCTAGGGCAACAGAGAAAGCCCTTTCACTAAGGAGCAATAGTATTTTCAAAGGCCAGATTTTATAGGCATAGTTTTTTAGTTTGTTATTACTGTTAGAGAAAAACTCTTCTTCAGGGCAAGCAGCTTTTTGCACATTACTTAAAAATACAATTAGCCTTGATGTAAGTTTAACAATACTGTCTTTTTCCATTTGCCATTCTTAGCAATAGAAAACCAATTTTTCTTCAGAATACATTTCCATTTCTTCCAAGGCAAAAAAATAGGAAAGACATACAGGATGAAATATTAAATTCTGACCCAGGGATTATTTTTACAATGGTAGCATAAAATTCTAAAGATAGGTATTTATGATGGAAAACCTGACGTATTTTCACCTCACAGAATCACAGAAAGTAGTAGTAGTATAATTCTATTCATTCATTTTCCCCAAAACTAATTATTAGGGTCAAACTCCAAAGGAATATTACTTAGGAAAGGAGAAAAGACAGAATCCACTGATTTCTACATCACTATAGATGAACAGTGAATAACAATGAATATAGAAGGGCCATTTGTGCACCTCAGAGGAAGAATCTGCTCAAGTTGACATGGTCCTGAGACAGAACAGAAAGCACTTTATAAAACAAAAACTGCTTCTTCAAAACATTGTTGCTTTATTCATCTCTTGTTCTGTAAAGTTGTGTACTTGGGATGGATGATAATGGCTCTTGCTAAATAAATGTAAGATAGAACAAATAGTGAATATTCCATTTTGTTCAGAGCAGATCCCCTGCAAAGAAAATGATGGCTGTTAAAAATGCCTCCTGCAACTTTTGGAGGTGGGAATGACTGCTAATGCATCAGTTAGATGCCTTATCTTCCGTTCCCTTTGTACTAAGTAGTATTGAACAATTAACTTGCATCAAACAGTATCTGAAGTACCTCTGGATAGTAAATGGCACTTATAGGAGCCCACATTATTTCTGAAAATGTGGTTTATTTTTTGATTCCTAGTAAAAATTTTAGGGCAGATGTTTCTGGTGAAATAGTTAATGTATGTATAACTAAACAGAAACAAATGTCTTCCAGAGAAATTTTTTTCTTCGTGCGTCAGTTGGCTTTGTAAAACTGCTGATAGGAAGTGCCTTTAACTTTTGAAACTTTGCTGAAAATATAGAACTTACTTCTCTATCTCTGAGACAGGACTTTCAATATGAATCTGAATTCAGGATTGAACAATATCCTTAATATAAGAGATACAAATTTAAAAATCTTAGAAATTTTTTGAATTTATTACTTTCAAATATAAGCTATTTTCCTGAAGCGCTTATAGTACTGCATGTTAAACACAAATATATTTAAATTTTAAAATGATTTAATTCTTGTGATCATCATGCAATCACTTTTTATTATCAACAGTTATGGAGAGGCTACTATATATAAGATATTGGATAAAATAAACCTAGTTGTTTCAGTGAGGGTCCTTCTAAACAAAATGCTTTTAATCCTACATGATAGAGAAAAAAATAATAATGTTCATGTCAATTAAAAATGACTATAGTTATTCAGAGAAAGGAGATATTATTTAAATTTGGGGCTTGGATAAAGAAGATGGAATTAGAAAATAATAATTGTACTTTTGTAAAACTATTTCAGAAATGGTTTTCCTAGGTTTTTCTTCTATGTATACATTATCAGGAAGCCTCATTAATTTTTCTTTCTACAAATGTTCACCATGAAATCACCACAAAACCAGAGAGTTTTGCATTTCCTTAGAATTTCAAGCTTGATGTAGGCTTCAGTAAGATGCAAATATTGTTTTTCTTATGTTGTGATGAAAAACTGACCTTTCATTCACATAATTTGGCTTAGGGTGTTTTGTTTGTTTTTCTTTACCAATGTACTAAGTAGTCCTGATTGAAAGAATCCACCATAACTATAACCAGTATTGATAAATGGTAGCTTTTGTGTTACCTGAGACAGCAACAGATTCATTTCATCTTTTCTGGAGATCTTTTATGAACTCCTGTGAGTTTAAAATACTTCCTTCCTTTCCCCACTTTCCTCTTTCCCTCACTTCCCTTCTTTTCCTCCTTTTGTTTTTTTTAAAAATGAAATTCTATGCAAATCTTCTGCAGTTTAAATACTGGAAACTGCAGCATCAAATTGCATTAAGGATGTCAAATGCTTCTTCATTTTAAATTGATTTTGAATTTGGAGGCACTGCCAAATGCAATCTGCAGCTCAATGCAAAGTACTTGCAAGTGTGACTAATACTTTTTGGGGGAAGGTTTAATCAGATATAGTGTTTGTAGTAAGTGGATAATTTCTTTGTCCACAGATAATTCACCAAAGCAGATATTCACCACATGGGTATCTCTATTGACAGAGTTTTATTATGACAACTAATTATTCAGGATGTACTGTATATTTGGCTTATTATGGGACAAACGTTTGAGAACAGGCAAAACAAAGTACATACAGAAGGGGTGTCGTAAGCAAACTACTAAAGGAATATGTCACCTTATCCTGACTCAGGATTCTGTTTGGACTCAACTATGCCAACATAAAAGGATTTAGCGATGATTTACATGAACTTTACGTGGTGTATCATACAGATTCTCACAGAAACAACCTGAATGATTGAGCTAATCCAAATATTAAGCTGATATGTATACAGTTTTATTCTGAAAAAAACTAATTTCAATAAGTTTTATTTTTACCAGGTCACTTGATATTAGGAGATCTACAGTAGGCTTCAGTTGTCTTCATTGATCCTAACTATTCCATTATGTACTGAAAACCAACTTCAACTACAATGATCTGCCTGTTTTTGTTTCTTTTCATGCATTGGAGGAAGTTTTACTTTGAGAAAATTCACTGGTTAAATTGCCTATGACTTTGGGATATCTCTTCTCTATGCACATTTTTTCCCAGGGTAGCAGTTTGCTTTCTCTCCTCTGAGTTAACGTCCTACTTTTTATTTTTTATTTCTTTTTTAGATGTTGGGGGTAGGAGTTTATTAATTAATTTATTTATTTTTGCTGTGTTGGGTCTTCGTTTCTGTGCGAGGGCTTTCTTTAGTTGTGGCAAGCGGGGGCCACTCTTCATCGTGGTGTGCGGGCCTCTCACTATCGCGGCCTCTCTTGTTGAGGAGCACAGACTCCAGACGCGCAGGCTCTGTAGTTGTGGCTCACGGGCCTAGTTGCTCCGCGACATGTGGGATCCTCCCAGACCAGGGCTCGAACCCGTGTCCCCTGCATTAGCAGGCAGATGCTCAACCACTGCGCCACCAGGGAAGCCCCTATGTCCTACTTTTTAAAAGATGTTTGATTAACATTTATCTTGCCCCAAACCTGTTCATTTAACAATCTCACACCTATGCCTCTTCGTTCTAGGATCCTTTCAGCACATAGGGATGGAAATCTGTGTTTACAATTTCATTTGTGTTTTTCACTGAGATTTAAATTCCAAGACCATCTCTTCTACTTTTACTATATTTTCCCAGGGTACATGTTACACAGAAATGTGGAGATGGTGGGTTATCATAAATGTTACCTGATAGACTGATGTAATGAAGAGTTCACCATCACCCCCTTGTTTTTAAGAATTCCCATGTGTATGGCATTTTCTTGTACCACGTCTGGCCATAGGGCCATAGAAGCTGTTTCAAATGTGATGATTATTTTTGGATTGACTTCTTTCCTTAATAATGCATTTTGTAATCATGGTCTCTTACATATGTACTTCCCTTTCTCCTGGGTGGCAAGGGTCAGAGGGCTCAGATTCTCACAGAGTGAGAGTGATGTCTTGGTAAGATTCCCATCGCTGACTGGAATAATAAGTAAAGCTCATATGCGGAATGTATGATGTCTAATTAATATGAAATAGAGGCTAAAGATGTAATTTTAGTTTAGTTACTTCTGGATATGTTTTCCTGGGCCTAAGGCTGGTTACAAGAGAGAGAAAGAACAATTGTATTTTTATCCATATGGTTACTGTTAGTGTCTGATTATTACCTAAAACTCCTTGCCCATGTTTCAGCAGAGAATAGTTGCTCCCAGAAGGCCAAGAGTTCCTTTCAGGCACTGAAATTCAATTGACTCCCCAGCTAAAGCCCTAGTGGGAGCTGCCCAAGAGTATCTGAGGGCAGGATTTGGACACTTGTGAGTTACAGCCTGTCGGTTTCAGGCTTCACATTTGTTGCTCTTAGTTCCCAAGTGGCACATATTGCCTTTGTCCTACTGAGGGCACTGTCTTATGGATGTAAGACAAATGGTTCCAGGTTCTCTGTTAGCAAAGCAAAGGCATTTTTAAAGTTCATTTTTAAAGTTCTTTTCTGTTCATTTGGAGTATCACAGAACTATATTGACAAAATCTATAAACTCACCATCTATAGGGCTTCAGTGGTAAGTTAAAAAAAATCCTGTTGCTGATTGATTTTTATTTTCAGCATCCCATCCCCTTCATTACTTGACATATGCCATCCCTTACTGCTCTAGTGCTTAAACATATCTCTACTGAAACATTTTTTAGCTGCAATGCAATTTTTATCATCATTCAAAATGTATAATGATAAAGTTATGTAAAACTATTATTTTGTCTTAGGTTCCAAGCAGTAAATAATGACCACAGGTAATAGCTCCTAAGCTAAATATTGTCCTAAGTCCTGAATGTAATGATATTTAAAGTTACTGTAAAATTCAGGCTCTTGAGTTAGGACCATCTACTCAGAGAAATTATACTTTGAAAATACCAGGTTATCTCAGAGCCTTTACAATTAAGTATGAGGAAAGTAATCAAAGTAACCAAAGTCTTCTTTCCCATGGGAGTTTTGTTCTCCTTGCTGAGTACCCTTGAGAATGCCACTTTGGGGGTTGATAGGAATCTTGCTCCCTTCTACTCTTACAGACATATCACTTACTCGTGGTTCTGCCACAACACATGAATTATTAGAGGGGCCAAGGGGGTAAGGCCTTTGGATAGGACACTCCAATAGATCATAGGTTCAAGAGCTGGGACCTGATGAATAGCTTTATTTTCAGACTCTTAAATAAGTGGAAAAGGATCATATGGTAGGCTTCCCTATCCAGAAAGGTCACGGTACAACTTTTCTCAGCATAAAGTCTGTATCTATCTGTTGTACAGAACAAACAATTGTTATTGGTTTCTATCACATCTCTTCATCCTTACCCATGGCGGTTGTTAGGATAGAAGTCTGTATTAGTCTTCTAGGGCTACCATAACAAAGTACTGTTGACTGGGTGACTTAAACAACAAAAATTTATGTCTCACAATTTCAGAGGCTAGAAGTCTGAGATCAAAGTGTTGGCATGGTTGATTTCTTCTGAGATCTCTATCCCTGGCTTGTAAATGGCTGTCTCCTCTTTCCCATGTCTTCACTGGTCTTCTTCTGTGTGTGTCTATGTCCTAATCTCTTCTCCTTACAAAGATACCAGTTAGATTAGGGCCCACTCTGTTGACTTCATTTTAACTTAAATCTTTAAGAACCCTGTCTCCAAATATAGTCACATTTTGAGGTACTAAGCATTAGGACTTCAATATATGAATTTTGAAGGAATACAATTCTTAAAAAATTTACATTACTTGTGATCCTCTTAAGCACTGTCAAAATATGCAGTTGTGTGGCTGTTAAAAGCAAAACTCTATATGGATTTTTTTTCTTAATTGCTATTTTTAAGCTTATATTTCAATATAAAGTTCCTTTGTTTTTCTGCTTTGTGTCTGATTTAGTTGTTTTTCAAGGAACAGAGAAAGTCAGAAGAAACTTTTTAAAATGTTGAGCCACACCCCCCCCCAAAGTGGCCTAGATAATTAACAAGATTGTGGGATAGTGGAAGAAGCATCAAGTCTTCCCCATGAAAAATAATTTCCCTTAATTAATTAAAATCCAGGAACAGTGTGGAATATTATAGATTTATTTATTGCTCACTCAGAAAAGGAAAATGGAAAAATTTTTTTTTATATTTGAAGGTATTCTCTCAGCCATTACATTTGTCTGACTAGCTCAAATCTCTGTATTTGCTCTTTTAAATTTGTCTCTCGTCACTTTTAAGACAATTTACAGATCTTTAAAAATCATAAGAAAGTGGAAAAATTCAACTAATTGGTCGATAGATTACTTCCTCTAATATTTAATACTTTTCAGCACTGAAGAAAAATAAAGGATTACTCATTCTTACATTAAAAAAGAGATTTTATTATTTGTTCTAAATTGCTCACTGTCTATTCTTCGTGGCCGGTTAGTCCACTGATATTGTGAACTACTCATGTAGTGTTTCAATTTTGCTAACTTGCCCTTCTTATCTTGCTGTGTTTTTACATAAAGTTGCAAAAAATTTATAATTTCTATACCATTTCCTCTGGTGTATGTGTACATATATATTTTCCCCCAGTATAATTGGCTGAACTGAGGGAATTGGCTATCAGGAAAGGTATTATAGCTATTTTCCTTTGAAAATATTCAATAATTTCTGAAACATTCACCTTAATTCATTAAAGAACCATGATTCAAAAGTATTATATTAATCAATTGTGTAGCTAATTATACTATAAAACTGTCTTTCCTTGTCCCCGTGTGTTTTTGAACAGTGATGAAAAGAATAATAAAGCCCAGGCAGAATATTACAGCAATCATTCCACATGTATTTGCCTGTAATTTTGGGTGAGATGTGGAAAAAGGAAGTTGAAGAGAATAAATCAGAGAGTCATAAAAGAGGATTGAATTATCAGGGGATAAAATAGTTCCTACCTCATTTATTAGCAAATCTTTTTCTTCTCCCCTTCCCTTCCCTTCTTCTATCCCTTCTTTTAAAAATATATTTGTATGCTCTGTTTACAATGTACCAGACTAGAACTCTCAGCAATATCCTTGGGCTTTGACTATGTTGACCAAGGCCATTATTTTGGTTTTGTTTTCTGACAAAATTCCAGCTCAACTCAAGTTTTGGTTAGGAATAACTCTGCAATGAGGAAGAACCACTGAAGGCTCTAGCCTATGAAAATTTTTACACACTCTGATAAGATCTTAGACTGGAGTGAAACCCAGGCTCTTGTAAGCAGAAGAAATGCCAAATGAGAGTGGAGGGTGCGTGATTATCTATTTATCATCAGGATCACAGCAAAGGCCAGGAGAGTGAAGCAACGTGGACTTTTGTTTTATTCTGTTCAGATTCCACATCCCAAGGATTGGCATGGCCTTCTAATTTAACCTTTGGTAATCTAAAAAGGGAAAATAAGCTCCGATGAATTTTTTTAGGGGAATAAACTATTTAAAAAAATATGTTTTCAGCAAAGGCAGAGTTGAATTAGGTAATGGTCTGAGAGGTCTCAAGTATCATTAGTTTAGTTGCCCAAAAGGGATGCAGTTTGATTGTAAAGGTGCATTTTTATAGATTTTAGGCTGGGAAAATAGATCCTGGTTTCTGAAGAATTTGTGTTAAAAACAGCACTAATAGGGAATGCTAACAGTAGATAACACTGACTGACAAATGTGTGCATGCCATCCTGATAAATGTATTTTTCTTTACAAATTGCTTTATAATAGCCCCATTTTCTTTATTAAAATTTTTTAAAAATTTTAGATTAGAGTTACAATGTTGTGTTTCAGTTGTACAGCAAAGTGATTCCATTATACATTTACATGTTTATTCTTTTTCAGAATCTTTTCCCATTTAGATTATTATAGAATATTGAGTAGAGTATCCTGTGCTATACAGTAGGTCCTTGTTGATTATATATTCTATATGTAGTAGTGTGTAAATGTTAATCCCAAACTCCTAATTTATCCCTCCCCTCATTTGTTTTCTCTTTTGTAAATAAGTTCATTTTATCTTTTTTTTTTAGATTCTGCATATAAGCGATAACATATAATATTTGTCTTTCATTGTCTGCCTTATTTCACTTAGTATGATAATCCCTAGATTATCCATCCATGTTGCTTCAAATGTCATTATTTCATTCTTTTTTTATTGCTGAGTAATATTGCATTGTATGTAGGTACCACATCTTATTTATTCATTCATCTGTCGATGGATATTTAAGTTGCTTTCATGTACTGGCTACTGTAAATAGTGCTGCAATGAACATTGGGGTGCATGTATCTTTTTCAAGTTATGTTTTTCTCTGGATATATGCCCAGGAGTGGAATTTCTGGATCATATGGTAGTTCTATTTTTAGTTTTTTAAGAAACCTTCATACTGTTTTCCATAGTGGCTGTACAAATTTATATTCCCACCAACAGTGTAGGAAGTTTCCCTTTGTTCCACACCCTCTCCAGCATTTATTGTTTGCAGACTTTTTGATGATGATCATTCTGACTGGTGTGAGGTGATACCACATTGTAGTTTTGATTTATATTTCTCTAATAATTAACGATGTCAAGCATCTTTTCATGTGCTTTTTGGCCATCTTATGTCTTCTTTGGAGAAATGTCTATTTAGAGCTTCTGTCCATTTTTTGATTGAGTTGTTTGTTTGTTTCTTTTTGATATTGAGCTGCATGAACTGTTTGTATATTTTGGAGATTAATCCCTATCAATCACATCATTTGCAAATATTTTCTCCCTTTCTGTGGGTTGTCTTTTTGTTTTGTTTCCTTTGTGGTGCAAAGATTTTGAGTTTAATTAGGTCCCATTTGTTTATTTTTGTTTTTATTTTCATTATTCTAGGAGATGTATAAAAAAAGATATTTCTGTGATTTATGTCAAAGAGTGTTCTCCTTATGTTTTCCTCTAAAAGTTATAGAATCCAGACTTACATTTAGGTCTTTAATCAATTTTGAGTTTTTGTGTATGGTGTTACAGAGTGTTCTAATTCCATCCTGTTACACGTAGCTGTCCACTTATTCCCAGCAATGCTTGTTGAAGAGAGTGTCTTTTCTCCATTATATATTATTGCCTCTTTTGTCATAGATTAGTTGACCATGGGTACATGGCTTTATTTCTGGGCTTTCTACCCTGTTCCATTGATCTACAAGTCTCTCTTTGTGCCAGCACCATATATATATTTTTTTAAGAAAAAAAATTTTTTTAATTAATTAATTAATTAATTTTTGGCTGCATTGGGTCTTCGTTGCTGTGTGTGGGCTTTCTCTAGTTGCAGCGAGCAGGGGCTACTCTTTGTTGCGGTGTGCGGGCTTCTCATTGCGGTGGCTTCCCTTGCTGTGGAGCACGGGCTCTAGGCATGCAGGCTTCAGTAGTTGTGGTGCACGGGCTCAGTAGTTGTGGCTTGCAGGCTCTAGAGTAGAGGCTCAGTAGTTGTGGCGCATGGGCTTAGTTGCTCTGCGGCATGTGGGGTCTTCCCAGACCAGGGCTCGAACCCATGTCCCCTGCATTGGCAGGTGGATTCTTAACCACTGTGCCACCAGGGAAGTCCCACCATATTGTTTTAATTACTGTAGATTTGTAATATAATATGAAGTCAGGGAGCCTGATTCCTCCAGCTCTGTTTTTCTTTCTTAGGATTGCTTTGGCTATTCAGGTCTTTTGAGTTTCAATACAAATTTAAAATTTTTGTTCTAGTTCTTTGAAAAATAGCATTGGTAATTTGATAGGGATTGCACTGAATCTGTAGATTGCCTTGGGTAGTATAGTCATTTTATATTAATTAATTAATTAAATAAATACCTAGGTTTATTCCTAGTTATTTTATTCTTTTTGATGCGATGGTAAATGGGATTGTTTCCTTAATTTCTCTTTCTGATCTTTTGTTGTTAGTGTATAGAAATGCAAGCAATTTCTGTGCATTAATTTTGTATCCTGCAACTTTACTGAATTCATTGAGGAACTCTAGTAGTTTTCTGGTAGCCTCTTTAGAATTTTCCATGTATAGTATCATGTCACCTGCAAACAGTGACAGTTTTACTTCTTCTTTTCCAATTTGGATTCCTTTTATTTCTTTTTCTTCGCTGATTGCTTTAGCTAAGACTTCCAAAGCTATGTTGAATAAAAGTGGTGAGAGTGGACATCCTTGTCTTATTCCTGATGTTAGAGGAAAGGCTTTCAATTTTTCATCAATGAGTATAGTGTTAGCTGTGGGTTTGTCATGTATGACCTTTATTATGTTGAGATATGTTCCCTCTATGCCCACTTTCTGGAGAGTTTTTACCATAAATGGGTATTGAATTTTGTCAAAAGCTTTTTCTGCATCTATTGAGATAATCATGTGTTTTTTTATTATTCAGTTTGTTAATGTGGTGTATCACACTGATTGATTTGTGAATATTGAAAAATCCTTGCATCTGTAGGGTAAATCCCATTTGATCATGGTGTGTGATCCTTTTAATGTATTGTTGGATTTGGTTTGAGGATTTTTGTGTCTATTTTCATCAGTGATATTGGCCTATAGTTTTTTTTTTTGTGATATCTTTGTCTGGTTTTGTTATCAGGGTATTGGTGGCCTCATAGAATGAGTTTGGGAGTATTCCTTCCTCTGCAATTTTTTGGAATAGTTTCTGAAGTGTAGGTGTTAACTGTTCTCTAAGTGTTTGATAGAATTTTCCTGTGAAGTCATCTCGTCCTGGACTTTTGTTTGTTGGGAGTTTTTAAATCACAGTTTTAATTTCAGTACTTGTGATTGGTCTGTTCATATTTTCTATTTCTTCCTGGTTCAGTCTTGGGAGATTGTACCTTTCTAAGAATTTGTCCGTTTCTTTTAGGTTGTCCAGTTTATTGGCATATAGTTTCTTGTAATAGTCTCTTATGATCCTCTGTATTTCTACGGTGTCAGTTGTAACTTCTCCTTTTTCATTTCTAATTTTATTGATTTGAGCCATCCCCCTTTTTCTTGATGAGTCTGAATAATAGCCTCATTTTATAGATGAAGAAAATGAACCTTTCAGAGCCTCTGCAAAATATCAGGTCACATTATGGAATCAGAATTGTAACCTAAGCAGTCTGACTACAAAGCCCAATATTTTAACAGATACTCTAAGGAAAAATACAAAACAAATCCTCGAACAGTTGAGCTACACTTTGCTGCAGGGACAGAGTAGACTCCCTTTCCAAGTATGGTTTATACATGTAATCATCACCATCTGTCACTTACGTTGGTTAAAGATGTAGAACACTGGTGAAGGGTACCCCTTAGGAGCTTTAAATATGCTTTGATAGAAAAAAATAGGGGGACATCTATACTGAGAAAACGAGTGGGTTGGTGAGATAAACAAATAATTAAGATTCAGGTGTCTAAGGTTTACATCCTGGCTTTTCTGTACACCAAAGCCCACGTGACAGCTATGACAGTGCAATCTGTTTATCTCCAACTACAGGGCCCATAATTGACCAAGGTCCTCAGGGAGGGCTGGCTATATTATTTGCAAGACCTGTTACAGAATAAAAACATGAGGCCCACTGTTCAAAAGGCAAAGTGTCAGGAAAGGTACTAAAATATAAATCTGTTTTCTTTCTTCTTCAATCTTCCTCTTGACTTTTCATGGTGTTTTTTAAATTTGATATGTCATGTCGTCCTAATTAAAGAAATACTTAAAATTTTAAATTACTAGCTTGAATTTCACCATTTATATTGTTTAATACCAGTTTTAAATACAAATATAAGAATATTTAATTTAGTGCAGGATCACTGAATTGTGCAATTTGTGTTTTGTAACTTGTACATGCATATGTATTTTGTCTCACCAGAAAAGTGGAAGCTGCACAAAAGTTGACTGAGTGGTTTTATTTTACTTCTTGATATGCACACACATCCTACCAACATTCTCTACCTTCAGCTTACTTATCAGTGGAGAAAAAATGAAAGGAACAGGAACTATGTATTGCTCTATCTTTTCTTTTTCTTTCTATGCCATCATTTTCAGCACAAGTGATTGTTGAATACGGAATAGTCACATAAGTGATGATGTGTTTCTTCTTTCTGATTTGAGGCAAGTTCTGGTGGCCTGTTGGCTTACATCAGTAACCCTGCTTACTCAGTCATAGACATAACAAACTTACCTCCAACTAACTTTGAGTCTGGCTTAAACACATCATGGGTCTACCAGAATCCTGTGCTGTGGGACATCATGAGCCCCATATGTAAATGGGCAGCAAGGAATGGCAGACATGCCTATTGCCTGTGTTTCCTCTGTTAGTGCACATACTCCATTGTCCTTTACAAAACACAAGTTCAAAGATAAAATTATTCAGAATGTCAAGACAGTAGCAGAGCACTTAAACAAGGGCAGGTCTCTGCCAAGTGCAGGGCCCTGTATGATTGCCAAGCTGAAGACCATGATGCTGGCCCTGAACCCAGGTGCTTTACTCTGAAATCCATCCCCATGTTATGGTCAAGGGCATGTTTCCAGTGGGATGCTCCCAGACAGGGATTGAGTGCGGCTGGGCAAATAAAGACCCATTCATGAGATACAAGGGAGTTTATTGACAGCTGATTTTGGCTTAAGGCCTCCTGAATGGTCTTACCAAACTTTCCTTAGACTGCTCAGCAGTCTAGGTCTCTTTCACCCAGACTTCTCTCTCCTCTCCTTTATTTAGAGTCACACATCATGATCTAAGGGCTCTCCTCAGCTACCTGGCCATTTTCTTTCACGTAGATTAAAATAAGTGGTACCAAGTGGTCTGAGAAAACAGGTAGTAGGATGGGGATGTGGGAATGGCTCACCTACTAACTGGCAGGTGAAGAGGATGCCACTCTATTCATTGGATGGGGCATGGGTAGATGACATTACTCAATCAATAGGGATTTCCCAGTAATGATCTAGGAAAATGTCACAGTGGAGGAAAATGCTGTGGCAGGTATGTGATACATTTGAAAAATTGAAACTTTGAAGAATTGAAGTTGCAGAAGTCTCTTCCAAATAAGGCAATAAGTATCTCCCTTAGGAGCTGCCTCCACCTTCTCTCCTGGTTCTGAATCTGATAATTAGGGTTAAACCCTAATATAACTTGGCTAAGGATCTGCTGAGCTTTATAAGGAAGTAAAGAGTCTTTTAACCTAAATAATTGCAAGAACTAGTTTGCATATGCCAGCAGGAGCCAGGAGATTAATACCAGGAGTAGATTTTGAGGGTGTTTGATCAAGGGGCAGGAATGTAATTCTGTATCAACAAGAACTATTATTTTAAGGCCATTCTCTTGGGACTTAGTATTTAATGTTCTAGCAAGAATCCCAGGAAATGGGGCAAATTATCAGTGGGTTAGCTGTTAGATGCCTGGAATAAACAGTAGCTCACTCTGAGTGAAGTGAAAATGCCTGAGTTACCCTGAAAAATGATAGGGGGAGGAATAAAGAGGCAGAAAAAGTGGATATGTTGGAATGGGTATATTATGTAAGTCCAGAAGAGCCATCAGAGTATGACGTTCCACAGCGAGGCCCAGAGAACATTCAGTTCACCAAGACTATTGGTAATGTGTCGTGGGGAGGGTACTAGCATCACTAAGAAGTTTGATGGTATGCCAAGGCTGATTGTAGAAGATGTGGTCACAGAATTTGCCTCATTATTATTCATGGGTTAATGTGGATTTAAAGTAAGAATGGCCAGGTGACAGTGCTTCATTTCTATAAGCCAGGAGACCATAGTTAATGTAATGATTGGTAAGAAGAGGAACAGCCAAGGGTCTTTACTAGCCAAGCGTTGTGAAATGGTTAACAGATAATAGTATCTCAAGGGGGCATAGTGTCTGAGGTGCTGCTGAACAAATACAATTTTTTTAAAAGACATAAATGTAGGAGCAAGAGATAAAGAATGGTCACCTCAATAAAAAGTTATGCTCAAGATTTCAGATCTGAAACAACTTTTGCACTGAGAACCCTTTGAGGAGGAAGGACTTTACAACATGATGTCAGTTATACGCTCCGATGATTTCCCCAAGTTTTTTTCAAAGATCTACAGCCATGGACTTCCTTGGTGGCACAGTGGTTGGGAGTCCGCCTGCCAATGCAGGGGACGCAGGTTCGTGCCCCGGTCCGGGAAGATCCCACATGCCGCAGAGCAGCTGGGCCCATGGGACATGGCCACTGAGCCTGCGCATCCGGAGCCTGTGCTCAGCAACGGGAGAGGCCACAGCAGTGAGAGGCCCGCATACCGCAAAAAAAAAAAAAAAGAAAGAAAAAAAAAGAGAGGAAAAAAAAAAGATCTACAGCCATTTACACAGCCATGAATATACCATGGGGGAGGGGGACTAAACCCAGACATTTCTAAGACTTCTGAACACAGTTTGAGTTGGCATTGTTATCTGTAGACTCAGCCATCATCATGGTACCCCTGTTGGAGCAGAGGCATATGGAGGCCAGAGAATCAATGGAGTTCTGGCTCACAGCGAGTACACTGGGCCTACAGACCCATCCTGTAGTCATTTCTCCAATCCCCAAGGACATAGTAAAAACTGATATATTTGGTAGTTGGATTAATGCTTCTGTCTCTAATCTGTGAAGAAAGAGCTATCACTCTGAAGAAAGGCCAGCTGAGACATCCAAAACTGCCTTCCTTGGATCAGATAGTAACTAGGAAACAATATGAAATCCCAGAGGGGATGGCAGAGATTAATGCTGCAACTAAAGACCTAAACAATGCAGAGTAGTGGTCCCTACCACATCTCTGTTTAATTAGCCAGTCTGACACCTTTGGAATCTCATGGACATTGGAGAATGATTGTAGACCACCACAGACTTAAAAAAGTATTAAACCCCATCACAGCTGCTGGGTCAAATGTGGTGTTATTTCTTTTTGTTTGTTTGTTTGTTTGTTTGTTTTTGCAGTACACGGGCCTCTCACTGTTGTGGCCTCTCCCGTTGCAGAGCACAGGCTCCGGACGGGCAGGCTCAGCGGCCATGGCTCATGGCCCAGCCGCTCCACGGCATGTGGGATCCTCCCGGACCGGGGCATGAACCCATGTCCCCTGCATCAGCAGGCGGACTCTCAACCACTGCGCCACCAGGGACGCCCGTGGTGTTATTTCTTGAACAGATTAATAATATCTTGGGTGCATGCTACGTCAACATTGATTTGGTATGTGCTTTCTTTTCCCTTCCAATCAGAAGAGAATCAGAAACAGTTTGTATTCATGTGAAACAAACAGCAATATTCACTGACAGTTTTGTCTCAGAGCTATGTTAACTCTCCTGCCCTCTGTCACAGTCTGAAGAGATCTGGACTGCATGTATATCCCACTGAAAATTATACTGATCCATCATAGCATTGATGACATCATTTTGATTGGACAGAATGAGCAAGAAGTGACTAGAAAGCTGGAAACATTGGTAAGACACATGCACTCCAAAGGGTGAAAGATAAATCCTGTGAGGATTCAGGGAAAGGCCATATCAGTGAAGTTTACAGGAGTCCAGTGATCACGAGTGTAGTTGGACATCCTCTCCAAAGTAAAAGACAAATTGCTGCGTCTTGCATCCCTTACCACAAAGAAAGAAACCTGGCATCCCTTTTTGGACTCTGGAGGTCCATACAGCAGGTGATGCAGAAGGCAGCCAGCTTTGTATGGGGCCTGGAGCAGGAAAGAGAACTGCAGTAATTTCAGGCTACAGTACAAGCAGCCCTGCCACTTAGCCTATGGGATCTGCTAGGCACTATGTTATTAGACGTATAATTGGCACCGTGGACCTTTGTGGCAAGCTTCAGTGGAAGAATCACAAAGCAGACCTTGAAATTCTGGAATAAGACCATGCCATTCAAGGAAATAATCATATACCCTTTGAGAAACAGCTCTCGGCTTTACTGGGCCCTGTTGGAGATGGAATGTTTAACCATGGGCACAAAGTAACCATGCATCTATAATTTTCTATTATGATCTAGGACCTGTGGGACTCACTAGGCCATAAAGTTGGATGGGTCAAACATCAGTCAGACCATTGTAAGATGAAAATGGGTACATCTAGGATTAAGCCCCTGTAGGATCAGAGGTTATGAGTGGACCCACATGTCACCTACTAACAGTGTTCTTCACCTTGCTTTTACCTGTAACGTATGGGAGATTCTATATGATCAACTGCAAGAGGAGAGAAAAGTGTGAAATTGGTTTATGGATGGATCAGCTGAGTTGCTGGGTGCAAGCCAAGAATGAATGTTGGCTACATTACAGCCACATTCAGGGATGATCCTTAAAGACAGTAGAGGGCAGAAAAAATCTTCACAGTGAATAGGGCTGTGAGCAGTGCACCAGGTTATATGCTTTGTGTGAAAGGGGAGCTGGCTCAGTATGAGAATATTTATGATTCTTGTCAGTGCCAATCACTTTGCTTTCTGGCAGTAGCCTGGAAGATGAAGAATTGGAAGATCAGTGATAAGCAGGTCTGCAATGTGGATGGATATGCAGAAGTGGGCACAAAATGTGGAGATTTCTGTCTCACACAATATTGGCCACAAGAAAGCATTCACCATGATAGATGAATTGAACAACTTAAGCAGTTGACATAAGCCAGCTTTTGCCATTGGCTACCCCAGAGCTGCCATGACGGACACATGAATAACATGGCTATAGTGGCATAGACAAAAGCTATGTAAAGGCTTCACAGAATTTTCTCCCACTTACAAAGGCTGATCTTGTTCCTGCTTCCTTGACATATCAACCTGTCTATAATAGAGAAAAACTTTGAGCCTCCAATATGGTACATTCCTTGAGGAGACCAGCTTGGTAGAATTGACCACATTCCAGGACCATAGAATCCACTGGAGGAATCACATATTTTATTACCCAGGCTCGTAGAATGCTGGAATGGCCTCCTAAAGGTATAGCTGAAGTGCCAGAGCAAAGACTTTGAAATGATGAGGTGACATCTTTGAGGATACAGTTTACTTATTAAATCAGAGGCATCTGTGGTTCTCTGTGTCCCCAAAGGAAGGATACATGGGTCCAATATTCGTGGTGAGAGGTGAACTCTAAATAGAATATAGCCCTCTGTATTCACATTTCAAGCACTTGATTGAGCTGCTTCTTCCACTCCTAGGCAAAGTTGCAGAAGGCCTGCACAGGAAAGGCATACAGGGCATAAAATAAATTCCTAATTGAAAAGGGCCAATGCTATCACAAGTAAACAAACCTTTTTTTTTTCTTTCATGAGAACCCTTTGGCTACAGATTATGTAGGCTTTGTAAAGAAGCAGCTGCTCAGATAATCACCTTTGGCCATCATGCAACCTATTAATTACTGTGCCATCCCATAAGAGGCTCCACAGAGCCATGTTGTCTTTTGCATATTAGCTATCTCAAAATTATGATAATATTCCAATGAACTAACCTCAAATACAAATTCACAAATCACCACTATCTTCCACCTTCCCCTCAAAGGCCAATTATCTGTAAAGCATTTGATCAATCTCCAGATGAAAGTGGCTGTGGAATTGCCAAACATTTGTGATTGCCTGACTATTTCAAAGAGCACTCTGGTGGTTCACAACAACAAAAGGATGAAAAAAATATATAAATATATAAGCATACACAGATATACCCAATCTTCATGAAGACCCTTGGTAACTGGCATGGTGATGAGCAGCATATATTAATATAAAAAAATAAAACATCCATAATCCACATGGCTGGCTGCCCTGAGTTCTGAGAAGGAGATTTTTACTCTACAATTCCTACCCAGAACCCAAATTCAAACGTTGTTTCTATCATTGTGATTTTACTCTTTTATAGGATATTTTAACAAGATTACACAATGCGGAGGTGCCTATAGCAGGCACTATACAGAAGACCTTTTCAAATTTTAATGTAAACACAAGTCACATTCCTAAGCACAGAATTCTTCTTCAGTGGGTCTGGGGTGGGGCTTGGAATTCTGCATTTCTAACCAAGCTTCCAGGTGCTATAGACACTTGGAGTAGTAAGATTATAGGGTCTATTATGTATCCCACTAATACCCATTGACCTCTCTTCTCCTTATTAACAGAAATGTTTTCTTTGTTCCCATGTCTTCCCCATTTGAATCAAGGATGAGTCCTACTTGGCGGAATTCAGTCATGGTGGTTCTGTTCATCTTGCCAGGGAGGGGTTAGAGGCAATCCGACCAATGAGATGTGAGGGGAGATCTGCTAGATCTGGGAAAATAGCTTTCACATGTAAGAATGAGACACCACGAGAGAAGATCTCTTCTCTACTCCTGCGTATGCTCTTATTTCTACATATGATGACTGGCATTAGTGCAGTATCTTGCAACCAACCTGTGGATGAAGCCAGCACCTGGAAAAGATCAGAGTCAAGATAATGAGAGCAAACCAAAGCAGTGTACTTATAGTTATGCTGTCTTTGAACTTTTCCTTATTTGAAATACTTGCCTTACTGTTTAAGACAATTTCAATCAGGACTTGGGCTTGAAAATTGTCTTGACTACAGAAGGAAATGTAGAACTCAACTTAGTTTAATTCTATATCATATATACTAGATCTGTGTCTTTAGACATGATTCGGTTTCCTCATTTATAAAACAGATGATTATAACAGTGACCACCGTATAGGATTGTTGTGGTTTTCAGATAGGCTTTTGCTTGTTAACCACTTATCAAAGTGCCTGGCATATATTACATATTCTAGGAAAATGATAAATGACTGTCCAAATTCTACCTGTGTACTGCTAGTGCTGGGGAGCTCACTCAAGTGACATCCTACCCCTTGGTTGAGCAGTCTCCATTGTTCAAAAATGATCTCTTTTATTGAGCTAAAGACCTATTCCCCTCTTTCTTTCAGCCCTAAATCCTAGCTCTGACCTCTGCCGCACAAAAAATAAGTATAACTTTCTTATTCATGACAGTCCTCAAAGGATTTACAAATAGTTTTCACGACCCACTGCTAAATCTTCTCTTTCCTGGCTAAACCTCCTCAGGCTTTTCAAATGTTTCTTCCATGTCATGTCTCCTAGGTCCTTTTCTAACCTACCTTATTTTTCTGGACCTTTTTCATTTTAGTTAAAAACTGTGTGCTTAATGGTACTTTTTTGTTTTCAAATTAAAACTGTGGCTCACACTTCTGCTTCCAAGAATAAAATACATGTGTTGCTTATATACAAATTTATATTTAGTGGATTTAAATTGTCCAATATCCTGTAGAACATCCACTATGTTTTTTAGTTCTTAAGTGGTCTTCTTTAAATGGGGTATGTGCTAAAGGTAAAAACCATCTATGATTATGGTGTATATTCCTGGTTTGCCCATGAGAATCCTATTGTATTCCTGTTGTCTCAGTATAGTTATTAAGCCCTCCTTTTACTTTTAAAAGTGTCTCTGTTTAGATAATAAATTATATGATCATCCTAGTTATAAGCTATACTTAGAATTTTATTTTATATTAAAAATTTTTATTTTATATTGGAGTATAGTTGGTTTAAAATGTGGTGTCAGTTTCAGGTGTACAGCAAAGTGATTCAGTTATACATATACATATATCTATTCTTTTTCAGATTCTTTTCCCATATAGGTTATTACAAAGTATTGAGTAGAGTTTCCTGTGCTATACAGGAGGTCCTTGTTGATTATTTTGTACATAGTAGTGTGTATATGTTAATCCCAAACTCCTAATTTTTCCCTCCCCACCCCCCCACCCCCTCCACATTTCTCCTTTGGTAACCATAAACTTGTTTTCTAAGTCTGAGTATGTTTCTGTTTTGTAAGTAAGTTCATTTGTATCATTTTATTAGATTCCACATATAAGTGATATCATATGATATTTGTATTTCTCTGTCTAACTTACTTCACTTACTATGATAATCACTAGGTCCATCCATGTTGCTGCAAATGGCATCATTTCATTCTTTTTTAGTGACAGAGTAATATTCCACTGTATATTTGTACCACATCTTCTTTATCCATTCATCAGTTGATGGACGTTTAGATTGCTCCCATGTATTGTATATTGTAAATAGTGCTTCAGTGAACATTGGGGTGCATGCATCTTTTCGAATTGTGGTTGTCTTTGATATATGCCTAGAGTGGGATCACTGGATCATATGGTAGCTTTATTTTTAGTTTTTTAAGGAAACTCCAGACTATTTCCTATAGTGGCTGAACCAATTTACATTCCCACCAACAGTGTAGGAGTGTTCCCTTTTCTCCACAGCCTCTCCAGCATTAACTGTTTGTAGACTTTTTTTTTTTTTTTTCCCGGCACGCGGGCCTCTCACTGTTGTGGCCTCTCCCGCTGCGGAGCACAGGCTCCAGACGTGCAGGCTCAGTGACCATGGCTCATGGGCCCAGCTGCTCCGCGGCATGTGGGATCTTCCCGGACCGGGGCACGAACCCATGTCCCCTGCATCGGCAGGCGGACTCTCAACCACTGCGCCACCAGGGAAGCCCCTCATAGTTTTTTGAGTACAAGTCTTTTGCCTCCTTAGGTAGGTTTATTCCTAGGTATTTTATTCTTTTTGTCACAATGGTAAATGGGATTGTTTCCTTAATTTCTGTTTCTGATCTTTTGTTGTTAGTGTATAGAAATGCAAGAGATTTCTGTGTATTAATTTTGTATCCTGCAACTTTACTGAATTAATTGAGGAACTCTAATAGTCTTCTGGTAGCATCTTTAGGATTTTCTATTTATAATATCTTGTCATCTGCAAACAGTGACAGTTTCACTTCCCTTCCAATTTGGATTCCTTTTATTTCTTTTTCTTCTCTGATTCCTTGGCTAAGACTTCCAATACTATGTTGAATAAGATTGGCAGGAGTGGACATCCTTGTCTTGTTCCTGATGTTAGAGAAAATGCTTTCAACTTTTCACCATTGAGTATAATGTTAGCTGTGTGTTTGTCATATATGGCCTTTATTACGTTGAGGTATTTTCCCTCTATACCCACCTTCTGGAAAGTTTTTATCATAAATGGGTGCTGAATTTTGTGAAAAGCTTTTTCTGTATCTATTGAGATGATCATGTGGATTTTATTCTTCAATTTGTTAATGTGTTGTATCACACTGATTAATTTGCAGATATTAAAAAAAAATCCTTGCATCCCTGGGATAAATCCCTCTTGATCATGGTGTATGATCCTTGTAATGTATTGCTGGGTTTGGATTGCTAATATTTTGTTGAGGTTTTTGTGTCTCTGTTCATCAGTGATATTGGCCTGTAGCTTTCTTTTTTGTGATATCCTTGTCTAGTTAGGTATCAGAGTAATGGTGGTCTCATAGAACAAGTTTGGTAGTGTTCCTTCCTCTGCAATTTTTGGGAATAGTTTCAGAAGGATAGGTGTTAACTCTTCTCTATATGTTTGATAGAATTCGCCTGTGAAGCCATCTGGTTCTGGACTTTTGTTTGTTGGGAGTTTTTAAAATCAGAGTTTCAGTTTCAGTACTTGTGTTTGGTCTGTTCATATTTTTAATTTCTTCCTTGTTTAGTCTTGGGAGATTATACCTTTCTAATAATTTGTTCACTTCTTTTAGGTTGTCCATTTTATTAGCATAGAGTTGCTTGTAGTAGTCTATTATGATCCATTGTATTTCTGTGGTGTCTGTTATAACTTCTCCTTTTTCATTTATAATTGTATTGATTCAAGCCCTCTCCCTTTTTTTCTTGATGAGTCTGGCTAAAAGTTTATCAATTTTGTTTATCTTTTCAGAGAACCAGCTTTTAGTTTCATTGATCTTTAGAATTTTAATGAATACTTCTTGACTGATTCATCAAAAGACTATTCACTTTCAATCAGTGATGTATAGTTTTCATCTTTGGAAGACATGTCACTTACGGAGCATATAATAAGAGTGGATTGCCAACTCTAATATTTTCTGATAAATCTGCCAGCATTCCAAGTACAGGTTTTAAACACCCTCACAATTTCTTCACCTTTTAATAAATTCAATATGACTTTTAAAAAAATCTGTTTTGTTCAGTAGTTTTCTATTTTGTTCAAATGGGACGCCAACTGATCCTGATCTGTTTATTTAGTATACTATCCTAACAGTAGTTCAGGCGTGCAGAAATGAATGTGGGAATTTTTGTGACTCATTCCATTCACCAAGGGAATGGTTACAGCAGACTGAAAAAACCCAGTTGATGACTAATAAAGGATATTAGTCTGAAAGAAAAGTTTTTACTCTGTGTTAATTGCTAAATAAACCAGAAACCAAGAAGGAAGCCTCCTCTATTTTGGTGAAGCATTCCACTTAATGTATTGGGAGATTATCCACGTGGCATTTATGCCCATGTTGGAACTCAAAGTTTCAGAAAATTTTCCAACAGCCTGAAACTGTCAACTTCATGGAAATGAAAAGTGTCAAGTTGAATCTTATTCTGAGCAGTGTAGAAGGCTTAGAGCTCAGTTTGAATGCTTAGGTACGATATTCTTAGCAGTCACCTGATTTTTGCTTCTAATGAACAAATCAGGCCGACATTAGAATGAGACTTCCATTTTTGAAAAGAATAGAAAGTTGCACCTTACAGTGGGTATCTGGCCTAAGCAATAAATATCCAGTAAACGGGGAATGATACATCTTTAAATTCCTCTCAGCAAAAGATAGTACTTTTGGGGGGTCTTATTCTTATCCAGTATTCAAAATTGTGGAATTGAATTGTGTTTTCTCCTTTGAGGCATGTAACAGAATAGAAATGGAGAATTTGAGAACAAAATTCTCATTAGTAACTGCAACACATACTGAATATTGTTCCATGTAATGAGAGCTACACACTGATTTCAATTTTGTATGATTAACCAAAAATTGTTAGGAAAACTGCACTGATTAATTAGTTACTTTATTACAACTAAAATTTGCTTTAAAAATATGATTGTAACAATTATTTTGCCTGTATTTAATATTTGAGTGAAACCAAAACTTGGGCAGTAAATAGGACATATTTTACTTTTATGTTTGGCAAACATGTTTCCAGTACATAATAAAACTTTTAGAATTCCCCTCAGTGACTGAATTTGGTTTTTATGCTTCTGCTGTGCTTGCCACTGGGAGAGTTCAGCAGAAATGTATGAACTTTTGTCTGATATTAGGGAGAATTGGAGTGGAAATTAAGATTCACCCTGGCACTGGGTAAATTCTCGGTCTCTAGAGTTTAGATAGACTATGATTCAATGAAGCAGGATTGCCACATCCACAGACACTCTCAGTGGGCAAACAAGATGCACAAATAAAAAGGCTATGTGGTTGTCAGTAGCCTTGTGGTTCCGTAACCCTCTGGATCCAGTAGGCATACAAATTTCAGGGTGAATTTTGAAGAACACATTACAAATTTGGGGGGATTTTCACGGTACTTTATCATATTTGTTCTAAGAAAACGTTAGTCAAAGATGTCTGTTAATTTTCAGATTGTTAGGACCTGGGAAATTGTCAGTCCAAGCTCTAGTAGGTGGCAGGCGTGACAGTGGGTTTCATGTGGGAGGGCAACCTCCAGTGACTGGTTAGGCTAAAAGTTTGGTCCCTGGGCTCCAAGCAGTAGTGAGATATCCCATCCAGTGGGCAGAGCACGGCCATAGAGTTCTAGGGTGGGCAATACAAACCGTGGCCTTGGGGAAAAGATTTGGTTTAGAAGAATGGGTTTGAAATTACAGCCTTAGCTTTCATCTGTCAGCTATATCACATTACTTAATGTCTCTGAGCCAGAAATTTCTCATTGAACAAAATACTGATCATAGAATCTACTTTATAAAGTGGTTGTGTGGATTAATTGAATTTTATATGTAAAGCTCTAGGATCTTGCCTAGCTCAGTGCTTAATAAATGGCAGTTCTCTTCAGCCCCCAAGGAAGGATACTGGTAAGGGCAATACAGAGCCCTAATCATCAGATGTGAGTGAATTAATCTAAAAACCCAAGCCATTTGGGTCTCTTGCACAGACTACTGCCAGGGCTGGCTATATAATCTGTTAGGTTCAGCACAAAGTAAAAATGCAGGGCCCCTTGTTCAACAGTTATTTGGAATTTCATGACAGCTACAGCAGAATTAAGCCAGGAGCAGTGCCCTTCTAAGTATGGGGTCTGGTGCAGTGGCACAGTTTGTGTGCCTTGAAGCTGGCTTTGACTATGCAGTTAATTTCTGTTTTCCCTGCATTCATTCTTGTTCCTCTATAATTGATCCTTTCCACAGCAGATGGGGTGAACTTTTCAATTAATAAAGTAGATCCTGCTGCAACATGTTTCAGTCTTAAACTGAGAGGCAATGTAGCATAGGGAGAAGCTACATAGCATAGCAGTTAAGTGGGTGGGTTCTGAGGCTAGAGATTCTTATCTTTGCTGTTTTATCCTATCTGTGATCTTGGACATATTCCTTAAATTTAGTTGACTGTGTTATCAAATGATCATGATATTAAATACCTACCCTATAGAGTTATTGTGAGGACTTAATGAAATAGCTCTTGTAAAGCACTTGGAATACTGTTTGTTATCTAGAAGTCACTTGATGTTATTGCTATTATGTTAAGTAGATCTATACTTGAAAGATGATATTAACCTGGCCCCCAGCCTCTCCATCATCTGCCTGTGTTGACTTCTCCATGCTCATCACCTACAGCTTTCCTCTACTCTCACTAGGCACACTTGTTTTTTGTTTGTTTGTTTTGTTTTCCATTTCCTTGAGTTAGTCAAACTTTATTTATACTGCAAGATCTTTGCTGTTCTCTCTACGCAGAATACTCTTTCTCAAACTTTTATCTTTTAGGTCTCAGCTCAAGGATTCCTTTCTTAGAGAAGGCTTCCACAGATTGCATATCTAAATGACCTCTCTTTGTTATAATCCAGTACAATACCATATTCTTCTACTTTGTAGCACTTTTCATAATTTGAACTTAAGTATTTAATTATAAGTTTAATGTGTGCCTTCTCATGAGGGTGGAGAGTCATATGTGATGTCTATAATACATTATCCCCGGCACTCAGCAAAGCACCTGGCACATGGAAAGTGACCAATAAGTATGTGTTGAATAAATGAATGAATAAAGAATAGCAGAAACTTAGAAAGCAGGATCATTTGGATAAATTAGGATCGTTGTCTGAGAGGCAGGAGATGGGACTAACATAACATAAAATATTAGGAAGCCTAATTAAAAAGACATTAATGCAGGCTTCCCTGGTGGTGCAGTGGTTGAGAGTCCGCCTGCCGATGCAGGGGACACGGGTTCGTGCCCCGGTCCAGGAAGATCCCACATGCTGCAGAGCGGCTGGGCCCATGAGCCATGGCCGCTGAGCCTGCACGTCCGGAGCCTGTGCTCCGCAACGGGAGAGGCCACAACAGTGAGAGGCCTGTGTACCGCAAAAAAAAAAAAAAAAAAAAAAAAAAAAAGACATTAATGTTATAAACAGTTGCTTAAAGAATTTGCCTTGGTGATAATAAAATTGTTACTTTTTTTGAGTCCTTGCTATGTGCCAGGCATTCTGTTAAGCATGTTAAACATTTCATTTCATTTTGTTTTTTTTAGTCCTAAAAAGTAATTAAAATTATTATCCCCCTTTTGCACAACTTGGATGTGGTGAACTGACATTTTAACTTGTTTCACTTTACTTTTAGCAGAAACTGCTCTTTGGGAGCTAGTGTACACGTTTGTTACTGATTTTTTTAACCTTGTTTTCAATGATATCTGGTCTAGTCTGTTATCCCCTTGATAGAAATTTCCTGAATTTTTGAAATCAGCTTTATTGAGATATAACATAGCACAACAAAATTGACTCAATTGAAGTATACAGCTAGATGATTTCTGATACATGTACAGAATTGTGTCACTACATTAAGATATAAAACATTTTCACCCCCACAAAAAGTGCTTCCTGCCTCTTTGCAGTTGATCCCTCCCTTTTCCAAGCCCTGGCCCCTGACAATCACTGGTCTACTTTCTGTCTCTCTAGTTCTCCTTGTCCTGAATGTAGTGTGAATGGACGGATAGTTTGAACTCATATGTAGCTGACTTCATTCACTGAGCACAATTCCTCTGTGCTGTAGTGATAATCATAGTCCATTCCTTTTTCTTGTCCAGCAGTATCTGTTGCATAGGTATGCCACATTTTCGTTATCCATTTACCAGTTGATAGATATTTGGGTTGACTCCTAGCTTTGAGCTAATATGAATAAAGCTATGTGAACATTGGCCTTTATTTAAACATATAACTATTGAATTTTAAGTAGTGATGTAAATGTGTTTGAAAATTGACACAAACTAGTTCTTTAATGAGTTAATTTAAGGTGGCTTTTTAAAAAACAACCATTATTAATTTTTCAACCCTATGGGATATCTCTTGTAAATGGAAACGTTTTCTTTACTGTCATTACAAAACATGACTTTCAAGCCAGGAATGTCAATATCAAAAAAAAAAAATCAATAACTAATACCTTGGAAATTCCTTTTTCCTTTGTACAGATCTCCTTTGCTTCCTCTTTTTTCACCGAAATAAGTGTGGTACACAGTAATAATTTTTCATTTTCTTAATATTAGTAGAAGGCTTTATTTTATTTTATTTTATTTTATTTTATTTGCGGTACGCGGGCCTCTCACTGTTGTGGCCTCTCCCGTTGTGGAGCACAGGCTCCGGACGCGCAGGCCCAGCGGCCATGGCTCACGGGCCTAGCCGCTCTGCGGCATGTGGGATCCTCCCGGACCAGGGCACGAACCCGTGTCCCCTGCATCAGCAGGCGGACTCTCAACCACTGTGCCACCAGGGAAGCCCGAAGGCTTTATTTTAAATGAAGCTAGGTAGGATTTACAGTTTGACATTGTGCCTACCTATCTCTTTAAGGACAAAGAGATAAAATAGTTTATGATCTGAAGGTGTGTATCATGAGCAGCTGCAAATGGGAATGGGGGGAGTCAAATGACAGTTCTTACCCATAATACATGTTCCTCTTGGTGCACTAGTACCTCTGCTGCAATAAGCTTTGTCAAATTATAAAATGGGTATAAAAAAAGAAGTATCAAACAGGAAAATGAAAGATGCAATCTAGTAACATTTCAAATATTAATATATACCGGATATATTTCACGTCATCCTGTTTTATTCTGAGTCTCTTAGTAATGAAACATCAATAGAGGTAATTCAGCTCCAGACTCCACAGCAAGTCTCATCCTATGCGATGTATGAAAGCTAAGGATGAACAAAAATGAAGGGTGTTTTTATTCAGTATTTCTATTTTCCAAAACATACTACACATTGTCATTTGTCCCTGGTTAAACATAAAGGGAATCACTTAGGGTTATCTGAGAGTTATGGCACCCTAAAACTGACCAGTCTCTTCCTGTATACTTTTCCATTCTGGAACTCGGTCTATGGGGGTAGAGGTGCTATATAACTAGTGAAGCATCACCGGTCTCTTTGTGACTGTAGGATTCTGTGACAAGTCAGGGCTTATTAGGAGCCCAACCACAGAAGGGAGTTCAAAACCTTAACCCCCAGATAGAACTCTTATAGCAAGGCATTCCATAAAATAGCAATATAATTTCCAAATCCATCGATGTACACTTTATATTAGGAATAAACTAATACCCAGGGTATTTTGATGCTATTTAGAAACTATTTAAAGACCTTTTTTAGAAGATGACTTGGTTAATAAAAATGGGGGCAGGAGGGAAAATGATAAACTATTTCAAAGTAAACATAGTATGATTTAAAAGATTAATTATGAATTTTTATGAGTGATAATATCCATGTGAGTTAAGCTCATTCTTTGTGAGAAAATATGCTTCTGAGTAAGCCTTAAACTCCTCAAAATTCATTTGGCAGGTAATTCTTTCCCCACAAATAAATCAGTATCATTTTCCATATTAATTGGCATTGTATTTCTTCTTTGCTTTTGACTGGCCAGGGGTTAAAATGAAGGTTTCTAATGTATCAAATGGTATATGTGTTGGAGAAGAACCCTCAGACATTTGCTTTCCCAGGAGACTCATTTCTCCACTCTCTAATATCCTACACAAGTCAATTGTTGGTGTGTTTAAAATTAATCTCACACGTCTATTTTTATATCCACATGCGTAATAATTTCTGTGGATTTTGATTGTGACATTTTGAACCCTTTTTACTACAAATACATGAAAATATCTTTGTTTTCAAAGTAATCCTAGTTCTAGGAAAATGATATTGAGAGAGGCAGTATTTAAATTGTTATATTTGTTCTGCTTTACTGTCTAAAATTTTAATATGGGGAATGTGATGCAGGAAGAAACAAAACAAAAGGAAAATTCACTCCACTCTAAATTTCAGAGCAGTTTCAATAGGTATTTAATCATAGAAGCAGAAGTACCAAGCTGTGAATGAAGATTGCTCTATCTTTTACCAGCTCTTTTCTTTCTTTCCCTCTCTGTTTCTTAAAAAATATATGAATAGGGGACAAGATCAGGCAAAGGAACACTTATTACTAGCAAGCATTTTGGCCCCAAACGCCACACAGTCTCTTGGTCAGCAGGTAGGAGTACATAAAAAAACAAATTTGTTTAGATTTACAGTCATTACTTGGAGCACCCTCTTTTAAATTCCTGTGTCAGGTTTTATGGCTTTGGTGGTAAAGAATGTCCAGTCTAGACCACATGAGGTAAAAAGAAGAGTTTTCCTTTCTGTCTAGAAAAGAGCTTGACTAGATCACCCATGGTCCACTCAGTTTGAGAAAAAGGCTGTAGGCCCAGCTTACCTTGTCAATCACAGGAGAAAGAGGGATGAGGAAGCTGGAGGAAGGGAAGATAGAGGAACCCAGGCCTCTCACCACACACTGTTCCTCAGTTCAAAGGGCTAAGCATTCTTCTGCCCTTTCTTATCCCTTAAGACCCATGAAAGGAAATGTACAGTAAGAGCCAGAGAATGGGCGCTTGCCACAGTATGGTTTCCTCTGCTCCCACTCAATCCCATTCTCTGATTCATCCCAATAAATATCTGCTATCTTGATTGCTCAACAAGCAACAGTCTTCTTTCCTAGGGGTGGAGTGAGGAAGGAGACAAATTTTGAGCTGGCTGCCCTAAATTCAACAGTTTACGTTAGGTTTTCTGAGCCTTGAGTAGTCATACCATCAATTATCCACTACTGCGATTATATCATAGGCTTTTTTGTTTTGAGGTAAATCATAGTTCTAGAAATATTTATTCGTATGTAAGATATTGGTTCTGTTAATCATCTAAAACTTTATTCCAGTGGGCTTGATCATGAAAAAGATAACTGAACACCAGTTCTTGGAAACCCTAGCATGCTTTACATTTGGGGCATCCATGAGCCTGTCTTACCCACCTACAGAGGCAGCCTGGGAGAGCATCTAAACATATTTCACAACTCATAGTTTAGTGTCTTAACACAAGTTCATGACCCTTTCTCTGGGGTAGCAGATGTTAGTGCTCATCGGTAGCCTGAAGAATAACCTGGATTTCTTTTAGGCAAGAAATTTTTATATTTGTATTAATTTATATGGCTGCCTATTCGTTTATGGGATATTCAATTATTGCTCTCAACTAATGCATGGTTTCCTAGGTCTTATGTGGTATTGGGAATCCATTTTAGCTTAAATGTGCTTTGAAGTTGCATTTAATAAAATGTATAGGTCTTTGGTGATGAGAGGAAAGAGGGATGAGAGAATCAAATGAATAGGTCTAGAGAAAGTAACTTAAAACTTTTTTTTTAGTATCAGAACTTATGCACAGCAGTGTGATATAATCAAATAATTATACACATTGAACCTTTCCTTTCTCTAAACGTCACTCAAGCCAAAGCCATGAAACTGATGACAAAGTGGTATTTTATCTGTTCCTGTGTGTCAGTTGGGCTGGCTGTAACTGCATCCCAGTGATTTCACCTTTTTTTTTTTAAACTCTCCATAAAGAAAACTTCAGGTGTTTTTTTTTCTTAATCCAAACTAAATTCACACAATGTACCATGGCATGCTTCTTCAAATACCTAGCTTTCAAGTACTTTCCAATTAATAGGAATTAGTGAGGTTTTGTGTTTTTCTTTTTAAAGACATGTTGTTGAATCCACAACTCCTCATTTCTGTTGCTGTTTATGCCACCTCTTGGAGATTTTAGTATTAGGGGTTTTGTCTGTTTGTTTGTTTGTTTTAGTAAGCTCTGCGTGAAGTCAGTTATAAAAATGAAACTGTTCCTTTTAAATGATCTAATCCCATAGGATTAGAGTGAGCAAAGTGCTTACTAAATTGAATAAATATTCTACTGCCAGTATGAAATAGGATGATTTTTAAAAGTGCTTTATAATGGTGAAACATAAGCCATGTAATACTAAGATTAAGAAGTAGTTGCAGAGAAAGGCATACTGGAGGGATAATCTTAGGAGTTAAGTATTACTTTGTTCAGAGGAACAGAATAAATGATCACTCTTCTATTACAAAAATATTTCAGCATGTTAAATTATCTGCTCAATCAAATCAATTAAATTCTTCTTATTAAGGAAATACTTGTAGGGAATCTGTGATTTGCTATCCAAATTTGGGGAGATTTTCTCTTTTGATAGTTGTACAGATGTTATCCATGACTTTATTTTCTTTGGTTTCTAGTGTTACTTTTATTCCTTTTTGAATTGCATGTCTTCTTATTGTTGTTTTCTTCTGAAATATATCCTTTAGTGAATTTTAAAGGAAGAATGCATAGGAAATCATATTTCTGAGTCTTTTCATGTTTGACAAAGTCCTTACTTCCCTATTTTGCCTTCACACTTACTGATATTTTGGCTGGGTATAGAATTATATGCCAGTAATTAGCTTTTTCCTCAGAGCTTTGATAGGTTCCATCACTGTGTTTATAAACCAGAATGGCAAATAAGATCATTGACATTAAACCTGATTTGTGTTCCTGGAGGTAACCATATTTCCTCCTCTTTCTTTGGAATATTTTAGGCCATTCTCTCTAACCTACGTATTCTGAAATCCTACATTTTAGTTGGTAAGCTCTTTTTCATTCATCTAACTTGATCTTTTCTATCTGAAGATAGGATCTTTGGCTTTGGAAATTTTTTATCTATGAATTATATGATTTTTTTCATCTTTTCAAAACATTTTTGCAGAATGCATAATAAATGGATATCTGTAAACCTCTTAAATTGGTCCTCATTATCTATTACACTTTTCTTTTCCATCTCTGTTTCTGTCTCTCCCAACATTGTCTGTTCTGGTTGTTAGATGTATCTTTTTCTTTAAATAGTATTTTTTTATATACATTTTACTAATTTAAAAATAAAAATACGATGACTAAACAATGACATGAAACATAAATATCTCTCTTTTCTTTTTGTCTAACGCTGAGATACATCTTTTTTTTTAACCAAAATGGGAGCTTACTATGGTAAATAAATTTATCTGCTTTGTGTTTTACCCCCTTAATATATTTTGGACATAATTCCCTTATAGCCTATATAAACAGATCCATTACTTATTATACCATTGATTTTAATATAATTTGCTTTTCAGTTTTGATGGCAATTTACATAGATGTTAGCCTTGGCTTCCATAAACAGTGGTACAGTTTGTCAGTGAGTATCTTTGTATATATAGCTTATATATTTGTAAAATAAAATCTAGAAATAGGAATACTGTGTAAAAAGATACTTGCATTTTAGTATCTTGTTATATATTTGCTTAATATTTTGTCAAGTTGTTCTCCAGAGAGTATTCACAAATTTATATTCCTATGAACAATGAATGCCTGTTCCCAGTGTGTTGCCAATGCTGGGTATTAATTTAATTTTTGATATATGCTATTCACATTGCTAAAAAAATGGCCTTTTCTTTTTGTTTTGACTTACATTTTTTAAATGTAAATTTGAACTTTTTCAAATACTTCAATGACATTCGTGGTTTTGTTTTTCCTTCATGTGAAATAACTTTTATGTCATCTGCCCACTTGTTTCCTAAGAATTTGTCGCTTTTTGTTTTAGTGATTTGGGACCTATTTATATTGAATAGAAATAATTTTGCATGTCTTATGTGTTACTGTTCTTCTGGTCTGTAATATGTTTTAAATGCTGTTTATTGCCTTTATTCCCATGTTGAACTTTCATTTTCTATGTCAAATACATCAATCTTGCCTGTTATGGCTTTTCTAAGAATACTATGGGTATAAATATTGATAAAGATATAGATATAGATATATAGATGTGTGTATATAAATATCTATCTATTTATACAAGCATAAACACACTGGTAATTAGCCTTTTACAGCTAAAGCTGAAAAGCAGTACGCTCATCAATTTTTATTTAAATTTAAAAGTAAGGAATACTACTTGAAAATGTTTTAATGCATTATTTATCAGAAACATAACTAGTTTGATAATAAAAGTGTTTTTAGTTTAAGGTAATTCTCCACAAATTTTGGCACCTATCATAAATTATGAATCAATGCTTTATGTGCCTATAAATTAAGCAAGAGGCAACAAATTGGGTGTCTTTAAGATGAAGACCTCAGCTCTGTTCTCTCAGGGTTATATGCCTGAGAAACTTCTAAGGCTCTGAAAAACCAAGAGCTATAAACAGCCAAGATTGATCCTCACTACATGTACCAGGTATCCTTAACTGCAACCTGGGTAGTTCTTCTGCCTTAAGTGGTTATTCACAGAGATAAGCATAGCAAAAGTTAGTTCTAATCTCCATTGAGTGTGAACTACCTGTCAGGCATGATGCTAAGAAGCTCTGGACATACATCCTCCTTTCTTAAGCTTCACAGTGGCTTGCTTTGGTGGGTACTATTGCTGACTCCACTTTACAGGTGAGGAAACCAAGGCTTTGAGGCATTATGTAATTGCTCAACATCACACATCTAGCAGGCAGCATGAAAAGAACAGATGCTAAGTTTTTCAGACTCCATAATTCTGTGCACCTATTATTTCACACTGTAATGTTTGTTACCATGACCATAAGCCTTTACAATGGGGGATTCAAGAAGGAAGTAGTTGATTTGTCAGGTTAATTCTTTTTATCATAAATAACTCCATATTTTTTATATGTTAAAGAATTTAAGAATAAGGAAGTTGCTACCAGTTTGTGGTCAACTAGAATGTACGATCATTGATCATTGGGTTTTATATTTAAATTAAAGATTCAAGCTCTAGATGCAGACAGACCTAGATTCAACGATTGTGAACTTAATCAGGCAAATTAATTAACTTCTAAATTCCATTATGTTATCTTCTAAGAAATAGGATTAATAATAGCACACACTTCAAGCAGTTCAAGGGTTGTTAAATAAATGTAGCTTTTCAAGAGCAAGGGTTTTTTGTTTTGTTCATTTTTGTACCGAAGCACCTAAAACAGGGCGTATACATAGTAATTGCTCCATAAATATTTGTTGAATAAATATAAAAAGTTCCTAATACACTGTCATTGTATTTGCCACTATTAGACAATACAAATAATAATGGTACATATTTAGAGTTCTCTTTAAATGAGGAGCATGATTTGAGATTCCTAATAAATAAAAATTCTTTAGTGAAATTGGCATAGATGAGATTCTGTGAGAGCCATAGTACCTTATCATCCACTAGCCTTTAGCTGCTTTTATGTATCTGAGAGATGTCCACCCTTTCCTCATTGGGAAAAGAAAAAAGGACAATTAACTGGTGACAAATTTTACTTGAATTTTTAATGTTCCATATTGGTATTTCACTTCTTTAAGAAGTGCTTTGAAAATGCCACAATTTACTGAAACAGGTTTTAAGGTCACATAACTCAGAGTATATTTCAAAGAGAAAGACAGTGGGAGGGAGACAATTTTCAAGAACCGTAAAGTGAGGTTGGAATGCACTTTCCCATTTTAAAAGTCATATTGGGACTTTCACAGTATTAGTTCCAGAGGCAGGAGAACTCGTTTCACTGCCAGTCCACTGAGTACCCCCATCTGCCCCAGGCTGGAGGTGGTTAGGGAACTAAGAGTCAATGCTTGCATCAGGATCCCCACCCAAGGACCCATATGGGTAAATTCAGCCACTAGAGCATAGGATCAACTTGGGGCAAGAAACTCTGTCTTGTTTATTATGATTTCTCCAACATTTAGAAGGAAGTGATCCATAAAATTTGTTAAGTGAAGGATTGAAGTCAATGACAGCTGGCCTTTATGCAGCTGTCCTTTTTAAACCAATATTTATAAAATGTACATTTATTTTTCCTTTCAAGGGAGAAACACAAGGAGAACATAAATATTTCAGGGAATTTTGTAGGAAATAAAATTTTTATTTATTTTATAAATCAGGGGAGATCTATGGAACATGTGTTTTTGATAAACTTAATTTTGAATTGAAGTAAAGAAATTCTATAGGCATAGACACATAATAAATCATTAACACATATTGAAAATGAAAAAATTATAGAGTCTCCGAAGACAAATGCCCTGTCATCTTGCATGATCTGCTGCAGAGCTGGAGCTCTGGGATTAGTCTTTTAGGTCAACGTTTTTTCTAGAATGTCCATCAAATTAGTTTCAAATAATATAAATATAGCAAATTTGTATTTTCTGTGTTATAGTGATTTGGATTTTTCGACATGGGTATTTCTTTCATGTTATTTACCAATATGGGAATAAAACGTAGCACATTCCACAGCCTTGGAGAATATTTCTGATATATGCATGCAGGGGTCTTGAGCATGCATGTGTAACTACCTCACATGGGTGCAAGATGAATTGCATTTGGGATTTAAATCACTGTTTTGTAACCTGTCAAGATGCTTTGACAGACTGTTAAGACTGAAGCTACTGTGAAAACTGTTCTCTCATTTACTTTCCATTGCTCAATTATTTTGAGCCTTACCCAAAACAGGGATTCATTACCTCCAGAGAGACGTCAGAAGATGTCAGGATGTAGATTTGTCTTTTTTATCCTTTCCTTGCAAATGAGATTCAATTGTCAAAATGACAGAAGATTCAAGCTGGAAAGAAGCCCCCAGTAAAATGTCAGAACTTCATCACACTATGAGTTGCAACCGGCACATTAATAAGTATTCATTCATTTGGGGCTTGACCTGAAGCCAACAATTAGACTTCTGGACAGAAATTGCATAACAGCCAATCAAACATATGGGATACATAAATTATATAGGGATATAATTTAAAAGGTATGAGACATGTTCATTACATCAGCTATTGATTTGTCCTCTTTTGAACTTCAAAGAACTTCTCTAGCGTGTAACTTTGTGACATGGAAGCCAATAAACACAAAAAAGAAGTGTTGTTTATAGTGACCTCATTATGCTCAGTGTTCAGATAATGATCTGGGTCTTGCAGAAAAGACTTTGATCTGGGAAATTGTGCTAGAAATCTTTCTGAACCAAATTTTCTTGAGGCATAAAAATCATTTTGTGCTGCTGCTGTGTGTGTAGTAAAACAAACTTCAGTTGGTTAAAGGGGCTCTTTATCTGGCTTTGTTTACTCTGGAGGAAAGAGCATTTGATTCTCATTATCAAGAGAAGTGTGTGTCCTGGGCACTGTGGCAGACTCAACATTCATGTCAGGTCAGACTATTAGTCTAAGTCAGCCATGGGAATTTCATTCCCATTGCCAGCAATAGGTTTACTTGGGGCATGTGACTGAATTCTTGCTAATGAGAAATCAGTTTCAAGATAAAAGAATCTGCACTCCTCCAAAAAAGCCCCAGGTACCTGTCCCACATCTGAACATTGGCAGGGTAAAAATGACCCTGGGGACAGCTGCAGCTTCCTTGTTACCAGTGTGAGGAAGCAGCTGACAGCATGGAATGGCCTGGAGACAGAAAGAACCTGGTCCCTTGTTACCGTCACTGAGCTGCTGGATCAATGAATCCTGGAACCCACTGTACTCGTCTTCTTTTTACAACAGATAAAACATTTTCTTAATCCTTAATACAGTTGAAGCTGATGTTTCTGTTGCTTACAACCAAAAA
Source organism: Mesoplodon bidens (assembly GCF_964165515.1). Lineage (NCBI taxonomy): Eukaryota > Metazoa > Chordata > Mammalia > Artiodactyla > Ziphiidae > Mesoplodon > Mesoplodon bidens. The sequence goes on from NC_138160.1 coordinate 97,838,230, forward strand.
ATCCTAATTGAGGTAGATTAGCTAAATGAACCTGTATTATGAACTCTAGACTGTGATTAGAATATGGGTGTTCTAATTTTAGATTTTATGAGGAGATCAACAGCATTAGAAGTAGTTTCTGCAAATAACTCTAAATGACAATTGCATGCTTTTATATCCACCACATTTATTAGAAATATTTTCAATCAGTTCATCATCCCACTAGCCCATATGGCTAAGGGAACTATTTTGGCTCAATCTTCATACCCTGGCCATGTGTCTCAGGGGCTTGTCCCACCCACTATGCACTGAAATAGGTGCTTCTGGATTTAGGACATTGATAAAGATGATGATGATGATATTGTAGCCCAGACTGCATCAATTGGTTTCTAGTTAAGGGTTTGCTGTTCTAAGGTCTGTCCCATCTTAAGCTCAATAATAGCTGTGATCCTGCACTTTTATCTTTCTCTTTTGAGTATGCTGTGTCCTCTGTGTCTATATTTGGGTACTATTTGATGGCTGCATTTTCTATATGAGACCACAAGGGTCACTGGGTATTGGGACACTTGATGGTAAATTTTAATCCTATTTTGGCAAGAAAATTTACTTCCTGCTTGAAAAAAGAACTAAAACTGAATGTTACATTGTACCAAACATGAAGGCCATAATGCTTCCTGTCCTAGCCTGGGTTTCCCCAGTGACAGGGTGACAGTCAAGGGCTTGCCTCCAAAAGGTTTACTTGTGAAACAATCCCAGGGAGCAGAAGCAACAGACTGCAGACAGTGAAACAGAGGAGGGAAAAATAATTTTTGAAAGGTGCACAATCAAGTTGCTCCCACTATGAATGACTGGGACTTGATCTTGTTGTGACCTTCTGACATACTGAATGAGCCTCAGAATTGTCTGCTTAAGAAACATAGGGAGGCATGTTTTTCCATTAGCTCTCATGCCTCATAGGTCGAGTCACCTACATGTAAGTCTCTCACCCTTTCAGATTACATATATGTGTACCATGAGAGTTTCCACAGGTATCTCGTGAATCAGGATACTCCAGAGGTGAGATGCTGATAGGGTACACATAGGTGAGTTTGCTACTGCAGCAGTGATTAGAATAAAAGATGGTTTGGGAGAACCTGAGGTGGGGAATGAGAGGTGGCCAACAGACTTTCTTTTCAATACTGTGAACTAATCTTATCTTCCTCCCACATAAGAGAGAAGTAGCTCAGAGGCATTTCTGTTTCATTATCTCATGCTTAATATTTCATGGGCAACACTGATTCTGGAATGCAAATAGCTAAAAGGAGGACCATGAGAAAAACTGGAGAAAGAAGCAAAATGAATCTGAAGGCAGAAATAATAAATCATACGCACACATAAAACACTGGGGAAAATATACAGAATGTACAAGGGCACAGAATATTTCTCAAAGTTATTATGCAGAAGTAGTGGGAAGGATTTGGAGCCAAGGAAGCAAGGTATTATTGAGTGGCCTGGCTAATTCGGGAGGTTGAAGATTCTGTGGAGATACGATTATGTACCACCTCCCTAAGAGTACATCACATAGAGACTGTGGTTGATACTTGGTTAAGGAGATTCATGGGGTTGTTAGAACATCCAGAAAAGTAGATCTGAGTAGAAATAAACATATCACTTTATGTGTGGCTTCTACACAGAGGAATAAGAATAGATACATAAATGTACTCTACATATGGAATAGCCCAAAGGAAACAAAATTATTTAATTGGATGCCAATGTCTACCAGAATTCTAGAATTCTTTTAGTGGTGTGTATGTGTGTGTGTGTGTGTGTGTGTGTGTAAGTAACATTCACATATGTGAATGCTTGTGTGATACTTGTCTCTGACCATCAATAATATAAAGTTACATCAAACCAACTGCTGTTCACATTATATCAGATATTTCAGACTGAAATTAATTGGTGAATCAATTATTTAGCCAAGTATATTACATAGGACACCAGTCTTATAATAAATCTAGTACATGATTTTATAAAAGGGGGTCTCTGGCAAAGTACATTATAGAAAATATTCTATCTGTCAGAGTCACAATGGACACCAACATTGTGAGGGCTCTGAAAAATCTTGAAGGACTAAATCCAAGTACATTTTTGTTAAATAATGGTGACCCACATTTAGTCTTGAGTGTAAGAGAGTTTTGGAAATGCTGCAGGTAGAATGTTTCAGATTTCAGCAAGCCTTTTGACAAAGTCTTTCATGGTACTCATACATGTGATGCTGATACATGGGTTGGGCTTTAGCAAAATTAGGTCAGCTTGTGGCTGGTAGAATCACTTTTCTCAGAGTATTGACTAATGGGCCACTGCCAACACAAAAAAAGAGTTTCCCTGATGGCATGCCACAGAGCTCTGTCCTTGGCCCTGCTGTGGTTTAACTTGTTTATAAGTAACTCCAATAATGATCTGAAAGGCATATTTTTCAAACTTTTAGAAAGAATAATGTTGGGTGGAAGAGTCATTACTGTATCACACTCTGAGGCTATGTAGCATTATGGAAAAAGTGTTTTTGAATCAGGTGAACCTGGATTCAATCTCTAGCCTTGCTATTCTCTGTGATCATCTTCAAATTACCTAGTCTTGTAGAGTCTCTGTTTTCTAACAAATAAATAAATATGGAGATAACTACATTAAACATAGTAAATGAAATGTAAAAAGTAAAACCTTTTACTCATTTGCTGGATATAGGAAATTCTATGTTACTACCAAGAGTTGAATTAAGAGATTATAATCAAATGTCAGAAGTATGTTTTAAAGTTTATACATGTAAGATTCATTTTTAAAATTAATTATATAGGTGCATAAGAAAAACCTGAATTTACCTGAATTATATTTCTTAAGCTCGTCCCTGGGAGATAAACTGACTGCAAGCTCAATATGAGGCAGAAATATACATACAGCATCTCAGAGTTAATGCAGTCTGGACAGCGATTGTAAAAATAAAATGTCAAGACCAAGGTAAACGGTCACTCTAGTATACTATGCTCTGGCTGCTACCGTATCTGGATTATTCTGTCTGGCTGAAGGACAACATTGACAAGGTCTAGCATGTCCATGAAAGGGTGACCTGGATGGAAAACATCAAAACATGTTTTATTAAGATAGTGATGAAGACTACCAAGGAGGTATTCAAGTGGAGTCATGCCGGGAGATATTTGAAGGATGACATTCTGAAACAGGGACTCTGTGCCCTTGTTCTTGGGGTTCCAAGGGCATAAAGGTGGGTGGAAAGATTTGGAAACAAATCTGGCTCAATATAAAGAATGAATATTCTCGTTTTTAGAAATTACAAAAAAAAAAAAGAAAAGAAAATGCAATCTTTCTCACAAAGGAGTGAGCTCACCATCAATGCAAGTCCAGGGGTATCTATCCAGAGTCCTGCTTCTGAAAGGAGAAGCGCAAAGATTACTGCCAAGGCATTTCCAACACAAAAATTCTCAGACCCAAGAAAGTAAATGAGATGAAGGAGAAAGATCAAGAAGGGAAAAGAAAAACTGGACTGTCCAACACACTTGGTTGAAAGGAGCAAGGCTTTGTCTTTGCTGTTGTTTTATTTTTACTCTTTTTCCCTCCTCCTTCCCTTTTATATCTTTGTTGTGTGTCTAACATCCTTGTGGTCAGTCATTTCTATACTAAGCATTTTGCTTAGTATACTCGTTTTGTGCTATAGGAAATAAAAGCAGTCCTGATTTTACACTGCCGACAAAGTTTTATGGATTGCCTGTTACTGTGTGAAGTGCTCTGTAAGTACTTACCCAAAGATTCAGTTCTCAAAACTCCTATGCAGACTTTTTACCTGGACACATAGATAGTGGTGACCTCCCTGCTGTTAACAAAAAGGCCAACACTTTGGCCTATGACTCTGCTTCATTGAAACAGGCACACAGAGAACAATTGTTGATTAGTTTTTAGAAAAAATAGCTGTGTCTGGATTTTAATTATTCGTATTATGGAAATAGTATGTGGGTCACTATAGATAAGGAACAAAATATAGAGGAGAAAATAAAACTCAACAGTAATCCATAATTCTGCTTATATTTGTCATGGGCTAGGCCTTACTAATCAAGACATAAATGAAAGGACTTTAGAATAATAAAAGACAAAAACAAAATAATAATGGCTAATATTAATCCTCATTAAAACCTGAGCTGACCAATATTATTATACCCGTTTTAGAGAAGAGGTGAACCTGAGGCTCAGAGAATTAAGTAATTTGCACTTGGTCACACAGGCAGCAAGTGGCAGAGCCAAGGTTTGACCACGTGAAAGCTGGCCCCAGAGAGCATGTGCTAAACCACTGTGTTTCATTGAAACAGAAGCCACGTCTAGAAAGTTTTAAAATGAGGGATAGAAAGGAAAATAAGTAAACACAAAGTTCACTCTGTGTATTGTATGTAACATTCATATCCAAAATATATAAAGACCTTCAAAAAAGTAATAAAATATAATACCCCCTTTTTTAGATAAAAAGGAAATAAATATGATGAGGTAATTCAAGGAGAAATACAAGTATATTCAAGTATATCAATATCCTTACTAATCAGGAAATCATGAACTTTAAAAATGAGTTTTATTTTGCTCATCAAAATGGCACAATTTAAAAGAATATTAATAATAATTAGCATTAGCAATCTTTTGGGAAATAAACATCCTTATACAATATAAATAAAACAACATTTTCAGAGGGAAGTTTAGCATTATTAATCAAAAATTTTAAAACATAAAATTCATATTTTTAACACTTCTAAGACATTGTCTTAACAGAAGCATACAAATACAAAGAGACATATTACTTAATATCTTTGTAGCATTGTTTTTAATAGGAAAAAAATTGCAAGAACTCAGATGCCTAACACAGGAGTATATTCAGATTGTAATCATAATAATAATGGTTGTTAATATTTATGAAAACTTTTTTGTATCACACTCTACCAATATTTTATAGGCATTATTTCATATATGTATGGGTATGTGTAAATAATTGAATTATTTTTCTTATGGATCAATTCTGAGAGTATTTCTTAATAATTAGGATTTAAGTTTTAACATGTATCTATTGGTTGATCTGATTGATCTGAATTCTACCTCTTTATTTTATGTTACATATTTTGTTTTTTAACATTTCATTGATTTGGTGTTTTATCTTTATAACATAGACAGACTTTTTATATTGTGTTTATACATGATTATTTGCATAATTTTGAAAGTTGATTATATGATTTAGGTATTTTGGAGATTATCTAAATTAAAAAAATATTCAAACTTCTCTTTATTAATTTACCCACTTTAAATAGTTTCCTTTGACTTTCATATCAGAAGATCCAAAAAGTAGTGTATTTTAACTTTATCAACTTTTGACTTCTAGTTTCATTCATTTCCTCATTTTTATTAGTTTTATAGATCTTCCTTACTCTGACACTTACTTCCACTCCCTGTATCTATTTTTTTAGTGTCTTTTCAAATTTTTTATACATATCTTGTTGGATTCTTTAATTGAAGTATAATTTACATGCATATTACTTCAGTTTCAGTTGTGCAACCTAGTGATTCAATATTTTTTAGATTATACTCCATTTAAAGTTATTATAAAATACTGGCTACATGCCCTATGCTATACAATGTATCTTTGTAGCTTATTTATTTTATACATTGTAGTTTGGACCTCTTGTGCTTCTACCCCTATTGTGCTCTGCCCCTTCCCTCTCCCTACTGGTAACCACTAGTTTGTTCTCTGTACCTGGGAGTCTGTTTCTGTTTTGTTATTAATTTATTTTTTAGATTCCATATATCAGTGATAGCATAGAGTATTTGTTTCTCTTTTTCTGACTTATTTCAGTGAGCATAATGCTCTCTAGGTTTATGCATGTTGCTGCAAATGGCAGAATTTCATTCTTTTTTATGGCTGAGTAATATTCCACCATGTGTATGTATGTATGTATGTGTGTGTGTGTGTGTGTGTGTATACAACATCTCCTTTATCCATTCATTTGTTGATGGACACTTAGGTCACTTCTGTATCTTGGCTATTGTAATAATGCTGCTATGAATATTGGGGTGCTTGTATCGTTCTGAATTAGTGTTTTCATTTTCTTCAGATATATACCCTGGAGTAGAATTGTTGGATCATATGGTAGTTTTAATTTTTGAGGAAACTCCATATTGTTTTCCATGGTAGCTGCACCAATTTACAATCTCACCAAAAGTACACAAGGGTTCCTTTTTCTCCACATCCTCACCAACATTTGTCATTTGTGTTCTTTATGATGATAACCATGCTGAAAAGTGTGAGGTGATATCTTGTTGTGGTTTTGATTTACATTTCTCTGATGATTAGCAGTGTTGAGCATCTTTTCAAGTGTCTGTTGGCCATCTGTATGTCTCCTTTGGAAAAAATGTCTATTCGTGTCATTTGCCCTTTTTTCTTTTCTTTTTTTGCGGTACGCGGGCCTCTCACTGTTGTGGCCTCTCCCGTTGCAGAGCACAGGCTCCAGATGCACAGGCTCAGTGGCCATGGCTCATGGGCCTAGCTGCTCCATGGCATGTGGGATCTTCCCAGACTGGGGCATGAACCCGTGTCCCCTGCATCGGCAGGCGGACTCTCAACCACTGAGACACCAGGGAAGCCCCATTTGCCCATTTTTAAAATCAGGTTCAGAAGGCTGTAGTATATTTTAGCTGTTGTCAGTGACTAAGTGGGGTCACTTGTACTGGTAAGGGTATGTCATTAGAGCTTATAGTAAGTGTTAGTGCTTGGAGGCATAGGAAGGAAAGAACCAATGATTAGAGTATCTGCTATGTATATACATATATATATATATATATATATATATATATATATATATGTTGTATGTATCTTATCTCATGAAAACCTCATTTAGTTCACAGAAAACCTGTGCAAAGCAAGTTTTATCATTGTTATTTCACGGATAAAAAAGTCAACTCTCTGACTGTTGAATTTATGATAGTTCATATGGTTAGGGAGGATCCCACCTGGTGACTAAGCATCTAGAAGTGTGAGCCAAACCCTGAATTATGAGATTGAACACAGTAGAATATCAAGGCCTTAGTCAAGTAGACTAGACTGCATGCTAATTAAGAAATTCAGTGTAACTCCACCCCACACCATCACAGGAACTGGACACATGTGGGGTGGAGCTGGTGTAAAGCCATAGCTCAGTAGTCGTGATTGTCCAGGGCTAAGACTAGACACTGCAAGTTAATTTCCTTTGTAGATAAGGATGAGATTCCCAATGTCTTGCTTTATTTTTTCAGATCTGTGTTTGTAACCCATTGGTACTAGTTGGAGATATCAGAGATTATAACATAGTAGGATTGTGTAAAGCTGGGAATTCCCACAAAACAGACTGCTGAAGCCAGACACAGACCATTCAGTTATTCTCTATTTTAGAAAAAAAAAATTGCTGGGTAATTCTTCGCTAATGAAATTCAGGTTTTATTTTTAAAGATCTCCACCGAGTATCTGCAGAGTGTCCCTTTATATAGTACTTCTAATAGTACAAGTAGTCATAAACAGTGAAAGCAGAAACTCTGCCCTTCTCTGCCTCAGCAAAAGCTACTCTCCAATTTGACTTCATTTCTTTTATTTATTATTTTTTTTTTTCTTTGTAGTACGCGGGCCTCTCACTGTTGTGGCCTCTCCCGTTGTGGAGCACAGGCTCCGGACGCGTAGGCTCAGCGGCCGTGGCTCACGGACCCAGCCGCTCCGCGGCATGTGGGATCTTCCCGGACAGGGGCATGAACCCGTGTCCTCTGCATCGGCAGGCAGACTCTCAACCACTGCGCCACCAGGGAAGCCCCCATTTCTTTTAGTTTTATCTCCACCAGAAATAGAGTAAAAATGCTCACTGGGTCCTCCCCTGGCCCCTCCCAACATCCTTTATTTATTGAAAAACAAATAATTTGCTATCATATTTCTTGACTATAGTCTAAATAATTTCTATGTTTTTCTAAACTTTTAACTATAGGTTCTGTGTTCTCACCTTCCAGTAATTTTTAGATTCTCCCATAAGAGATATTTTTATTTAATTACAAGTATTTCTAACTCATCCTACTACAGTGTATGTCTTTTGATGAGATTCTACAGTATTGGAAAAAATATAAACCAAAATAAGTATGTGAAATCAAATCATAGACTTTCTGAGGTTCTGTTCAATGTGGAGGTCATTTGTTCATTTGCAAAAGCCATGTCTAAGTATCAAGGCCAAGCAATTTGGGCAAAGAAAACAGCAAGATGCTGCAGTTGTCTTGCATGTTTATTAGTGTAATGAATCACATTTATGAAGGCACTGCAAAGTTATAAACAGTTATAATACAGCAGTGCAGAGTGGTCCATCCCAGATACTCAATATATAACCATTTTATTACTGCAGTGGACCAACATTACAATTAACTAAAGAAGCAGGGTACATATAAGTTATTTCAAAACAAACAGAAAAAATGAGCTACAAAAGGTCAGCTTTCTGGCCTAGTTTAAAAGTGCATTCTCATAAGCCACAAATAACTGTACAGCCATCAAAACATTGTACATAAAACCTATAAAGACACTGTTGCTACAACACTGTTTAAGGCCTAGAGAGCAAATCGTTAATGGGATGAAGCTTTTGGTTTTAGCTATGCATAATGAAGAAACTCAACTTTCAAAAGTACAAGAATGATTTCTTGCTATCCTGTCCATTGATCATTTTCCATCCCCCCTCCAAAATCAGTCTTGGTCAGTTTTGCATGTCTACCCCTGCACTGGTTCTCCCATGCTCCATTTCCTTCTGGCAGCTTAAATTGTCACAGATGGATGACAGTATGTTGCCTTGTATCTTATCTCTCTGTTTTGCCCACTCAAGTGACTTCTCTTTTCTAAAAGAGGAAAGCTATGATGACAGATTATAAGACCATGATATCATTTTGTAATTTACCACCATTATTCCTAAGACACTAACATTTGTCTGCATAGTACACTTTGAAGGGGTTGCTTGCTGTTAGCCTTGACTCAACTATTTCTTCTAAGGAGTTGAGAACATTCCAGGATTCATTACTGCAAACACATTTCTTAAAAGCTTTGTGTTCAGCAAAATCCAAATTGTATTTTGAAGCATTTTCTTCTTATCTTTAAAACCTTTTATTGTTTAAGAGAAACAATCAATAGCTACTTTTCATACTTAAATTTCAAATCAATAAAATCCATGTGTTTTAAGTTATTTGATATCCTCAAATATTTAATTATATGAAAACATCATTTGTCTTATATATAATTTTTAAAAATTTTCCCCAAATTTTACTTATAAGGCACTACCAGTACTTTTTAAAACCCAAATAAATGATGAACTATCAATCCTTATCTTGTGTATATAGGATAGTGACTTTACCTATGTGATAATTCTTCTATTTATCATAGCCTTTACCAAAAAATATTATTGTGTCTAAAGGATGACTGAAACTCTAGAAATTGGTATTTCAATATTGAACTTAGTGACTTACCCTAAATGTCATATGGTCCTGGCTGTGGTGAAGGAAGATATTCGATCTTAGGAATCAATATCCATGCTTTTGGTTTTCATAAAACATATGCTTTTTACCAATGATGAGTTTACTACTGTTAGCCACTTTTCATTTGCCATGTGTGATCACCTGTCTAATGATGATTTTGAGCTCTAGATATTGGCACCACCTTGACACTTCAACTGGAAAAAAGCCTCAGGCTTTTCCTGGGTCTTGTTCAAGGAAACACAGTCTTCCCAACACTTTTTTTCCTAAGAACAGGGACTTAAAGCTTGCTTGTTCTATACGAGGCTTTTTTTTTTTCTTTGTGGTACGTGGGCCTCTCACTGTTGTGGCCTCTCCCGTTGTGGAGCACAGGCTCCGGACGCGCAGGCTCAGCGGCCATGGCTCACGGGCCAACCGCTCCGTGGCATGTGGGATCTTCCCGGACCGGGGCACAAACCCGTGTCCCCTGCGTCGGCAGGCGGACTCTCAACCTCTGAGCCACCAGGGAAGCCCTATACGAGGCTTTTATCTAGTGTACGTATATGTCTCCTGGCCCAGTGTCTCCTTGTTGTTCTCTGCTGAGAGGAAGCATGGAGTGAGAGGTAGAGCTGTGCTTTAGGCAGGCTGATAAGACAGACATGTAAGGTAAACAGTTGTACAAGGGCCTGTGTACTCAATCCTAGCCTTGGATACCTAACACATTCCAGCACAGATGTTTTATGATGGATAGGCACCTCACTTTAGCCCTAAAGAGGTGATGGGGGTAGTACAGGGTTGAATGAAGAGGAGGTGCCTGGATCAGTTCTCTGGTCCTCAAGCCAGTAGAATGGGTAACTACCTGGCCCTTTCCCTTGCACCAATAGCTGCCTTGTTCCTAGAACCTTACCAGTAGCTGAAACCAGAGGCAGCCATGTCTGTAGGTACCACATTTAGGGAATTAAAAATATTTCTTAGCTCTCTGGTAATAGAACTTCCTTTTTAACATGTGAGCATACGTTTCAACTCTCAGTCCACCATATGTACTTTCATAATGCAGTTGGCACTTGGCTTTCGCCACCTTGATGTTCTACAACCAACTTTTAAATTTCATAAAGGCCAGATCTGTGTTTTATACAGTTTATACAGCCCCAAGGTTATCTGTCTTGTTTCCTCATCTTTTGCTGTGGGACAATGGGTTTTTTGCTTTGTGAAAAAAATCCAAACCATAAATAGTTCTTTGTTTTTGCTTGTATATGTATTTAACTTACAGTCTTTCAATCCTGAGTGTTTCTTTTTTTTCTCCTTCATTTAGAAGACATTTCTTCTTACACTATTCTCTCCTTAAGACCAGCTGACTTAATAAATTTAGAGGTCAGAAAAACTCTGCAGTGCTATAACTCCTTTGCTTTCTAAATGCAATAATGGATCCCAGCATTGAGTTCTTTAAAATGATTGCTTTCCCTGTGTGTTTTGAGGGCAACAAGGCAGGGAGTTTTCAAGTGCTTTTGGACAGGAAGAGCCATTCCCTTCTTGGATCCAAGCTGAAATCATTACCTCAAGCCATGAAACTTTCAACCATAATATTATAATACTATATATAATACTCTTAAATATTTTCATGGCAACCATAGCCCAGTATAGCCCACCCTCCATAGCAACCCTGAAATGTATTATCACTCTTGTGTGTTACAGAGTAGGAACAGTTAAGGGACCTTTCCAAGGTTAGTCAGCAGGTAAGAATTTCTGTGTTTGAGCTCAGAGCCTTTTCCTATAAACTCTCAGCTGATTTTGGTAATGGCAGTATTATGGTTTTGTATATGGAATATGATACTGTCACTTGTAAGAAGTGGAAAAGACAAGATCAAAGAGTTATTTAACTGAAGCGCAGTTATTAGCAAATTTAGTCTCTTTTCTGTAATATAATAGTTATGTAAAAAGAAACCAGCCACCCAGGGACAAGACATCTGCTCCTTAATCAGGTGTGTTCTTGTTTAAATGAGAGAAATCAGTGCAGAGGTTAACATAAGGGGAAAAAACAAACTTTGTTAAAGATGCTAAGCTCTAACAGAAATGGGAAGATAAATTCTGGCTAAGTTACATAAATTTTATTGCTTCATTCTCAGTAAAATTCAGGGAAAAATAAGGCAAATTCTTTTGTAAAACTGTAAAGACAACCATCTTTCCATTCTAAAAGGCTTCTTTTAACATTTCAAATTTCTAGAGACATCTCTTATCTGAGTAGGGCTGTTCCATTTTGTTTTTTCCAAGTTTATTTATTTTCTTATTGCTTTCTGTATTAGCAGGCAAACGCATAAAGGTACTAACAACCAGGGTTCCCAACATTCAAAAATTTCAGTTGCTCTCTTTCCCTCTCTTTCTCTTTCTCTCCTATGCACATGCATATCCCTCCCCACCCTATCTCCAACATTTAGATGACTAATAAAAGTAGAGGCTGAACTAATTCAATTCCTGTTCTTTTGTGTGCAGAGTTTCATTTTGACCTCCAGTTCACAGATATGTGAAAAATGCAAATTAAGTAGCACCAGCACTGGACTGTATCTTTGTTTCTAGGTACCTCCAAATCTGTAGGGGTATCTCAGAGGTGGTCATGGTGGTGGTGGGGAGGTTTGGGGGTTGTATCCATACATATAACTTTTTTTTTAAACATCTTTATTGGAGTATAATTGCTTTACAATGATGTGTTAGTTTCTGCTGTATAACAAGTGAATCAGCTATACGTGTACATATATCCCCATATCCCCTCCCTCTTGCGTCTCCCTCCCACCCTCCCCATCCCACCCCTCTAGGTGGTCACAAAGCACCGAGCTGATCTCCCTGTGCTATGCGGCTGATTCCCACTAGCTATCTATTTTACATTTGGTAGTGTATATATGTCCATGCCACTCTCTCACTTCATCCCAGCTTACCCTTCCCCCTCCCTGTGTCCTCAAGTCCATTCTCTACGTCTGCGTCTTTATTCCTGTCCTGCCCCTAGGTTCTTCAGAACCATTTTCCTTTTTTTCTTAGATTCCATGTATACGGGTTAGCATACAGTATTTGTTTTTCTCTTTCTGACTTACTTCACTCTGTATGACAGACTCTAGGTCCATCCACCTCACTACAAATAACTCAGTTTCATTTCTTTTTACGGCTGAGTAATATTCCATTGTATGTATGTGCCACATCTTCTTTATCCATTCATCTGTCAATGGACACTTAGGTTGCTTCCATGTCCCGGCTATTGTAAATAGTGCTGCAATGAACATTGTAGTACCTGACTCTTTTTGAATTATGGTTTTCTCAGGGTATATGCCCAGTAGTGGGATTGCTGGGTCATATGGAAATTCTATTTTTAATTTTTTACAGAACCTCCATAGTGGCTTTATCAATTTACATTCCCACCAACAGGGCAAGAGGGTTCCCTTTTCTCCACATGCTCTCCAGCATTTATTGTGTGTAGATTTTTTGATGATGGCCATTCTGACCAGTGTGAGGTGATGCCTCATTGTAATTTTGCTTTGCATTTCTGTAATGATTAGTGATGTTGAGCATCCTTTCATGTGTTTGTTGGCAATCTGTATATCTTCTTTGGAGAAATGTCTATTTATGTCTTCTGCCCATTTTTGGATTGGGTTGTTTGTTTTTTTGTTATTGAGCTGCATGAGCTGCTTGTATATTTTGGAGATTAATCCATTGTCAGTTGCTTCATTTGCAAATATTTTCTCCCATTCTGAGGGTTGTCTTTTCCTCTTGTTTATAGATTCCTTTGCTGTGCAAAAGCTTTTAAGTTTCATTAGGTCCCTTTTAAAGATATATTAAAAAAATATAATGCACTAGAGCTAACATGTCTGTCCAACTTCTTAGTGTTTCAAATCTTGCAATTCTGAAGAGTAATTTTTTATTTATTATACTACGGGATAGTACAGGCATAAAGAATCAAAATTTGCTGCTCTGTAACTCAGCACATTCCCACTTGCTATTATAGCTTCCTGAGGCATTGCTTGCTTGTCTTCTTCCTACGTTGCTCTCTCCCTCCCTCTGTTCCTCCATCTTTCTTGTCTAATGAAAAGTGTTTCTCTAGAGTGACCTATTATAGTCTGGAGGATTTCAGCCACAGGCAACATTATGTGGAGAATTAAGGAAGAAGCATTTAGATTTTTTGATTCAAGAAAGAATGAAAATTTTAAAATAAGAAATTCAGTTTGACAGAATTTTAATTTTGATATCCCCTCCTTTGTAGTTTCATGCTTCTAACCACATTGTAGTTTGCTGTAGCTTTCTCTGGATAATGGTTTATCAGATGACACTTTGCATCTATTTATGTTCAGAGATACATTTGGGAGACAATTTAAGAAAAGGATTAGTTTAAGAATGAATCAAAGCAATCTAACAAGACAGTAAAGGAAATTTAGGATAACCTTCCTTGCTTGCTTATTTATTTATTTACTTATTGGACCCCTCTGGTCATCATACAACATGCATTAGAAATGAAAGTGTTCTGATTTTACACTTCCCTATATTAGTATCAAGGTGAAAGTGTTGGCCATAAACATATGTGCAACTGTCTTTACCATTCCCAGGAATCACACATATACACATCTGCTAAAAAGTAGACTAAAAATGGAGCTATTCTGACTGAATGCAAAGCAAAGAACTCATTTTTTTTAACATCAAAATGTGCATAAAGAGTAGTAGAGAACACTTTTGGAACTTATTTTTCCCCATGGTCTGTTGCAGTTATTGGATAACATTAAAGTTAAAGTAAAAACAAGTCAGTGACTGAAGTCAGAATGCCATTTAAAAAATAATAAAACTTGATTGTATTTAATAGCAAGAATGGTATGGTAAGTGCTCCCAAAGCAATATCAAATAATTTATAATTATCTAACTTTAATGAGGCAGCCTAGAGTTCAATATAGATAATCTGATATTTTTAAAAATAATGGATATAACATATAGATAATATAATGTGATTTAGCTTTATGACTGTACAATCCTTGTGGATTTTTCACAAGAAACTCTGATTTCTTAAAGGACTCTTATCATAGAAGTAAAACTACTCTTTTTACAGTTCATCATCCTTACTTTTGAAAATGAGGTTCACTCACTAACTGGGTGAATAATTCTATTCTTGATAAGAATATTCTATTCTTCCTTTTGACCCTTTCTTTTCATTGTACCTATAACATCTACTACATCCAACTTCATATATTTTATGCCTGCTTTTGCTACTTAGGGATATATCTTTTTATTATGGTAAATTATGGATGTGAACAGAATAGTTTCTACAGTGGTAATTCACAACAATGAAATTCTTTGGCCTTATTTCTGCCAAAAAGGAAGACTTTGCATCCACTGCTGGTAACACTAAATTTAAAAATAATAGGTAGAGTGGTTATGTACCATCCCCTGAGATTATCTCTCTTTTTACTTTTTGTATAAAAGCAAAGAATAGTTCTGTAGAGGTGGGAGTTGCGTTACCTTATGTGAATTTGTTCCCAGACTCTGTGAAGCATAGTTTTGGTACTTGTGTTTATCTGGGGAAACAATTTCCCAGATTTTTTTTTTTTTTTTTAGTTATCCCTGTACCTCAAGTAGCTGAACTCAGCTTTTCCACTTTAATGTCAACAAACACAATCTATTGACCTGAATATGCCCACATTCACCTCCAGGATAAAGCTTATGGTATTATATCCATTCTCAGTCTCTATTTGCTTAATAGAGAACTTAATAGTTCAAGGTGTTTAAGGTAATTTTTTGATCAATTATCGGTTGATCACAAGTAAAAGTATCATAGTCAAACTGTTGAAATCCAAACACAAAGAGAATAATTGGAAAACAGCAAGAGGATGGGAATTTGTGGTTAGGCAGCAAGTGGCATCTCTAAGTTGGATCTAATCGTATTCATGCTAATAATACTCAATATGCATAGAAAAAACAGATTCTGATTCAACTCTACAAAAGTTATGGCTTGTGAGAAAGGCAAATTACTGGCAAATATTATATTAAATTGTTCCTCTGTAAAACTGTGGAAAATATTTTAAATCAATGAATTCTGACAAACTTACAGTTAGTATATTTAGGAAGCTTAGCAGGTACTTAACAGATTACAAATACTGAAAAACTGTCACAAAAAGATCTTGCTCCAAAAGTCACGCATCATAGGAAAGTGCTGATTAATCAAACTTGCTTTGCTTCAAGTTAGGTCATTAATCAAAATTATTTTTTCCAACTTTTATAAATGAGATTTGCAGGAGAGGAGATATTGAAGAAAGTACATCCTGGTGGGAGAAATGAAAACTCTCTGTCCTCCATTTTTGCTAGTAAATTGACCTCAGTTAAAAAAAAAAACAAAAAAAACCCCACATGTCAGTGAGTGAGAGAGGTCTCTGTTAGCCTTTCTAGAAAGACTGTCTAGGAATTGAATATTCATGTACCCTCAGAATTGGTTAAAAAAAAATCTGTATTTAATCCTCTCAAAGCACTGATTTCACTGAGGGAAGACACATATAGATTATTTAAGACGTACTGAATTCTTGGTAACATCTAAAATCATAAAGAAAAATGTGTAGTTACCATTGTTTCCTCTCTACTACAAATAATGTATAATAACTAGAAATTTATACATCATGCAAATAAATTTAGCAAAACATTGGTTAAAATAAGTGAGTTTAATAAAGGAAGAGTTCTTTTTCCCTTTTTTTTTTTTCACTGCTTCTAGTATTTCTCACTTATCTCTTTATTCTTTCAGAATTAATGAAAAATATCAGGGTTGTAAGTCTAAATCACCAAGAGCAGGATTAGAACAATGAAAATTTGTTGTTTAAAAAACTTCTTTCAAAGTAAATCTAGGTATTAGTGGAAATTTATTGGCAGTTAGGTGATAATAGGGATCCATGGGTTTTCATTATTTGTTTGTTCATTTGTTTTTTTTTTTTAAATTTTGTGGGGAGGGGACAAAAATTCCTGGAGTTTTAAGGACGTTGGGGTTACTCAAGTATAATCGCAGAGGCTATACTTTGAAATCTCTTACTGTTGTGGCATAATTCTGTCCCCTAAATTTCTGTTTATTATAATTTTAGAAAAATCAGAACCTAAACACTGTTCTAGTGAAGGGCCTCTGGCTGAAGCTAACACTGAGAAATCTCTATTATGAGGAAATAGGCTATTAAATTCTGATATAACTAGTAGAGAGTATTTTGTCTTTAAAAACAAACTATTAAAAATAAAAGTGAGGGCTTCCCTGGTGGCGCAGTGGTTGAGAGTCCGCCTGCCGATTCAGGGGACACGGGTTCGTGCCCCGGTCCGGGAAGATCCCACATGCCGTGGAGCAACTGGGCCCGTGAGCCATGGCCGCTGAGCCTGCACATCTGGAGCCTGTGCTCCACAACGGGAGAGGCCACAACAGTGAGAGGCCCACATACCACAAAAAAAAAAAAAAAAAAAAAAAAAAAAGTGAAAATTTGGCCTTTTTCATGAGGGGAAAAGAAAAGAAGCAACTCTTTTAGTATCTTCTGTGTGCCAGTTTTCATTCTAGTTGCTATGTCTATCTCATTTTAAACGTATGAAGTTGTATGTAATGTTAATTACAGATGCATTTAAGAAAAAAGAAAGGAAATTACTGAAACTAATGAACTATCTTAGGTCACACTTTTGGCAAATATTTAAACTTAGGCTTTTCTGATTCTTCAGTCCATGTTCTTTCCTCTGTTGTCCAAAGTTCATAGATAATGCAATCACAATCATTGTAATGATCAAAATAGGTAACTATATGCCAGCTTTGCTGCATGTGTTATTTCATTTAATCTTCATAACAGCCATATGAGGTATGTGAATTTTGAAAAGTTAGATATCAGTTGTTCTTCTGTCTCACTCCAGTGCCTGAACTCTTACTGTATAACATCCAGTTTTCATAAAAACCCTAAACTATGTTGGAGTCTGGTATTCTACTTTATCCAAATATTCTTTCCAAAGTAGTTCTGTTAACTAGTAATATTAGAAATCTTTGTAAGCAACATGAAGAGAGCAGCTGCTGTGTGCATAGCACTGCAGTGGTGCTCAATGTTATTTTTTTTCTTTCTTTGTCATAGAAACCACGCAGTTAGATTGATTTTTTTTTTTTTTGGTACCTAATGAACTGACACTATTCAAAGTGTGATAGTAAGATTAGGA
The DNA here is from genome assembly GCF_964165515.1 of Mesoplodon bidens. NCBI lineage: Eukaryota > Metazoa > Chordata > Mammalia > Artiodactyla > Ziphiidae > Mesoplodon > Mesoplodon bidens. The sequence continues at coordinate 97,855,891 of NC_138160.1, forward strand.
AGAATCTCACAAGCAAAGAAACACATAGATTCATAAAAATAAATTGGAGAAGTACTTTTAATTTCTTACTTCAGAAATTAGGGAATTTTAATCTTTCTGTAGGTTACAGGAAAGGTCACAATTAAAATCTCATAGCATTTATTGAACAGCTATGTGTCTGAAACTTGTGGACCAGCAGTCTGATAGATTGATAAGCTGACAGTAGAACAATATGCAAGTATAGTGGTCACTCAATAAATTGCCAGTAGAGCTATACGTAAGTATAGCAGTCACTTAGAGGAGCTACTCATTACATCTGGGTGAGAGGTCAAAGGAGAAGATGCCTTCTGAACAATAGAAAATTTTCCAAGGGAACAGAATTGAAGGTTTTCAGATATAGACAGATGTTTGTAGTCATGGCTCCATATTGGAGAGGTATTTCCAGGTAATATTCTGGAAGTGGAAAGACACTAATGTTGTATGGTGTCTGGAAAGAAAATATGGAAAAGGGAGAATGGGGTCTTGGATGTTATGCTATAAAATTTGGAATATGTTCTAGGGCCAAAAAAAGACCTCACTAAAATTTTGTAGTAGTGAAGTGACTTAATCAAACATATGGTTTAAATATAGATTAAAGATGGGAAAAGTTGGAGGCATAGAGGTTCAGTGAGAGGCTGCTATAAGGAACGTGGGGCGAGAAATAGACTTAAATTATTTGATAGCCTCAGAATAGAGGACATGGAGGTTTGCTGTAGAGGCTCTGGGTTTGGAGAAAATGTAGGAATTCTCTTTTTCATGTAGTGAATATTGGGGATGGTCTATGAAACATCTATTGACAACATTCAGCCAGAAGTTCAAAAAGAGAAAAGTAAATATGAGGCCCACGTTTGTTTTATAGAAGTACACATGCTCCAAAGAGTTGAAGCCAGTGAATAAATAAGCAAAACCTGGGAGAGTTTGTAGAGAAACTAGGAAAATAAGAGGGTCAAGAAGCAACTCTAAGAGAGGAGCTTAAAGAGACATTTCTACAATAGTTGGAGAGAGGGTAGATTTATTCTACAATAAGATTTCCTTAATTATGGTAATCTTTGTCTTCACTTCTCTTTATTTATTAAGAGACTTACCTTTAATGGACTTTTTAAAATCTAATTTTATTTTCCTCTCTCGTGTCTTAAAATATTTTTCCATCAAATCACCTCCTTCCTATTATCTCATCTCTGTTTCTTAGTGGACCTATTTGTGTCTTTATTATTCATTAAGTTACTGACATCACACATCATTGCTCATTGTCTTGCCTTTTTATATTAATCTCCAAGCCGGATCAAAATTCATGCATAGAACAATTATGTCCTTTACATGAGATTAAAGGATAATTTTCCCTATTTATTCAAGTTAATATTTGCTTCACTGTGCAAAATATTTCACATAGGCATTTTCTATCATTAACCTAAGACTAGGCCATTCCAATTAGGTAGTTTTTACATGTGTTGCTTCCTTTATTGAGAATGTGTTTTCCTTCTCTTTCTCTTATTATATAGACTCCTTCTTCAGGTTTCAGTTCAGTCCCATCTCTTCCATTAAAATCTTTCTTATTTCACATTGACCTGTCTCTTAATTCTGTCTAAACCACACAGTTTGTGTTTTTCTTATATTGATTTTTCAGTTGTTTGAATGTCTAAAATGTGCTTTTATTTCCATAATATATTTCAATCTTCTTGTAGGTAGAAACTACTCTTTTTTTTTTTAACATGAAGCAATCACTTCTCAGTATTAAGCATATAGTAGAGACTCATTAAATGCTTGTATTGCAATGGTGTCATTGTGATTTATTCTTGAGTTCAATATTTGTTTAACTTCTATCAATCACTATTGCCGCTCTTTTTAAGGACTATCTATGCTGTGGCATGTTATGTAGAAATTGTTCGGATCAGTCCCAACTGAGCTTGGAAATGCAAAGTAAAAAGCTCAGTTAAGGTCATATTGTCTTAGGAACAAGCGCATCTATTGAGAAAGTAAATAGTTGTGGAACATGTGGTAATATTTCTTTTTAAGTTTATTATAAGTAGTCTGTAACCAAATTTCTCCATTTCCAATGAGGTATGAACCAGAGGAAACAAGCTTATATTAAATAAAGCCTGGACTTTAGTTGGCTCTAGGAAAATAATATTTCTGTACCAAAAGATATTAAACTGGAAAGGGTTGAAGAAAGGGTGTTTTTGGAAAACTTTAAAATCAGTTCCCATCTGTCAGAGGTGGCCTGCCTTTCAGAGCTATTCTGGAGTTGCTGACCTCTGTAGGTCCTTTCAACTCTGGACTTGATCTCAGGACCCCTATGTTAAACTTTAGTTCCTTGCCAGGATTTGTTATAATTCATCATAATTAAACCATGGAAGATTAATGTCACAGCTGAGTTCAAATAAATGCTGGCAGACTTTACTCCAAATTAAGTTGGTAAAACGAATAAGCAGCTGACTTCCTTACTCTATTTGCCACCCAGAACGCCTTATAAGAATATCTTTTCTAACGGCAGTTTAGACTTTCCTGTTCAGTTCCTGGTGAGAAGTTTTACTGCTTACAACTTTTGGGAATGTTGTAAAGAAAAACTAAGCAGTGATTGTAAAACACTGGGGAATTTTAAAGTACTCTATAAATATCAAGTAATGGCCAAATTAATTGTAGAAATTCCAAGTAAGAAAAAAAATTACCCAAATAGTTGAGTGTCTAAAGGAAAGTTTGACTAAAGTTGCTTTTGCTCTAAAGCATCTCTTGCATTTTCCTAATATTTCCTTTTATCCATCATTTGAGTATACAGCATATTTTAGGTTTCCAGTTAACATCAGGTAATTGATAAATTGCTAAAAAAACAATCTGTAAATGAGGGAAAACGTGAGTATTTGCATCAGAGTTATTCTTTGTGATGTATTAAATTTTTTCTCTGTATGGCTGATAAATAACAGTATTTGCCCAGGGATGTGCAGCCATGTTGTAAAGTAAAAAAATCTCATTCTAACAAAAATGGATGATATAACAAATACAGCAAACTACATTAGTTTGCATTATTGTAGTCCTTTCCCAGTTATTGTGTCTTGTACTTTCTTCTAAATAAGCAGAGCGGGGGCAAGGCTGGTGTACTGCGTGACTTGTGATTTCATTCTCTGCCCTATCAAACTACCTCTAAGCCCTGGGCTACCTATCATTGGTTTTCTCTCGGTGATTCCTGGCCCTCTGGTAGACCGGAGACAACAATCCTCTGGAGTTTCTGGAATAACCTGGTGCCCTGATAGCTTTGGCAGTCCTCACACATACTCAACAAGCCCTCATTTCCTCTAGGAATCCTTGCTGTGAGAGTACCTAGTGTTTGACTTCAACAGCTCCAGGGTTTGTTTGCATCAATTTGAATGTACCTCTTTCCCAGCGTAGCCCTCTGACTGATGTATTTGCTCAGCTTGCTCTTTGTTAGCGCCTAATTGGGGCATTTGGGCTAGCGGTGGGGAGGATGCCACAGGCACCTGATTGGGAGTCCTGGCCAGAGGTTTCCAGGCAGCTTCTAGTTCACGTTTCTGTGACACCTGCCCTGTCACCCCTACCTTAGGGACAACTGCCGGGAGGGCTCCTAGAGTCAAACCAGTGAAGTTTTCATCACCCTCTGGCAACTTCAGTGATGGAGTTGTTTTATGCTTGCATTCTTGAGTGGTCTCAGAAGTAAATGCAGGAGTTGCAGAATGCCAGCAGCTTGGAGTTGAAAACCCAAGCCGTTCTCTCCCTCTCTGGGTCTGCTCTTCAATTAGGCACAGACCTGGGATGGACAGGTTAGGTCTTGCTATGCAGAGCAGCAGGACATTATGTAGATCTAAGAAGGGGACATAGCCAGGTAGACCATTTATAATTTTAATTACCTCTGAGATTCAGGGCTCAGTTGTATCAGAGGGCAGATACTGGGGAATGTTTATGCTAAATGGATTCTCAGAGTCCTGCTTTACTATCCAGGCTGTTGTCCTTTTTCCACCTACTTGCTTTTCAGTTCTCTAGATACATTTTACTTCTTGCCAAAGTCTTACACTTAGATAGAAAACTCTTAGTTGTTTCAGTCTTTTAGTGTTTAAAGCAACTCATATTTAGCAAGTAAAAGAAATTACTAGAAGTTGGGTTGAACAAAGTAGTTAAGTACAGGTGTTAGGAGGGAAATTGATGCCCATCCCTACTTTGAGAAGAGTACACTATTTTGCTTGTTGGTTGATTAAGTGAGGTGTTTTTCTTCTTTTTTAAGTTTTGGAAAGACCATGGAACCTAGGTCCTTTTTCCTAGGTCCTACATCTCCACCTCACATGGGTGCATTCTGATAATGTCTTCAGCCAGTAGTTTTTGACCATACAGAAAACTCAACCTGGCTATTTCCCCATGTGAAATAAGTGAAAATTTATTTTCTACTTAAAGAATGTAATACATCAATAAGGATATGAGTTTGCATGACTCAAAATCTCAGTAACCTGCAGGGGCAGGTAGTAGAAATAAAAGGAAAACGTGACTCAGATGAGAAATGTTGGGAAATAAAGAGAGCTGCTTTATTGAAAGCTGGCTGGAGCAACTCAGCTTCAGCTGATTAGGATTCCTAATCATTTTTTATTCCAAATAAAAAGATAAAGATTGAGATTTTTAACCCAATTTTAAAATGTTTATATAAAATTTATTATTTCTTTAAAATTTTGATGGCATATTGGATGGGCCAGACTTACTCATGAGCTGCCAGTTTATGACCTTTATCTTAAAGGCAGATGGGGAAAACTAGAGTTAGATTATGAAATTCCTATTTACAATCTAAATTTTAGAGTGAGAAATATTAGAGTGAGTTACTTCACTTAGTTCCTTTAGTATTTCCTCATTTGTTTTCATAATATTAAAAAATAAAAAGTGGTGTCAAAAATCCTTTTAGGGGAGCTTAACTCTGGACCATAATTTCCTTTTGTCCTTATTAGAGAAAGGGCAATATATGTCTACTAAACCTTCTCAAGTGGCAATAAAAAAATTATTTCTTTTTCACCTTTCTTGGCAACATTCTCTTTGATACCATCCCCAGCAAGCTGCCCTGAATGGAGATAAATCTTTCCTTACTCTAGGTGGCCTGGCAACAAGAAGAGAAAAGGGTTTGGAGCTGTGCACCATGAATGTTCATGGGATATAACTGTACTTCAACCAGAAAAGTTCATTCAACTGCACTGATGTCACTTTCTCTCTCCTCCTTCAAGATAAATTTCTTATTCTCTCTATGATTCATTATTAACAGACTTTTCCCTGGACTAAATCCTGGTGGTTTAAGCAACTATGATTTTTGGCCTCTTAAGCCAGTACAACTACACTTGAATGAAACTATTATTGTTACTGAACCAAACTTGTGTGTACTCACCCTCGTACAATAAAGCCAATCTACTGACACTGGGTTGTGGTGAAGGAAAGTGCAGCATTTATTGTTAAGCCACACTGTAAGTTGTCTGGGACAGCTAGTGCTCAGAAAGCCCAAACTCCCCGATGGGATTCAGGAAAGCATTTTTAAAGGCAAGGTGAGGGAGGGGAGTCGCAAGGTATGTGATCAGCTTGTGCACAATTCTCTGATTGGTTGGTAGTTAGGTAACAGGGCCATGTCACAGGGGTTAACATCATTAATCCTTAGGTGCAAGTAGGCCTAGGAGGTATGTGCTCATGGTCATCAAGAGAGTCTTTTATCTGGTAGGGGTTTTAGCATCTGTAAAACAACTCAGGAAATGTGCATTGGATACTGCTATCTAGGTACTTCAGAAAGGAGCTAAAGTGGAGGATATGGGGGAGGGGTCTGTCCCAGGAAGAATCCTGCTCAGTTACACTTCTGAATTTAGAAATACATTTGATTTGACCACATATGCAGAGACGATAAGGGCTGTCAATTTCACTCCTAGCTCTTCTTGACACATCTCAGTATTTATCCTGATAAACAGTACATGCCATTTTGGGGATGAGTTTTCTTTCCTATTCTTGTCTACACATGTTCTTTGCCTACTTAGTATGAACTTCACCCTCACTATAACAAAAGGAGACCATGACTGCATCTCCTGTAGTCTGCATATCACCTCTTCTTCCAAGGCATTCGTATTAAAGGAGGGGGGAATATCACCCGTGTGAACATCTTATAGCTACATTTGTAAGAGAAAACATTTGCAGGGAAAAATCAGCCAAATATTGACTTAAGTGTCTACAATTCTAGTCACTTCATTTACCTTGATTTGATCAGCATTTTTAGTTTATCTTCTGTCAGCCAAGCTTGCAGTTTCTGTGAGGTGATGGTGTTCATTTTCAAGCCAATTTGAGTGAAATATTCAGTAAGATGCCTTGAAGCCATGTATCCATTTTGTCTTTTGCATTTTCTTCCTTAATTGAAACTCTTGGCAACAAAATCAACATTGAAGAAATAATTTCACCTCTTTCTCCATTTTCTTTTTCCATTTTGCTTGGATATCTTCAGTGTTCACAAATAAACCTCCCTATATCTTTCTGATAATATTAAAATTTTTCCATGGTTTATACTACAATAATGTTTGTGATTGTATCCTGGACTCCCAAATGTTTCCAGAAACTTCTCTGTTCCCTTAACCTTCACAGGTCAAAATGACCTATGCCCATTGCCAGAATTTGGGCCACATATTTATACATTTTTGGAGATGGAAAACTCATGCTGGAAACAATTTTGGTTATCAGGACTTGGTCTTAAATTTCTCCATACTCATAAATAATAGTACATAGCATGTAAATCTGTGTGGATACATGCTAACACAGAACAAAATATAACATATGTCAACCAAAAATTAATCAGTTGGTCTAAGGAAGAATTGGAAAAATTTATTCAAGCCAAATTTGAGGATTATAACCTGGGAAGAGCATCTCAGAAAGCTCGGAGAACTGTTCTGCCTGTTAGAAATCAAGACACAGTTATATAAGTTTTTTGAGACAGAGGGCTGTACATCAAATGACATATTATTGACAGTTTACATAATCCAGATCTGTGTCACCCTGGTGGGTCATGTGACCCCTTACAAGCTCAAGAAGGAATGTTAGTTTTTCAGTTGTCTTGTTGCAGCTGGGAGAATGTTGCTCTTTGTGGTTGAGCAGGTATTCCGCTGATGGGGGGGGAGGTTTGGTCAGTGCATGATGTAGACACGCAATGCACAGTGAAGGGAGAGAGGAGGCCAGAAGGCAGAGAAGAATTTTTATGTTTAAATTTTTCTTGTCTTGCCATAAAATATGAATTTTATCTCATACATATGTCACATATGAATTCAAATTACAAACTATCCCCAAAAGTCTCAGTAGAGTAAATTATTGTAAGAGTTTCCCATTTCTTTTTCTGACATGGAGATGCCTCCTTTAAAAACCCTAACTCAGAGTCAGCTAGTGACTGTTCTGTCTCCCTTGAGTCCTTGTCACCAGCATATAGAGGCTTGTCCCCTTTGTTCAACATGGTTTACAATTTTACACATTTTCAACCATTACTAATCTTCACAAAGCTGAAAATTGTAGAAGTGAGATGACATCTGTAGAGCCACAGATTTTCAGTTCAGTATTGATGCCCAAAACGGCCTCTGTGCACTGGTGCTGAGTGGAATCTCAGAGACAGAGCCTTGGGTGAAGTAGAAAAGAATAGCATATCGCTTTGCCAAGCAAAGTGGGCTCATGACCACAAAAATTGTGTGCCCGAACCTGGGGGAGGAGGTGTTTGTGAGGAGTTTTTTGTTTTTGAACGTTAATTTAATTAATTAATTAATTTATTGGCCACACCATATGGCATGTGGGATCTTAGCTCCCCGACCAGGCATTGAACCTGTGCCCCCTGCATTGGGAATGCAGAGTCTTAACCACTGGACCACCAGGGAAGTCCCTGGTGAATTTTATAGCAATGGTTGAATGGTGGGGTTACTCATAAGGATCAGGGTGTGTGCAGGGCCTGCATCTTTTAATCTGGCCTCAGGTGGTCTCCTGATGAGCTTCTGAGCTTATCAAACTGTGGTCTTCTCTCTGCAATGAAGAATGCTTCATCAAGTAGTTAACATCTTCCCTTTGTTGGGGGTTTTAGTTCTCCAGAAGAGCTCAAAGGTACTGTTTTGTGCACCCCATGAGGGGGAACCAGGATCCTGTCCAAAGCCTGCACTATTGTTTCTTGGCTGCTCCTCCCTTTCTCTGCATCCCCTCCCTTCCCAATTAGCAACTGTTTGAACCTGACCTTTGGAACTCAGGGAAGGTCATGGAGGCTGGAGCCTATTCCCTACAAACAAGAAACGGGGGACACAGAAAAGCTTCCATCCCCAGGAGTGCTTAGTTTCAGTATCTTTCTATTTTCCCTTATGTTTCTTGCCTCACATTCCCACATTTCAGCACTAAAATGCTGTATTTTAAATCTTTTTTTCTCTCACATTTTTATTCTTTTCTTGAAGCAAAGAAACTATGAACTTAACTGCTGGGATGCCTAATTTGAAGTGACTTGAAGTGGTAGATATTAATGATGTGTACAAAGCATGAAGCCAGAAAAGTTTTAAACCTCTTTTATTATGCAACTTGAGTTTCAGTTACACTTGAGAGCCCTCTTTACTGTTTCATAAAGGGTCTATTTTTATTCTCCCAAATTTTCATTGCATTTATTTAAGTATAAGGTTTACATTTGATATGTCATCTTCTTGTTGATTTTTAAAGCAAAATAATGTATGTGTGTGTGTGTGTGTGTGTGTGTGTATGGTGCATTCCTCTGTAGTTTCATAGATACCTTATAAGTATAAATATCTATCTTTAAAGACTGGCTTTGCTGGTTAGGAAAAGATATAAGATAAAATTTATTTTTAGTACTAATTTAGACTTTCATCTGTACTACCAGTTTTATTCTTAAAAAAAAAAAAAGGCAACCCATTACTAATTATTTACAATGCTTTTGAAGAGGCAGAGAGTCTGTACCTAACATCCCATGATTGGCCTCACTCACAGGTAACCCCTGTGCTGTCTTACTTGGCATTCCAGCTGTGCATCTCCCTGCTGCTTGCCATCTACTAGTTTAATTCATTATTAGCTCAGGGGCAGCATTTTTCTTTTCTATCTGCATGCATTGCTACTCTTTATCTTGGTAACTGTGCAGATAGGAATGAAAGGTATGGTGGCAAGGTCAGGACCCAGATGGTCTGTTAATGAAGGATATTTTTTTGTTATTAAGGATAATGAAATTATTGTATTTAAAGAATCCAAGTTTATGTGATTTTGAATTGTTTTTGCTAAACTGCTCTTTATTAACTTTGAGAGAAATTTGGTTTGTTTTTAATTCTGTTTACTCTTAATCCCTCACTACCATAGTTAAGTTGTGTATATTTCCTTATGAGAGTTTTTTTTTCTTAAAATTTCATTAGGCAAATGTCTACCATATGCAAAGCAGACAGAAAAATACAGGGAGATCAATACACGCATAACCCACTGCAAGCAACCTTCAACTCCGGCAAGGTTGGCTCCATCCATAAATTTACCTACTTCCCCTAATCCACTCAATCCACAGCAAGTCCCTGACATTAAATTATCTCATCCATAGATATTTTAGTTTGTGTTGCTATTGCAAAAGTATTCTTTTTTAAGAAAACAAAATATTATCCAAAAATTTCTAGATAGTACTTAATAACATTAAATAGCCAATCAGTGTTGACAATTCTAATTACCTCATAAATGTCAGAGTTTTTAAATTATCAGAATCAAATTAAAATCCATACATTTTGATTGGCTGATACGTTTCTGAATTCTTTAAAAAAACTTTTAATTTTGTAATAGTTTTATATTTATTGAAAATTACAAAGATATTACTGAGAGCTTCTGTGATGGTTAATTATATGTGTCAAGTTGACTGTCTAAAGGATGCCCAGATTAAACATTATTTCTGGGTATGTCTGTGAGGGCTCTGGAGGAGATTAACATTTAAATCAGTGGACTCAGTAGATTACCCTGCCCAATGTGTGTGAGCATATCATCCAATCCTCTGAAGGCCTCGAATAGAACAAAAGGCGGAGGTGCATTTCGCTTTTTTTTCCCCCCTTTTCTCACTGCTGGAGCTGGGATATTTCATCTTCTGCCCTCCCTTGGACTGGGATTGACATCATCATTTCCCCTGCCACCACCCCACCAAATTCTCAGGCCCTTAGACTCAGACTGAATTACACCACTGGCTTTCCTGGGTCTCTAGCTTATAGATGGCAAGATAGTGGCACTTCCATAATCAAGTGAGCCATTTCCTTGTGAGATAATTTTTATGGAGATAATTTTTATGTATTCTTTTCACTTTTCCCCCTTTTTGATAAATTACTATATCTACATTGTCAGAACATATAGTTTCTACATGCTGTAATCCATCACTTAAAACCATATGTTTTTACAGTCCTACAGGTAAATATATATTGAATGTTCACCACCAGGCCTTTTGTTGTTTCTCCATTCATTTTGTTTTCTAAAGTCCATTCTCTAGTAAATTTTTTATCAAGTGCTAACAAGAGCAGAATGACATAAGTAGTTGGTTGTCATCACAGTTAATCTGAAGAATTTATAGTTGAAAGTTAGTTTGGCTGGATTGACTCTTAGGCTCACCTTTCCTTTCCTTAGGTATCAGGTATATTATTCTCTTATCTTCTGAGCTAAAGTACTGTTATTGAGAAGTCCGACAACCTAATTTTCTTTCCCTTGTATGTGTTTTCATGTTTTTGCTGGATGTTCAGAGGACTTTTTGTTTTAATTCCAGTAGTTTTACCAGAATACATCTCACTATTGGCAATTATGGGTCTATTTGTCTATATTTGCATTGTATTCCTTCAATTTGTAGTTTCAAGTCTTTTCTAAATTTTAATCTCAGAGTTTTCTTGCATTATAACTTTCAGTATTTTTGTTCTCTGATTTAGGTTTCTTTTTCAGGAATCACATAATATTGGTGTTTTGGATCATTTAGTCTATTTCCTACATCTGTTACCTTTTCTCATATTTTTTATATATTCTTTTCATTTCTCTTTGATTTAAAAAAAATTATTTTTACCTTCTGTTCTTTTTAGTCATTATCTGTCGTGCTTATATGCATATGTGTTTTTCATAGTTTAGTCTTAAAAACCTCCTGAGTAAAAGCACTCAACCACTTCTTTTTTAGTAATGCGGAAATGCCATTTTCTTTTAGCTCTTTAATTCCATATTTTCATGATAGTTTAGTTGATTTCTGTTTCATTATATAGTCAGATGTGTTCCTGTTTTTCTAACTCACATTTATCTTCTCTGTTTTATTATTTGCTACAATTTTATTTCTATCACTTTTCTGATTTTTTTTGATAAGGCAAAATTCTTCACATGCTAAACTGTTGCTCCATTCTGAATTACTGTCCAAAATAGGGAATAGGCTTAAAAATGCTCTTGAAAAACATCTATGCCATACATGTGGACAAAATCAAGAGAATGACAATGTGGGTGGTGATGGAAATTTCTACTTTTAGAGATCCTTTTTAAGATAACTCTTCACTTAATCTGAGTCTTCTCTCTACTCTTATAACATGTCTTCCTCCTTATATTTATTTGTTTTTATATTTATAACACATTCTGATTTCAATGCATTTTCATTTGTGCTCTTTTATTGCTTTAGTGGTTCGGCCTTGGAGACATAGGCATTTAAATGAATAAATGAGAGGTGAGAAATACAGATGTCTCAAAAGGGAGAAGGGGCTGCTATCTAACTGTTCCCTAGAGTCCTGTCTACATCACACTGAGCTTGACTAGACATATATGTCTAAATTAACTGAAATATATAATTAGGTTCATTCTCAATGTTTAGAGAAATATTGATTTGAGTTCAGGGCCCAAATAATGAGGTGGACTTTTGGCTTGTTTCATTTTTGGTTTTTTAGATACAGTTACCTTGGTGATGATTCAACTTTCCAAGGCTTTTGCAAGTATGTCTTTGTACATTGTAGGAATAAGGTAGTGAATACTTGAGCTAGTTGTGCATCAGAATATCCTTAAAATTATGGGTCCCACATCCCAACAGTCTGACTCAGGAAATTGAATAACAAAGTTATAGTTATTAATATCTAGATTTATTCCTAGCTATGAAATTTGGTATTTGGGTAGACTTGGGCAAGTTATTCGATTTCTCTGAGACCTATTTGATATTTTTAAAAATAAAATGATGGTAATAAAATATATGTAATAGTTTTGGAGAACTACTTAGCACAGTGCCTGACTTGAAGAGAGCATGTATTAATGGAAAATATTAATATTGCTGAAAAATATTCAAACTGTGAAAGTTGACTGAGCCTATGTGGTGATTTGTGATATTAGCACTCAGACAATTTTAGAGCATGAACCTTTTATGTTCCATTTTTTTGGTCTCATTTTCAGGTTTCTAACTGAGACACAAAAATAGTTTTAACTATACTAGTGGCATTTAAAGATAATTTTTCCTCTCTATCTCTCCATAAATATTTAATAGTAGATCAAAGAAAGAAAAAAGTCATAGATCTGAAATTAAACCTTAGTACCTTCTCCAGAAGGGAGGTGCTACCAACACTTACTTTGACAGGCTATGCCACCTCAGCAAGTTTGCTCTCTCAGAACAGCTGAGCCTCTCCTGAAAGAGAGTGACCTTCTGGGTATCCTACCTTCAGAGTAGAAATGCTTATAGTTTACCTATTCAGGTTTCTGGACTGCATGGACTTCATGCACTTAACATCCATATATCTTTGTTAGCTGTTCTTACTGCACTTATAAACACTTTGCTTTTGAACTTTTTTTTTTTCCTATTTTCAAATCAGTTATGCCAGTGAAAGAAGAAGACACTATTACAGAGAATATAAAAGCATATAAAAGAGATGCATGTAAAGATTCATATTGTTTTTTATAATTTTATATACTAAATTATGTACAGAAAATTGAATTTGGGCAACTCAAAATAAGCCAATTTTAGAAATGTATTCAATGTTGTTTAACTGTATTAACAATTTAGTATTGTCAGGAAGTAATTCCTTCAGCAGATGTTTGGCTTATCAAAATCCTAGTTTCAATATATAAATAGTAGCCCTATTATCCTATTTCATACCTTATATTAGGTCCACTTACAATATTTAACTTATTTTATTTAAAAAATTCTATACCCATATTCAGTCATTATTGTCATATATTCCTCTTTTTGATTATGTCTCAGGTAATGCCAACTATACTCATTGCATTTCGTTTTATATCTATTCGGAATTTCTCTAATGTCTGCCTACAAATGTTTCCCATTGCCACTTTTCTCTCCCCTTTCTCTTTGTCCTCCTCCTCTTATTTATTTATGTATTTATTGATTTATAAAAAGTTTTATTGAGATATAGTTGATTTATAACATATTTATTTCAGGTATACAGCATAGTGATTCAAAACTTTTATTGCTTATCTCCATTTATAGTTATTATAAAGTATTTGTTATATTCCTTGTGATGTACAATATATCCTTGTAGCTTGTTTATTTTGTACATAGTTGTTTGTATCTCTTAATCCGCATCCCTATCTTGCCCCTCCCCACTTCCTCTCCCCACTGAAAACCACTAGTTTGTTCTCCATATCTGTGAGTTTAATTCTTTTTTGTTATATTCACTAGTTTGTTTTATTTTTTAGATTCCATATATAAGTGATAACATACAGTATTTGCCTTTCTATATATGACTTATTTCACTAAGTATGATACCCTCCAAGTCCACCAATGTTGTTGCAAATGGCAAAATACCTTATTTATTTATTATTGGAGTAGAGTTGCTTCACAATGTTGTGTTAGTTTCTGCTGTAGAGCAAAGTGAATCAGCTATACACATACAAATATCTCCTCCTTTTGGGATATCCTTCCCACTTAGATCAGAGCATTGAGTAGAGTTCCTTGTGCTATACTGTAGGTTCTCATTAGTTATCTTTTTTATACATAGTAGTATATATATGTCAATCCCAATCTCCCAATTCATCCCATTCTTTCTTTCCCCCCTTGGTGTCCATATGTTTGTTCTCTATGTTTGTATGTCTATTTCTGCTTTGCAGATAGGTTCATCTGTACCATTTTTCTATATTCCACATACATATGTTAATATACGATATTTGTTTTTCTCTTTCTGACTTACTTCACTCTGTGTGATAGTCTCTAAGTCCATCCACATTTCTGCAAATGGCATTATTTTGTTCCTTCTTATGGCTGAGTAATATTCCATTGTATGTGTGTGTATATATATATATGTGTGTGTGTATATATATATATATATATATATATATATATATATATATATACACCACACCTTTTTATTCATTCTTCTGTTGATGGACATTTAGGTTGCTTCCATGTCCTGGCTATTGTAAATAGTGATGCAATGAATATTGGGGTGCATGTGCCTTTTTGAGTTATATTCTCTGGGTGTATGCCCAGGAGTGAGATTGCTGGATCATATGGTATTTCTATTTTTAGTTTTTTAAGGAACCTCCATACTGTTCTCCACAGCAGCTGTATCGATTTACCTTCCCACCAACAGTATAAGAGGTTTCCCCTTTCTCCACACTCTTTCCAGCATTTATTGTTTGTAGATTTTTTGATGATGGCCATTCTGACTGGTGTGAGGTGATACTTCATTGTAGTTTTGATTTGCCTTTCTCTAATAATTAGTGATGTTGAGCCTCTTTTCATATGCCTCTTGGCCATCTGTATGTCTTCTTTGGAGAAAGGTCTATTTAGGTCTTCCACCCATTTTTTGATTGGGTTGTTTGTTTTTTTGGTACTGAGCTGCATGTGCTGTTTGTGTATTTTGGAGATTAATCCCTTGTCAGTTGCTTCATTTGCAAATATTTTCTCCCATTCTGAGGGTTGTCTTTTCGTCTTGTTTATGGCTTTCTTTACTGTGCAAAAGCTTTTAAGTCTAATTAGGTCACATTTGTTTATTCTTGTTTTTATTTTTATTACTCTAGGAGGTGGGTCAACAAAGATCTTGCTGTGATTTATGTCATGGAGTGTTCTGCCTATGTTTTCTTCTGAGAGTTTTATAGTGTCTGGTCTTACATTTAGGTCTGTAATCCATTTTGAATTTATTTTTGTGTATGGTGAAATTTTCTTATTTTTAAATTTTACATATATCTCTTAGAACATAAAATCTTTTGGTTTGCCATTCTATTTTTTCCCCACCTTTACCATTTTCTCTTTTCATTTCAATAGACTTGAACTTTTATTTTGCTTCCTTGACTTTCAAGAAACATATTTAAGAGTTGATTTCCCTTTTTACTTCTCAATTATCTTTTTTGTCTGTTTCTATTTCTGCTTAGTCTCATCACGTTTCTCCACTCATCTTTATATATACTTTTTTCTCATGTACTCTTCTATCTTCTTTCTCTCTCTTTGGCTTATCACTTCCTAATTTGAATTATACAGACTTTTACTTATGTCCTTACACATTTGTTGTTTGTTTGATTTTTTATTTATAATTTACAAATTTGAGGCAGAAACTAATTGGTAACAAGAGAAGAGTTGAGGCTAGACCTTGCTTGCCTGACTTTCGACCTAGAATTACTGAGAACACAGGGTCTGGATATGGATGATCTACTCACTAGGTGTTTGACCATGAACTATATAAGCTCTCTTAGCTCACTTTTGTCATCCATAAAAATGGGGATAAAATATGTGAATCAAATGTTTGTAGTAAAGTCCTACATGTTAACTGGCACATAGTGGGTGCCCAATAAATTGTAACCATTATACTTTTTTTTTGACATTTCAAAGTTGCACTTCAAAATTCAGCATTGAGATAGATATTAACAAGATGAGTTAATTGCTACATTTAGGACTTTGATTCCCTTTATATTCTTAAGGAGTATGTTTAGTTTTTTAAGAAACCACCAAACTGTCTTCCAAAGTGGTAGTACCATTTTGCATTCCCACCAGCAATGAATGAGTGTTTCTGTTGTTCCACATCCTCTTTATGTTTGATGTTGTCAGTATTCCAGATTGTGGCCTTTCTAGTAAGTGTGTAGTGATATCTCATTGTTGTTTTAATTTCCATTTTTTTAATGACATCTGATGTGGACCATCTTTTCAAATGCTTATCTGCCATCAGTATATCTTCTTTGGTGAGATGTCTTTTAGGATCTTGGCCCTATTTTAATCAAATTGTTTCTTTTATTATTGTTGAACTTACAAAGTTCTTTGTATATTTTGGATAACACTGCTGTATTACATGTAACTTTTTAAATTTTATTTATTTATTTATTTATTTATTTATGGCTGTGTTGGCTCTTCGTTTCTGTGCGAGGGCTTTCTCTAGTTGTGGCAAGTGGGGGCCACTCCTCATCGCGGTGCGCGGGCCTCTCACTATCGTGGCCTCTCTCATTGCAGAGCACAGGCTCCAGACGCGCAGGCTCAGTAATTGTGGCTCACGGGGCCAGTTGCTCCGCGGCATGTGGGATCTTCCCAGACCAGGGCTCGAACCCATGTCCCCTGCATTGGCAGGCAGATTCTCAACCACTGCGCCACCAGGGAAGCCCTACATGTAACTTTTGCAAGTATTTTTTCCATGTGGCTTGTCCTCTCATTCTCTTGGCATTGTCTTTTGAAGAGAATTTATTTTTTAATTTTAATGAAGTCCAGCTTTTCAATCATTTCTTTCATGAATCATGCCTTTGGTGTGCTGTATTTAAAATGTCATCATCATCATACCCATGGTCATTTAGATTTCCTCCTGTATTATCTTCTAGGAGTTTTATACTTTAGTGTTCTACATTTAGTTCTGTGACCCATTTGAGTTAATTTATGTGAAAGGTGTAATGTCTGTGTCTACTTCCATGGTTTTACATGTGGATGTCCAGTTGTTCCAGCACCATTTGTCAAAGAGACTGTCTTTGCTCCATTGTATTGCCTTTGCTCCTTTGTCAAAGATCAGATGTCTATAGTAATGTGGGTTCATTTCTGGATTCTGTATTTGCTTCTATTGATCGTTTTATCTATTCTTTCACCAATATGACACCATCCTGATTACTCGTAAGTTTATAGTAATTCTTGAAGTTGGGTAGCATCCGTCTTCCAACTGGTTCTTCTCCTTCAATATTGCATTGGCTATTTTGGATCATGTCATCTGTGAACAATAACAGTATTATTCTTTCCTTCCTAATCTGTATATTTTCTATTTCCTTTTCTTGTCTTACTGCATTAGCTAGTACTTCCAATAAGATGTTGAAAAGGAGAGATGAGAAAGGACATTCTTGCTTTGTACCTGATCTTAGGAATTTTCTTATTTCTCGCCATTAATTATGATGTTACCTGTAAGTTTTTGTACAGATTCATTGTCAAGTTGAGGTTTAGTTTCTCTCTATTCCTAGTTTACTGAAAGTTTTTTATCATGAATAGGTGTTGGATTTTGTCAAAAGTTTTATCTGTATGTTTAAAATCATGTGATTTTTGTTTTTCAGCCTATTGATGTGATGGATTATATTAATCAATTTTCTAATGTCATGCCAGTCTTGATAAATTTCACTTGTTTAGGGTGTATAATTCTTTTTATTATCCCTAATTTTTAATCTCTTCTTAATGTCCTCTTGGCCTGTTATGGATGTTTGTTAGGTTTTTCTGATTTTTGTTTGCTTATTTATTTGATTTTCATTATACAAAAAGAGCAGTTTGGGCTTCATGATTCTCAAGATTCCATTTAACTGTGAAACTCATTGGAAATCATTTTACTTTCATTTTCTATCTGTCTTTACAATTGTCTTATTTTAATGTAACGTACAGCATTTAACATCTTCACAGTTGGGAATAAACTCTCTGTACTTTACCATCATGGTAAATTTTGTATGATAATGCTGTATTTGAGTCATTGTAGGTATTTCAGTAACTCATAGTATTTCCCAAACACTGTGTAAACATAACTCAATGAACTCAAAGTCAAAAACCAGTTAAATGTTTTTAACAGCAAAATTTTCTTGCTGCACCCCCAGGAATCCATGTAACTGTCTTAATTTTGTAATGGTTACTCACTTTTTCTGATAATCAAAATCAAATATGTGATATTTTATGCATTAATTATCTATTTGCATTTTATATGTCCCCTCTAGAATGTGTGCTTCATAAAACTAGGGATTTTTTCCCCTGTTTTTCTTACTTTTTATCCTCAGCATTTAGACCACTACTGGCACAGAGCAGATGTTCACTAAATATTTGTTGAGTAGAAAAAAAATCGTATTCAAATGTATAATCTTCAGAAAAGTATAATTTAAGGCTCTATATGTTGATTATGATATATCAATTGAAAATTGTCACCAAAATTATTCATACTGCTATGGCCTTCCCCCTGTCCTGCCCAACATAATAACATATTATAAAATCAGAATTTATAATTTAGTTTTCAAAATAAAAACAATTCATTAAAATTTAATTTGATTCCTAGCAAAAGAGTAGGAAATGTTAACTTGTAAAGGGCTTTCTTAGAGCTTTCTCCACAGATGAAATAATATAGCTTTAGTCTGAGAATGTGCTTTCTGAGAAAACAAGAACCAAAAAATTCAAACTTCCTCAGATGACTGTGGTTCAAATATCTTTTCATTTATAAAAGGATTGTCTCTTTGAGTGGGATAATTTATTTTTCTGAAAGCTACTCTTTCACCATTTATTCAACTTCTAAATTATTTCTATACTGTTAGTTGCATTCAGAAGAGGTAGAAGTTAGAGCTAAGTAAGGGAATAAACCAAAAATCCCTGGTATTCACTTGTCCAAAGTACACCCTGTTGTACTAACTCTTTGATTATAATTTTGTTGCATCCTGAGCCCCAGCCTTGCCTTTGTTCAAAATGTTCCATGGTTTTGAGTAAATCCCTCCATCTACTGGCATCACATCTCCTTACTGAAATCCCTGGAAACACCTTGGAGACATGATCTGTACCTTTTTCTGCATATCACTAGTGCCTTGTACAAAGCTCAACATATAGGGCAGGAAACTGTTAAATTAAACAGTGAATAAATGAAAGAATGAAGCTAGATGCAAATGCAAATTCCTTTGCTCATCTTCCTGCCTTTGGACACAATTATACTTAGTCACCTCCAAAGAGTGGGTTGGATCCTCTTCATAAATATCTTTAATCCTTACATTTCTTTGCTGGCAACAGTCTGCAAGCCTCAGTGTTTACAGAAGGTTGGTGTACCTCAGCGTAGCAGTCACTTTAGGTTTATTTCCGTGTTTTGACTTGTGTTCCACAGACAAATTACAGTGTTCCGGCAATTATTGAGATAACTCAGGTAATAAACCTGCTTTTTCTGAAAAAGTCATTACAGTGCAAGTGGAAAACAGTTGCTCACCATTAGATAACATTTTTATAGACATGAATGAACTCAGTATTTAACCATGGGGGGCAGTATGTAGCCCCAAATCTCTTTTCGGGCTTCCCTGGTGGTGCAGTGGTTGAGAGTCCGCCTGCCAATGCAGGGGACACGGGTTCGTGCCCCAGTCCGGGAAGATCCCACATGCCACAGAGAGGCTGGACCCGTGAGCCATGGCCACTGAGCCTGCGCGTCCGGAGCCTGTGCTCCGCAACGGGAGAGGCCACAGCAGTGAGAGGCCCGCGTACTGCCAAAAAAAAAAAAAAAAAAAAAACTCTTTTCATTCTCTTTTATCATTTCAGTGTCCAGTTTCCTTCTGCGATATTCACAAGTTCCTTGAACATACAGAGTCCCACATTAGAAACAGTGTTTTAAATTCTACCATCTCTATTATTGTTATCAAATGATATAGTTATGTTTGTAGAGAACTTTAGAAATAATGGCCTCATTCTAAGCAATCCCCCAAGTATAAAGAAACATGTAAAGGACCCCTTCAGCGGTGCAATCCTCCTTGAAGACTTGATGACCTTTCAGAGTTACATCCAACTTTGCAAGTTGATTTTTGTAAATATTTTTAAATGGTATATATGGTAATATTTTCATAAGAAAAAAATCAGTAATAATCTGTTTTTATGTCACACACTGCCCCTGCAAATCTCATTCAATGACTGTCTGTGGTGTCAGCAGCTGTGAGAGGTCTCAGAGTTTGAGGAGGTGACAGAATATGCTGCATAGCAAAGTTTCTCATGGAAGACTCCTGAGTACTATTTATATGTCATAGTAGGTTTACACAGTGCTGACAGAGGCCCAGAAAAAATGTCTCAGCTTGAGACTGTCAGTCTTTAAGAAATCAGAAACCAGGGCAGTGCACTAAACCACTGCAAATGGAAACAGAAATAGTGGGACTAAGGAGAATTTTGCCTAAAGGCAGAAATCACTGTCTTTATCCTTTGATTAGACAGATAATAACAGTGAATTATAACAGGCTGTTCTAGAATCTGAGTCAGTAATCAGAGTTTTCACAGAGTTGTAATACTTTATAAACACAACTAGAAACATGGGATTTCAAATACATGATTTCCCCCACTCTGCATTTTAACATTTTATCAGCGTGAGAGGTGAAATATTGCAAATAAAAACTATCTTAATGATCCACAAAAATAAAATAACTATTATAGCTTTCTGTGAAGGACCAATAGCAAATATGCAGTTGATTAGTTGCTACTAGCACACAACAGAGAAATATTTCTTGATGTTTTTCTCTGATTACTATCACTATTTTAGAGCCAAATCCCTTTGTCAACTAACTTCCAATCTGTTTCTTTTTAAACCCGTGAAAAACAGGAAGAGAGCAAAAACCCAAACACTTATATAAAGTTTATATATACCATTTAGTGATTAATTAATCATTGGTAAGGAATGGCATACTTATGTCTCAGCTGTTAACTCATTACTTCTGGCTACTGTTTTACTTTCTAAAATATTTTATTCTGGAATATTCCCTGGATGAAATCTTACCTATTTTGTTAGGATTATCAGTCAGAACATAATAGCTAAGTGTATAACATGTCTTGAGGATGTGCAACTTAAAAAGAAGTACATCAGGTTTATTTTATAAAAGCTTCTGATGACCTCAATGATAGTTAAGTGGCCTTGGAAAATGGGTGAGTGCTTTTTATAAGATTAAACATCATAATATAGTTCACAAAGTTTGACAACTGTTATTATGCACTTTGAATCACAATTAATTCCTTCCAATTACAATTAATTCCTTCCATTAAAAAGAATTCTATGAAAGGCACATTTGCATCTTGACTTGAGGGGCTCATGACAGTTTTTTATAGAACTTATAACCCAGAAATAATATAATGGGATGTCATCTACACTTGCAAGCCATGTTATTTGATTTAGCTACAGCTGTGGTAAAAAAAAATCTAAGTGCCTACTTTTCCTTGGTGAAGAATTTAACTAAAGTTCCTGTAGTCTTGGCCAGTCAGACATACTGTACTGTGATCATGGAATTGCAGTTACTCAATGTTCCACTGAAAGACAGCATTAAAAATCTTGTCAGAAAACTCACATGGCTGGGGAGAAGGGTCCTGCATAATGAATGGAAAGGAAATTTTTTTCTGACACAGTTTGGAAACCAAGTTAGAGATGACTGCAACCATAGTCTCACTAAAAGAGCTTTCCAGAAGCAGTGTATATTTGACTTATTTGCTCCTTGTTTTCCTGAGAAGTAGATGGGAAATTTGACTAAAGCTCAAGTACTTTTGAAATTCTGAGCATCATTTTTTCTTTAAAACTTGTTGAATTTTTATGGAGATAATTTGTTGAGGAAATACAGTTCTTTTGCTTCTAGCCACTCACTAAAAAGCACAAATAAATCTCATAAAGCAAAAACAAAAACAAAACAGTGGATGAAAAGCAGAACAGTTAGAACTAAATAACTCCAAGAGAATCTCAAAATTTATGTTATGTGTCCCTCGAACACCTACAGGTAAGGTATTCTACCAGATACTGATGAGGATTTAGGACACTTCATTGGACCTTAGTCCAGAAAAAGTAGGACTTTCTCTGTTCTGAAGGAGAGAGTTAATGATCAAAGCCCAAGGAAGATGTTTCTCGTTTTGAATAATCTCTTCTTTTCATGAGATCTCCCCAAGGATTGGGTTATGGTAATTTAGGACTCAAGTTATCAGGTCCAAATGGTTGATGAGTTGGTAATTGATTGAAGGCTTACATTTTAAGAGATAAGAAAATAGAATTTCTTTAACAATTATAATTTGATTAAAATTGTAAAATATTATTGGATCCTGTATAGTATATTTCAGGTTTAAAAATGATTTGGGCATCAGTAGGATTAGCCCATAATGAATAAATCCAAAGAATTTAAAGTTTCATCTTTTGCTTATTAAATCATGTTTTAAAATAACAATTCTTTTGAGTAATACAGAAGTCATTAATGCTGTTGAGCAAATATTTTCAGCTCTTTGTCTACTAGGTACGTACTTCCTGGCCTTTTTATGAGAGGGGAGGACATATGACTAATTCTGTCCAATGAGTTGTGATCAAGGTCGATAGGTGTTACTTCTGGACCACAGTATTTGATGGCTGATGCAGTTTTCTTTTGATTGTTGATCCAGTGTTTCTTTCTGACATCATACTTAATCATGGCTGCTTCATCTGCTTGGCTCTAGAATATGAGTGATACACAATAGAATCCTTAGTCACCCAAGATGTACATGTAGCAGAAATTGAAATTAAATCATATCATTTTGCACCACTGAGATTTTAGAGGTATTTTGACCAGTCAAAACCTAGGCTATCCTGAAATGGGTAAAAGAACAGTTTTTTGTTGTTGTTTTGGTTTTTTTGTTTGTTTGTTTTGCGATACGAGGGCCTCTCACTGTTGTGGCCTCTCCCGTTGCAGAGCACAGGCTCCGGACGTGCAGGCTCAATGGCCATGGCTCATGGGCCCAGCCGCTCCGCGGCATGTGGGATCCTCCCAGACCGGGGCACGAACCCGTGTCCCCTGCATCGGCAGGTGGACTCTTAACCACTGCGCCACCAGGGAAGCCCCTATTTGTTTTTAATTACAGGTGGAGGCAGTGTAGTCCCAAATCAGTAAACTATTTGAGAATTTTAAAGTTGGGAGGAACCTCAGTATTAAGCAGCCCATTTAGTAGCCTAGCAACTTAATGTTAGTTCTCTTGAATCTTTTATAATTTTTATTGAGAGAGTTAAATCCCAAATGTTAATTCCTTTTCTGAAAGCATCTCTGCCAACACTTCAGATTTACGATATCTATATCTGAATCTATAACTATAGATATATCTGTATATCAAGTAAAATTGTCAGGACTTGGTACTAGATTAAATGTAGGGAGTGAAGTAGAGGGAAGTGTCAACTTGACTTCCAGGTCCTGGTTGAATGACTGGATTGATGGCAATGCCTTTCACGAAGAAAAGAAACATTGGCAGAGAACCAGTGTTTTAAATGAAGAATCTTAAGTTCACTTTTGGACATGTTGACTTTGAATCACCTCTGAGACATCAAAGATCTAATGTCAAGATATAATTAGATAGAAAAGTCTAGACCTCAAAGCAGAGGTCTGGACTTGGGTATACATTTGTGAATTATCTGTATGTGGGATAATTTAAGTCCTGGGCATGAATGAGATGGTAGAAGGAGAAAGAATGTCATAATAAGAGGAGAGGCTTAATGGTAAAATATTTTAAATTATCCTGTTTATTATACAAATCAAATGCTTACAAAGTAAATATTGAATGAGTGATAGAAGATATATAGAAGTAAAATCAGGGGAGTATTGCATAATAAAAACCAAGAGAAGAGTGTTTTAAGAATTGTTCTATAGTGTTTATGGTGCTAAAAATTCAAGTAAAATGAAGATTATGAGATCTCAGAAAATTGAGGTCACTACTGACTTCAGTAAGAGCTGTTTCAGTGGAGCATAGAACTAAGACATCATTTTAAAAATAGGATATTTAAGTAGATTTTTTTTCCTCTTCATTTCTACGTGGTTTATTGTGGTTTTTGTTTGTTTTATTTGCTAGAAAGAATGATGTAGAAAATACATTTGCTGAAATATAGACAGTGCTTAAAGTCATAAAAGCACTGTAATGTTAATATAGCATATGTGGATGAAGCACTTTCATGTACATAATTCATATGAACCCTGGGAGCCTACCTTCATGAACATTTTTCTAAAATCTATAAATGAAATCTTGTTCTGTTGCCTTAAAATAATCGTTTACAGAGTAACAAGGTCTCAATATTTTGCTCACAAAACAGAACAATTTTGAAAATAACAGTTGAAATTATTTGTTTACATGTTAATTTTTATTCAGAAAGTTTATCTGATGATGAAAGATTAAAATACACATACTTTTTGCTAATCAAAAACAACTTTGGTATTAAATTACTATCTAAACAGAGTGTATAGATTTTAAAACTCAAGAAGTCAACAGTTCAAGGGGTCTAGAAGGAGGACTAAGGCAAGCCCCTTCAGTGGCAGATATACCACGTACAGCTCCATTTATGAAGAGAATAGGCAGGCGATCTCGCTGAGCTTCATCTGTTTGGACAAGAATTTTCCTAGAAACTCATCAAGGGCAGTTGTGCATTTCTGGCTCTCCAAATAAGACACCTACAATTAAATTCAGCACATGTGCTATTTCTTCAAACATCTATAAAAATAGGTTTTAAACTATAAGATTAAATGAGTAATAGGCTTTGAAGCTACTTTCTCTTATTTTAATTAACACAAATGCCATGCATAAAGTCATTTCATAAAATACTTTAAATCAGTGTCTATGATACTGCTTTTATGGTAGATCATGAACGAATAATGAATAACAAATATGATCATTGATTAGTGTATAATTTAATGGGCTTTAAGTTCCATTTTACTAATTTAGAAGCTCAAATGAAAGAGTAGTACATATTAGATTCAAAAATACTCAGGGTGGATCATCCATTTATTCCATAGTGTCCATTAAAAATTTTTTTTATTTGCCAGATATTTGCAGCCATGAAGTGATCTCATTCAAGCCCCCTTTGTTAAATATCATTTTGATTTTCACAAGTATCTCTTTGAAGTATTTATTTGCTTATTGCTAATTATTATCATTGGAACAAAAAATTCTGTGCCTCAAATCAAAATTTAATTTTACTAAAACAAAACCTCTTCTCTATGTTGGTACATATGCTCATTTTAATTTTAGAGAGAAATTTTATCTGAACAGCAACTGGACATTAACCTTCACATCTTAAAATAAATGTCCTAGAATACAATTCAATCAGTCTATATTATCTTTACATCAATACAACTGTCAGAGAATGTTTAATGGTAGCAATCCAACAAAAGGTTAGAAAACTAATAAATATTTAGGCTGGAATCACTGACTAATTAAAATCACCACAAACAGAGGATGAAATATCCAAACTTCCAAGTATACTGTGGTCTTTTAAAACTCAAAAATCCAATCAGCAGAGCCTTTAAAGAATAAATGAAGAATTCTCAGTATAGAGCTCAACCAGGGGAATGCATGTGTATAAGAGTTTTTTAAAGAAAAAAGACATGCCCATTAGCTTTTGGCATCTGGGCAAGCACATGGCATTCTCATGTGGTATATGACCTTGTGGATTTTCGGATACTATGAACTTAGTGTCTCTTCAAATCCCAGTGTATTCTGATTCTATTATTGCAAACAGCTCCCCATTTCTACTCCAAACCCATCAACACTAAATAAGTAAACAATGTGCATCTTAATAATTTTAATTCAATTTTGATGTAAATAATTTCAAAATTATATAACCCATTCTTAAAATTGTCAAGAAAATATCTTTCTTGTCTAACTAATTTAAATTTATCCTTGGTTTCATAGGCTTCATTGATCACGAGCCTCAAATGATTAGTGAAATCATCAGTTTCCATAAACAAAGTCTATAACTTTACTGATAACTAAACCACAGGATTAAAAAAAAATAGCCCCTTGAGGCAAATATGTCACTGTGATTAATGTTGGGTGAAAATGACTGGTTGAAAGGAGTTTTGTTCATTTGTTTCACAGGCAAATATGAAGTTGATTCTAATTTGTTTGTTTGTTTCAGCAGATATAAAGCCATGCTAG
The DNA here is from genome assembly GCF_964165515.1 of Mesoplodon bidens. Lineage (NCBI taxonomy): Eukaryota > Metazoa > Chordata > Mammalia > Artiodactyla > Ziphiidae > Mesoplodon > Mesoplodon bidens. Next base: position 97,881,899 of record NC_138160.1, read on the forward strand.
ATGATAGTGAGGAAAACATGCATTGGATAATAGTATAATATTTTTCATCTTTTAATTCTCCTTTTTGTTCCCCAAATGAATGAAGTAACTTTGTTCTGTAGACACAACCGGGGTAGTTATCCTTTGTATTTCTGATATGTGTTTTGGGGGTCCTGAAAGGGCTTCTCTCTGGGCTTACATTTGCTATTTCCTACTATTTCCACTTATTTGGTAAGGCAGGAAGGAAGCCATGCAAGCTGTCCCTTCCACTGAGGAATAAAAGGACAATTTGGAGACCTCCTCATCACTCATGAAATGTAACAAAAATGGGTTTGATCTTGACTTCAATAATTTGATAAAACTAAAATATGAGATTTGAAGAAAAATTATTCACCACTGAAATTAAAAAGATAATTTTTTTCTTCAAGTGATTTAAGAAGAAAGGAACAAATGAAATTTAGCATGAATGGCAAAAGATAAAACAAAAAGACAATGGCAAAGAATTATTTTTATAAGCATAAAGCAAGAAAAATACTTAATATAGCAATATGGCACTACATTTCAGTGAGCACAGTTCTCCGGCAATATCACAAAGAATTTCATTATGAATATTTTAATCTTAAAAAATGTCCTCATTTTGTGATATAGTTATGTCAGATAAATATGAAGACAAGAAAAGCAGATAGTGTTAGTATCACAAGTAAGAAAAAATGTTTTAATGATACAGAATTGTGTTACATTGAAAAAAGTATGGTCTATGGCACAGATATATTCACAAACGTCATTTAAAACTACAGCAGCAATAAGTCACAAAGCAAAAGGAATTAGGAATAAAGTGACCTACTAAGGAAGAACGATAATGAAAATTTCAATATGCCACTCTGATTCAATTACAGATCAAATAGAATAGTAATAGCATTTCTTTCTTCTTTTGTCACAGATACTCAGCTTGGTTTCTACTTCTTTAGGAGATGTCATCACCCACACCTGCCTTTCAGGGATTTCTCTGCTAGGTTTTACTGCAGTGATAGACAAAATCTACCAAGACACCCAACCTCCAGCCCACCCATATAGCTGCTTCTGAAGACAATTACTCCAGAATTTTTCATTTAAGCTTTTCACTGCTGGTCACTATCATGAAAGAAAGACAAGATGACAACCAGGGAAAGTTTAGAAAATCTTGAGGTTCTCACACTCCTTATCCTTGACTCAGAGTTCATAGCTGCTTTTCTAATGTAGCATATTTCCAATGGCATTTAGTAGAATTTACCCTGCTGCAAAAGCAACTACTACAAAAGGAACAGACAATTCCTCAAAGTTTCTCTATAATTTAACTATAAAATATTCAGTGACTAAATTATCACAGCAAAATAAGTGAGTCCTGATTAGGTCTAATATGGAGTTTCCTTATCCAAAGGAAAGAGAGATTACTTAAACATAATCAGATGCTTTACTTTATTAATAATCAAACAGCATTATTTTAATAAAAATATGAATGTAAATAAATGTTGAAAAGTAAGTGTAATGGAAACAAGACAACACATGAACATTTAAAATCTTAATACAAGTTTTTTAACATCTGAAACTTTGAAAGCTATTGATTTATTTTTTTTAATGGCTGAGCCATTTATTTTTTCAAATAAATGCTGTAAATACTATAGTACTACATGATCCATGGTTGGTTGAATCCATGTATGGTACATTGCACAATTCATGAACCTACATTTACACACCATAATCAAATCACCCAAAGTCCATATTTATCTCGTGGTTCACTCTTGGTTTTGTACATTTTATGGGCTTGGATAAATACATAATGCCATATATCTGCTATTGTAATATTAAATAGGGCATTTTCACGACCCTAAAAATCCTCTGCACTCTGCCTATTCATCCCTTGTCACCCCACTGGCAACCACTGCTCTTTTTACTATCTCTGTAGTTTGACCTTTTCTAGAATGTTGTATAGTGGAAACACAAAATGTAGCCCTTTCACCTTGACTTCTTTCACTTAGCAATATGTGTTTAAGACTCCTTCTTGTTTTCCCATGGCATGATATCTTATTTCATTTTAGTGCTGAGTAATATTCTGTTCTCTGGCTGTACCACAGTTTATGTATCCATTCACCTACTGAAAGACATCTTGATTGTTTCAAAGTTCTGGCAATTATTTATGAAAAAAGCTGCTAAGTAACTATGTGCAGGTTTTTGTGGAAATATGTTTTCAACTCCTTTGGATAAAGTCTCAAGGAGCACAATTATTGGATTGTATGTAAGAGTAAGTTTAGTTTTGTAGAAAATCACTGCTAAATTGTCTTCTAATGTGGCCGTAGCATTTTGCCTTCCCCCCAGCAATAAATGAGAGCTCCTGTTGCTCCACATCCTCCTCACATTTGGTGTTGTCAGTGTTCCACAGTTTGGCCATTCTAATAGGTGTGTAGTAGTATCTTATTGATGTTTCAGTTTCCATTTCACTGATGACATATGATGTGGAGCATCTTTTCATATCCTTACTTGCCATCAGTATATCTTCTTTGGAGAGATGTCTTTTAAGATTGTTTGCTTATGTTCTTTTATCAGGTTGTTTCTTTTCTTGTTGAGTTTTAAGGGTTCTTTGTATATTTTGAATAATAGTCCTTTACCAGATGTGTCTGGTTTACTCACTCTCTTGACAAAGTCTTTACAGAGCAAAGTTTTTAATTTTAATGGAGTCTAGTTCATCAGTTATTTCTTTAATGTATCATACCTTTGATGTTGTATTTAAAGAGTCCTCACTATGCCCCTGGTCATCTAGGTTTTCTTTTATGTTATCTATTAGGAGTTTTGTCTTTTGGGTTTTTTTTGCCGTATGCGGGCCTCTCACTGCCGTGGCCTCTCCCATTGTGGAGCACAGGCTCCGGACATGCAAGCTCAGCGGCCATGGCTCATGGGCCCAGCCGCTCTGCGGCATGTGGGATCCTCCCAGACCAGAGCACGAGCCCATGTCCCCTGCGTCGGCAGGCGGACTCTCAACCACTGCGCCACCAGGGAAGCCCGTATTAGGAGTTTTATACATTTTTGTTTTACATTGCAGTCTGTGATTCATTTTGAGTTAATTTATATGAAAGGTGTATGGTCTGTGTCTACATTTGTGGTTTTGCATGTGGATGTCCAGTTGTTTCGACACTCTTTGCTGAACAGACTATCTTTACTCCATTGTCAAAAGTCAGTTGTTTACATTTATGAGGGTCTATTTCTGGGTTCTGTATTATTTTCTGTGGATCTGTTTGTTTTCTTGCCAATATCACACTCTTGATTACTATAGCTTTATGGTAAGTCTTGAAGTTGGGTAATACCAGCCCTACAATTTGTTCTTCTTCTTTGATACTGTGTTGGCAATTCTGAATTCTTTGGCTCTCTATTTAAACTTAAGAATCAATTTGCCAACATCCACAAAATAACTTCCTGGGATTTGATGAGATTATATAGAATCTCTAGATCAAGTTGGCAAGAAATGACACCTTGACAATATTGAAACTTCCTATCCATGAACGTGGAATGATGCTCCATTTATTTAGTTTTTTTGATTCTGTTCATCACATTTTTGTAGTTTTCTTCATATAGATCTTATACATATTTTGTTATATTTAAACCTAAGTATTTCACTTTTAACAGTGCTAATGTAAATGGTATTGCGTTTTTTTTTTTTTTAATACAAGTTCCATTTGTTCACTGTTGCTATATCTTATAAATTTTAGTTCCTTCATTGCTCAACTCTCCCTCAACCATAGAGGTAGTAACTGCTATCTGCCTTTGCTACTTTTTCACCCTTTAGAATATTCTTTACTTTGGTACTTACCCACATTTTAACTAGTTAACAATTCTTTTTTTTTAACATTTTTATTGGAGTATAATTACTTAACAATTGTGTGTTAGTTTCTGCTGTATAACAAAGTGAATCAGCTCTACATCTACATATATCTCTCTATCTCCTGCCTCTTGCGTCTCAATCCGACTCTCCCTATCCCACCCATCTAGGTGGAAACAAAGCACCGAGCTGATCTCCCGGTGCCAGGCAGCTGCTTCCCAATAGCTATCTGTTTTACATTGGGTAGTGTATAGATGTCAGTGCCACTCTCTCACTTCTTCCCAGCTTACCCTTCCCCCTCCCCATGTCCTCAGGTCCATTCTCTACGTCAGTGTTCTTTATTCCTGTCCTGCCCCTAGGTTCTTCAGAGTCGTTTTTTTTTTTTTTTTTTTAGATTCCACATATATGTTTAAGCATATGGTATTTGTTTTTCTCTTTCTGACTTACTTCACTCTGTATGACAGTCTCTAGGTCCGACCACCTCACTACAAATAACTCAATTTTGTTTCTTTGTATAGCTGAGTAATACTCCATTGTATATATGTGCCACATTTTCTTTATCCATTCAACTTTCGATGGAAACTTAGGTTGCTTCCATGTCCTGGCTATTGTAAATAAAGCTGCAATGAATATTGTGGTACATGACTGTTTGAATTATGGTTATCTCAGGGTATATGCCCAGTAGTGGGATTGCTGAGTTGTATGAGAGTTCTATTTTTAGGTTTTTGAGGAACGTCCGTACTGTTCTCCATAGTGGCTGTATCAATTTACATTCCCACCAACAGCGCAAGAGTGTTCCCTCTTCACCACACCCTCTCCAGCATTTATGGTTTGTAGATTTTTTTGACGATGGCCATTCTGACCGGTGTGAGATGATATCTCATTGTAGTTTTGCTTTGCATTTCTCTAATGATTAGTGATGTTGAGCATCCTTTCATGTGTTTGTTGGCAATCTGTATGTCTTCTTTGGAGAAATGTCTATTTAAGTCTTCTGCTCATTCTTGGATTGGGTTGTTTCTTCTTTTGATATTGAGCTGCATGAGCTACTAGTAAATTTTGGAGATTAATCCATTGTTAGCTGCTTCACTTGCAAATCTGTTCTCCCATTCTGAGGATTGTCTTTTCGTCTTGTTCATGGTTTCCTTTGCTGTTCAAAAGCTTTTAAGTTTCATTAGGTGCCATTTGTTTATTTTTGTTTTTATTTCCATTTTTCTAGGAGGGGGGTCAAAAAGGATCTTGCTGTGATTTATGTCATGGAATATTCTGTCTATGTTTTCCTCTAAGAGTTTTATAGTATCAGGTCTTACATTTAGGTCTTTAATCCATTTTGAGTTTATTTTTTTATATGGTATTAGGGAGTGTTCTAATTTCATTCTTTTATGTGTAGCTGTCCAGTTTTCCCAGCACCACTTAATTGAAGAGGCTGTGTTTTCTCCAGTGTATATTCTTGCCTCCTTTATCAAATATAAGGTGATCATATGTGCGTGGGTTTATCTCTGGGATTTCTATCCTATTCCATTGATCTATATTTCTGTTTTTGTGCTAGTACCTTACTGCGTTGATTACTGTAGCTTTGTAGTGTATAGTCTGAAGTCAGGGAGCCTGATTCCTCTAGCTCCGTTTTTCTTCCTCAAGATTGCTTTGGCTATTCGGGGTCTTTTGTGTCTCCATACAAATTTGAAATTTTTTGTTCTGGTTCTGTGAAAAATACCATTGGTACTTTGAGAGGGATTGCATTGAATCTGTAGATTGCTTTGGGTAGTATAGTCATTTTCACAATGTTGATTCTTCCAATCCAAGAGCATGGTATATCTCTCCACCTGTTTGTATCATCTTTAATTTCTTTCATCAGTGTCTTAGAGTTTTCTGCATACAGGTTTTTTGTCTCCTTAGGTAGGTTTATTCCTAGGTATTTTATTCTTTTTGTTGCAATGGTAAATGGGAATGTTTCCTTATTTCTCTTTCATATATTTCATCATTAGTTTACAGGAATGCAAGACATTTCTGTGCATTCATTTTGTATCCTGCTACTTTACCAAATTCATTGATTAGCTCTACTAGTTTTCTGGTAGCATCTTTTGGATTCTCTATGTATAGTATCATGTCATCTGCAGTGATAGCTTTACTTCTTCTTTTCCAATTTGGATTCTTTAATTTCTTTTTCTTCTCTGATTGCTGTGGCTAAAACTTCCAAAGCTATTTTGAATAATAGTGGTGAGAGTGGGCAACCTTGTCTTCTTCCTGATCTTTGTGAAAATGGTTTCAGTTTTTCACCATTGAGAATGAGGTTGGCTGTGGTTTTGGCATACATGCCCTTTATTGTTGAGGTAGGATCCCTCTATGCCTACTTTCTGGAGGGTTTCTGTCATGAATGCGTGTTTGAATTTTGCTGAAAGTGTTTTGTGCATCTATTGAGATGATCATATAGTTCTTCTCCTTCAATTTGTTAATATAGTGTATCACATTGATTTATTTGTGTATACTGAAGAATCCTTGCGTTCCTGGGAGAAACCCCACTTGTTCATGGTGTATGACCCTTTTCATGTGCTGTTGGATTCTGTTTGCTAGTATTTTGTTGAGGATTTTTGCATCTATGTTCATCAGTGATATTGGCCTGTAGTTTTCTTTTTTTGTGACATCTTTCTCTGGTTTTGGTATCAGGGTGATGGTGGCCTCGTAGAATGAGTTTGGGAGTGTTCCTCCCTCTGTTATATTTTGGAAGACTTTGAGAAGGATGGGTGTTAGCTCTTCTCTAAATGTTTGATAGAATTCACCTGTGAAGGCATCTTGTCCTGGGCTTTTGTTTGTTGGAAAATTTTTAATCACAGTCTCAATTTCAATGCTTGTGATTGGTCTGTTTATATTTTCTATTTCTTCCTGGTTCAGTCTTGGAAGGTTGTGCTTTTCTAGGAATCTGTCCATTTCTTTCAGGTTGTCCATTTTATTGGCATAGAGTTGCTTGTAGTAATCTCTCATGATCGTTTGTATTTCTGCAGTGTCATTTGTTACTTCTCCTTTTTCATTTCTAATTCTATTGATTTGAGTCTTCTGCCTTTTTTCTTGATGAGTCTGGCTAATGGTTTATCAATTTTGTTTATCTTCTCAAAGAACCAGCTTTTATTTTAATTGATCTTTGCTATTGTTTCCTTCAATTCTTTTTCATTTATTTCTTATCTGTTCTTTATGCTTTCTTTCTTTCTGCTAACTTTGGGGTTTTTTTGTTCTTCTTTCTCTATTTGCTTTAGGTGTAATGTTAGGTTGTTTATTTGAGACGTTTCTTTTTCTTGAGGTAGGATCGTATTGCTATAAACTTCCCTCTTAGAGCTGCTTTTGCTGCATCCCATACATTTTGGGTCATTGTGTTTTCATTGTCATTTGTTTCTAGGTATTTTTGGATTTCCTCTTTGATTTCTTCCCTGATCTCTTGGTTATTTAGTATTGTATTGTTTACACTCCATGTGTTGTATTTTTTACAGATTTTTTCCTGTAATTGATATCTAGTCTCATAGCCTTGGTCATAAAAGATACTTGATACGATTTCAATTTTCTTAAATTTACCAAGTCTTGATTTGTGACCCAAGATATGATTTATCCTGGAGAATGTGCCATTAGCATTTGAGAAGAAAGTGTATTCTGTTGTTTTTTGGATGGAATGTCCTATAAATATCAGTTAAATCCATCTTGTTTAATGTGTCATTTAAAGCTTTTGTTTCCTCATTTATTTTCATTTTGGATGATCTGTCCATTGGTGAAAGTGGGTTGTTAAAGTCCCCTACTATTATTGTATTCCTGTTGATTTCCCCTTTTAAGGCTGTTAGCATTTGCCTTATGTATTGAGGTGCTCCTATGTTGGGTGCATAAATATTTACAATTGTTATATCTTCTTCTTGGATCGATCCCTTGATCATTATGTAGTGTCCTTCCTTGTCTCTTGTAATAGTCTTTATTTTGAAGTCTGGTTCGTGTGATATGAGAATTGCTACTCCAGCTTTCTTTTGATTTCCATTTGCATGGAATATCATTTTCCATCCCCTCACTTCCAGTTTGTATGTGTCTGTAGGTCTGAAGTGGGTCTCTTGTAGACAGCATATATATGGGTCTTGTTTTTGTATCCATTCATCCAGTCTATGTCTTTTGGTTGGAGCATTTAATCCATTTACATTTAAGGTAAGTATCGATATGTATGTTCCTATTTCCATTTTCTTAATTGTTTTTGGTTTGTTATTTTAAGTCTTTTCCTTCTCTTATGTCTCCTTCCTAGAGAAGTTCCTTTAGCATTTGTTGTAGTGCTGGTTTGGTGATGCTGAATGCTCTTAGCTTTTACTTGCCTGTAAAGGTTTTAATTTCTCCATCAAATCTGAATGAGATCCTTGCTGGGTAGAGTTATCTTGGTTGCAGGTTTTTCCCTTTCATCACTTTAAATGTGTCCTGCCACTCCCTTCTGGCTTGTAGAGTTTCTGCTGAAAGATCAGCTGTTAACCTTATGGGGATTCCCTTGTATGTTATTTGTTGTTTTTCCCTTGCTGCATTTTATATTTTTTCTTTCTATTTAATTTTTGATAGTTTGATTAATATCTGTCTTGGCATGTTTCTCCTTGGATTTATCTTGTATGGGACTCTCTGTGCTTCCTGGACTTGATTTATTATTTCTTTACCCATATTAGGGAAGTTTTCAACTATAATCTCTTCAAATATTTTCTCAGTCCCTTCCTTTTTCTCTTCTTCTTCTGGGACCCATTTAATTCCAATGGTGGTGCATTTAATGTTGTCCCAGACATCTCTGAAACTGTCCTCAGTTCTTTTCATTCTTTTTTCTTTATTCTGCTCTGCAGTAGTTATTTCCACTATTTTATCTTCCAGGTCACTTATCAGTTCTTCTTTCTCAGTTATTCTGCTTTGATTCATTCTAGAGAATTTTTAATTTCATTTATTGTGTTGTTCATCATTGTTTGTTTGCTCTTAGTTCTTCTAGGTCCTTGTTAAACATTTCTTGTATTTTCTCCATTCTATTTCCAAGGTTTTGGATCATCATTACTATCATTACTCTGAATTCTTTTTCAGGTAGACTGCCTATTTCCTCTTCATTTGTTTGGTCTGGTGGGTTTTTACCTTGCTCCTTCATCTGCTGTGTATTTCTCTGTGTTCTCATTTTGCTTTATTTACTGTGTTTGGGGTCTCCTTTTTACAGACCTCAGGTTCATAGTTCCCGTTGTCTGTCCCCAGTGGGTAGGGTTTGTTCAGTGGGTTGTGGAGGGGACTGGTGCCTGTGTTCTGGTGGTGAGGCTGGATCTTGTCTTTCTGGTGGGCAGGACGACATCCAGTGGTGTGCTTTGGGGTGTCTGTGAACTTAGTATGATTTTAGGCAGCCTCTATTCTAATGGGTGGGGTTGTGTTCCTGTCTTGCTAGTTGTTTGGCATAGGGTGTCCAGCACTGTAGCTTGTGGGTTGTTCAGTGGAGCTGGGTGTTAGTCTTGAAATATAGATCTCTAGGAGAGCTTTTGCCATTTGATATTACATGGGGCTGGGGGGTCTCTGGTGGACCTATGTCCTGAACTGAGCTCTCCCATCTCAGAGGCTCAGGCCTGACACCTGGCCAGAGCACCAAGACCCTGTCAGCCACACGACTAATTGGGCTTCAGGAACCAGAATCCCTGACTCACTCTGCGAGTGAGCAGCTGAGGGGGGTGCAGGCATGTGCTGGCATTTAACAATTCTTTACATCACATTTCTTTGTTCAAATTACTGATGAGGTTTCTGTCTCTCAACCAGACCCTAATTGATATAACATATAAAAATATCTAATTCTCAAAAAGTCGACTTACTCTAGGTCTCAAAATAGATAACTTTTTGTTGCGCTTAGACTCAGAACCAATTATACTATTGTGTACATTATCATCCATTTACCCTCTGCATCCTCTTTCCACCTCTCTCTATCTTTCTTCATGGCATGGAAGGTTTACTGTATCAATGGACTTTTTTGTCCTTTTTAGCCAATAGTGAATACTAGCAAGAGATCAGAAGGAGGGGTGATGGTGAATGGTTTATTCTCTCAGCTCTCTCCCTGAGGAGTTGCTAGAGTTTGGCTATGCTACTTGATAAATGGTTTTAGCTCCTATTGAAGCACCATCTCTAGACAATCCGCCACCTCTATTGGCTGATAACAATTTTTCCTCTTGCCCTTTTAATCTAAAGGAGGTAAGTTAACCTGCTATTTTTACCTATACAGTACTGCACTGTCCCTAAGTTTTACCAACACCTTGACAGTATCTTTACAAAACATCTCTTTACTAAAAACACTCCTTAAATTACTCTAAATTTATTGCTCTGTTTCTGCAGGGATCTTGACAAAAACAAAAATACTCAAAACTCTGTGCTCTTTACCTTAAATTATAATGCCTCATTGGAAGCCAGATATCATGCTAAGTGTAAAAGTTTTTCAACCAAATACTAAAAATTTCATGTATTGGTGTTGGAATTTAGTTTGTTTTTTAAAGTCATATAGAGAGCAAAATCCACTTTGATAGTTGGCAAAATATATTTTTAAAATAGAATAAAGTTTAGGAGGAAATGAAACTCTATCTTCCAGCTATGTCTCTTTAAACATTTATTTTTTTTCCTCCCTGGTAAAAAAAATAATTTTTTAACACCATTAAAACACCATTTTTAGCACCATTAACAGTTTCTTGGGTTCTCTACCCATTCTTTTACAAAGATGGATGGATGAATGGATGGACAGACAGTTGGATGGATGGATGGATGGATGATAGGTATATAGGGAATTTTTACACAAATAGGAGTACAATATATACAAGAAAATTTTCTTTTAAAAACTGCTTAGAGCTTTTTATGTATGTCTCATTTTTGAAGGGGCTTTTTAGTATTCCACTCTGTAAATGTGCCATAATTTATTTAGTCATCTTATGATGGGTATTAGCTTGTTTCCATTGTCTTACTACTAAACAAGAAAATTTTGTTTTGTTACAAAATGCTACAGTAACATATTTTATGTGTGTATGTGCACATCTGTATATATTCAAGTATAAAAATACACTTGTAGAATTAAACCTAAGAGTAGAATAGGTACATTTAAAAGTTTGACATTGCCAAATTTCTCTCCATTGATATTGTACTAAATTATATTCCCATCAATAATAAATAATGTTTCCATTTTCCTACATAATTTTCAACACAATCTACTAGGTAAAATATAATGTAATTATAACTTTCATTTCTCTTCTGACTGGCACAATTAACATTATGTACCTTTTCATATATTTAAGGATTATTCATATTTTCTTTTAAGTGAAACTGTTCAATGTTCTTTATCCATTTTTTTCTACAGTATTTGTTATTTTTGTAGGTGTTAATTTCAATGAGCATTTTGTATATTAAGGAAATTACCCTTCATCTTTAATATGTGCAACAATATTGTTTTTCTAAGTTTGTTGTTTTTCTTTTCACATAGCTTAGGTTTTATTTTGCCATTAAGGTAGTTTTTAGTTTTAAATGGGCAAATTCATTAAACTTTTATGGTTTCTGGGGTTTATGTCATATTTAGAAAATCATCCATTCTTCAATAAATTTTTAATTTAAAAACATTTTTAGTTCACAAATAATTTTGTATACATTTATAGGTTATTCATTTTGAATTTATTTCAGTGTTAGAAATTAAATAGTGGTTCAATATATTTATTTTCCAAAGTGACTGCTGTCCGTGCAGCTATTGTAAAACTATTTATTGAAAATTCAAGTTTCAGCATGTATTTGCAAAATTTTTAAAGATATATTAAATTCACACACATATATATTAGTATGTATACCTATACATATATAACCTCTTCTGTACTCTTTATTCTATTTTATTCTACCCATGCATTATTTAATAATGCTTTATAATGTTTTAAATCCAATACAGTACTTTCTTCTCTTTCTGACATTTTGTTTTCCATATGAATTTAGATCTTTTTTTTCTGTAAGATCAAAGTCCTGTTGACATTTTAATTGTGACTTTATTAATTAAAATTTAGTTCAAGAATTGGCATATTTATGATATGGAATGTTCCATCAAGATTGGCATATAGAATGGCTTTGATATATTTCTTATTGTCCTTTAGGATATATCTGTTATTTTCTTATCTCATCATCATAAAGTCAGTTAAGCAATATGTTGTGAGACAACTGTACTCCTATTCTTGACCCTCGTGATTTACAATGAACCTCATCTGCCCTTCATTCTCAGCAGATGACCTATCTCTCTATTTCAGAGAGTAGATAAAATCTAACACAATTCCTTCAGTTTTCTACCACCTTTCTTATTTACTTGATTCTGTACCAAACCTTTTCCCCTTTCTTTCAGAAAAATAAGACTTCTTTTTTTTTTCTGAAATATGCATTACTTCTTATCCATATCCATCTCTTCCTGCTCTTCAGAGTGATCTGTCCATTGCCTTGGATATCTAAATATTTCCTCTAAATATTTTCAGAGATATCCACTGTTTCCCACCTATACTAACATCATTATTATCCAGAATATTGGCATTCTTTGCCCAGGGATAATTGGATCAAATCTCTGTCTCTAGTTGTGCCAGTTTCCCCCACTCTCCCCAAATCCATTCACCAATTTTCATTTACAGTGTTCTTGTTCAACCATGCATTTGATTGTTACACTGTCTTGCTAAAAATTCTTCATTTGGTTCGCATTGCTTTCGGGATGAAAGTCAAACTCCTGACTGTGGATTACAGGAAGGAACCTTTGCTTTCTGGCTTGTCTACCTTCCCAGGCTAATCTTGCTCTAGAGCTTGTGATACTTTGTGGGCTCCCAAGGTAACCAGTACATACACTATGTGATCTTAGGCAATTTCTTAAGTAATCTGAATCTCAGTTTCTGATTTAAGGGAAAATAGTGATAGTATCTACTTCACAGAGTTGTGGTAATTCAGAGGTAAAAAAAAAATAAAAAAATAAACACTTCGGACACTGGCTGTGAATATGTACTTCCTATTAACTTATCCTCTTACATTCAGTCTTGTCCTCTTTCTTCAGGCCATTTTCCAAAAAACAGTGACCTCTTCAAAGCAAATATATGCTTAAATATCTTCAGGGCTTATTCAATATCTGTATGTTAAAGGACAAACCCCTTTCTTTCTGCATTCAACACTTGTTTGTTGAGAGCATTTTATAAGCAAGTTACTGTGTGGAATAATACTAAAACAGTGGTGAACTAAACACATGCAATACACTGCCTTAAAGAGCTTACATCCTAACAGGGGACACATCTATCATTTATGTCTAACTCCCTTAAATTCTAAGGGAGGATCCTAGGGTGCTGTGAAACAGTGAAACCCAGTATCGTGGGCCCTCATGGTTTCAAGGCCCAGAAATACTTTTATCAGGGAAGTTAAGTTTTAGCTGAACCTGATAATATGGACAGAAATTATCAAAGAGGACATTGGTAATTTCAGTGAAAGGAGATTTGGCTAACAGGTCTTTAATGTGGCTTATGAATCCTTTCATGATTTTGCCCCAGTTTGTTTCTCTAGCTCCTTCTATTGTTGTTGCTCTTTCAAAAGCTTCTGTTAGGCAATAAAAACTACTTGTATTTCCCCAAACGTACCAGATCCTTTTGACTCAAGCTCTTTGCTTATGCTATTTTCTCCCCTTGGACTAATTTTCTCATCCTTTCTTAGACAACCCACCTGTTCTTCATATCTCAGCTTGCATATTTTTTCTTCTGGCAATGCTTCCTTCACCTCTTAAAGTTGAATTAGGTTTTATTTTTGTAGACCTAGGTTTTTAAAATTAGGGCTATTATTGTTGTTGCTGCTGTTTTGTAGATAGTACCTACTTTTTCATTAATACATTGAACTGTGGTTGCCGCCTTAGTTTGTAAAGCTCCATAAAGACAAGGGCCATGTTTTCTTTTATTTTGTTTCCCTAGTTCTGAGCATAGTGTCTGGTACACTGTAGTTGGTCAGTAAACATTTGTTGAATGGGTGAATGAATTTAAAATATAAAAATAAAATACAAGTTGCATGTATAAATCAGAATGCAATGTTTTCTAATACGTTGTTGAATTATATAGTGTGTGCCAAGGACTTAGGAAAAACAGTGTCACCTCTTCTCAGTCTAAATAATAGAGCATCCTTCCTTGTAACAGAACAAAATTAGGAAAAATTATGGTATAGGAATGACTTTGGAGTGTGAACTGTCACTTTTAAGAATTACCTTTTTTGTTTTTGTAAAAACTCTGCGACTCTTAGAAATATTGGAATTACCGGTTTTTCACATCACATAAATGTACATTTTCTCACATTTAACACGAATGTATTAAAATGATTCTAACAAGATTGAGAGAACGAGCAAAAACCTATGTCCTATACAAAGACTTAAACAAAAATGTTCATAGGTATTTATTTATTTATAGTTGCGAGAAAAAAAAAAAACAACTGCTAACAATCCAAACATCCGTCGCCTGGTGAAATGGTAAAGAAAACACATCTTGTTTATACAGGGGAATACTATTCAGCAATAATAATGAAAAGACTGTAGAGACATGGTATGACATAGATAAATCTCAAAAGTGTTACAAAATAGTGAAAGAAACCAGACACAAAAGAAGTGTATTAGATGATTCCGTTTATATGAAATTTCTAAAAAGGCAAATCTCTAAGAGACAGAAAGCAGTGTTTGCCTGGAGTTAGGGGTGAGAGCAGGGCTTGACTGCAAATGGTCAGGAATGAATCTTTTAGGGTGATGGAAATGCTCTACTCTTGTGGTGGTGGTTACACAACTGCATAAATCTAGTAAAAGTCATTGAAATATAAATGTCAATAAGTGACGTTTATAGTATATAAATTACACCTCAATAAAGCTCTTTACAACAAGATTGAAACAAACACATCCTAGTGAATTTTCAATTGGGGTATAAATTTATACATGGTTTTGGAGGAAATTTTGGTAATAAATATCAAATGCCTGATGATTACATTCTCATTGACACATCAATTGCATTTCTGAAATGTTGCCGTAAGGAAATAATTAAGAAATTATTGATGTACACAAAATTTAGCAAAATAACTCTGTTTCAGTATGCATTTGTTGTTGTTAAAAACAAAAATGTTCTTGTAATCATTAAAAATTTCCATTTGTGTTTGCATATAATTAGTGCTTTAATCAAAGATATAATTTCTAGTTTTAGGCTGAATATAATAGTAAAAGAAATTAGAATTAACCTAAATGTTCTAAGGGAATAATAGAAGGGTTTGTATGTTATATATATGTGTGTATTGTGTGTGTGTGTGTATATATATATACACATGGCAGTCAAGTAATATATAACCATTAATTATATATGCTATATATCTAGATGAAGAAAATGGAATTATTCCACTGTTATATATTATGTCATATAATGTCATTTATACCATTGGCATACCAAGTTACAACGGTACTAAAAATAGACAGTACATGGAAACTGTTTGCCTAGTGAAGATATCTGGGGTTTCTAAGGTAAAAATATATTATGTGCAGGATGATTAAATGATGCTAAGATATTTATTTATGCCCCACATAACATTCTACAGTATGGCAGTATCACATTTTCCATTCCTGTTTAATGCTTTATCTTCAGGAACTCATTCATTCATAGGATTTCCACTCCCAGTACTGTATATACTATTCCCAGATCTATTTCTCTAGGCCCAACAATTCCTCTTAGTCTAAAACATAAGGGACGTACAAAGTTGAGTCAAATGTTTTGTCTTTTCATGAGAAACTGGAGTAAATTTGGCTTCAAGGAATATATTCAGTGCCTATGACCAATAACCATGTGCTCAAGCAGTAGATCTCAGATTGATGTTATATTGACCAGTGAAAGCTATCTCATTATGAAGTGAGCTGTCTTAGGAGATATTGCAGCTATCCTGTTATAGGCTAGTCAAGTGCTGTATACAGTGAAGATGATGTAGAGGTAATAAAATGTATGTTTTGGCCTAAATGACCACTCAGACTCTTGATTCCTTCAGAGGTCACTGCTTTCTTTGTCACCATGCATGTCCAGACAATACCACATCTTGAATGCTTGCTACAAAAAGACTTTTCATCTAAAATACTAATTTCCTTAATTCTTGAAAATAATATTGCATATTAAGCCTCAAGTCTCTGCTAGCTAGATTGAGGCTTGTCTTCATAATCAGAATTTTAGCTCTATTTACTGGAAACACACCACTGTGGGGTGTTATTATTGGAATTCATTTTGTTTCACTGTGTTAGGGCCTTAAAGACTGACTTTGTGGGAAGATTTGGCAAAACCACAGACATTTCGTAAAGAAAAACAAATAAGATATTTTTCGCCATCTGGAAAATTGACAGTATATTTCTAGCTTTATAGAGTTGGTCACCATTCATAATTTTACTTACAATAGCAAGTGTGTTTTATATATCATTAAAATACAAATTTTACATGTGGGTGTAACATAAGACACAGAGTGTTGACTAGAAAAATACACAGAAAAATCTTTGTAAATTTTGAGATAGGAACAGTTGCTATATTATATATCTCTGCTAAAATGATAAAGATACTTAAAGGATTTCATAAAGCACTTATGACTAATTTTTCCTTTTAAAATTAAAAATCAAGGTACTGATTTTCAACACTTACTCTTTTGATTTTCTGCAGATTAGTATTTGGCCATGAGAAAACAAACAGTGATTGATTTGTGCCTTTGAAGGGTTTAAGAAAGCCAAGCAGAACTACAGTTTTTGATTCAGGAATGCTACAGATGAGGAAGCCTAAAAGTCAGAAAGGGCATATTTATTGCCAAATGAAGACACCATATGGCCTAAGTTAGCCTAAGAGCATATTCAAATACAAAGTGAAGACGCTAAAAGCACATAGGTGACTTCAGTTACAGTTCATCTCCCTAAATGGAAAAGCTGCCTTGATGGAGAAAATTGTGGGCAGCAGAGGCAATGGCTTGGATGTGGCAGGCAGAAATGGTCTGATTACAACCCTATGTAGACCCTCTCTGTAATAAATCATGTAATAAATGTGTGTAAGCCAGCGTGAAGTGGTTAGCCATATACTACAAAAGATGTATTGACTTAACACAACAGCAAATTAAAGGCCGGCCTACCATTTTCATTGCGAGATGTCATTTTCATTTTGTTATATTTCCTCCAAGCTAGTCCTCCTTTCTCTTCTTTGGATCCTCTCCCCACACTTTGACGGAGCCAGTTAAACATTCACAGGTTCTGTTATCCCCCTGTTATATCCAAAGGTGCTTGCTGCTACATGAATAAGGACAGCAGGCACTTGCCTCAGCAAAACAACAGCAGGTGAAACATGGTGAAATGCACATATTTATAGATGACCCTGCAGTATTTATAATGTGAAGCTGGAGTCTCCGGTGGAGATCTGGCTCTGGGTGACTGCGCCACTGAGGTCAGTTCAAGGAAGCTGACTGACTTTCTATATATGGGCTGGGGAACAGCTGTTAAGTTTTGAGACTAGAGCATTTAAAACAAGTCTTGGACCTGTTCAAGTCTAATAATTAGAATAAAAAATGGCAGGATGGGGAGTATAAAATGCCATAATCCTGACATTAGGGAACTGTTTCCCAAAGAAATGATTTTATGTCAAGTTGCAGTTATTAAAGTGAAAATATTTAATTATTTTTGTGGTCTGAGTAACAAGTAGAACAAAAAAATCAATGCAACAAAGTTATAATTTTGATTATGTGACTCTCTCTTTGAGCAGTGCTTTAGCAGAAAAGCAGATGGGCTCTGATTAGGCTTATAAATATAGAAATGTATTGATCATCCAAACAAAACTCCTTGAAGTGTTCCCTGCATGAGGTCAGTGCATCTCTAAAAAGGGAGAAAGAAGCTGTATTCTGTCTTTCCAGGCTCCCAACTAAGTTTGTGGAGCTGACATCTCAATAAATTACAGAGCTGTATTGACTTCTTTATGGACTATGCACAAACAAAAAGGGATTATATTGAGCAGCATTTAGAGAAATGGACAGAACCCTGTTTTGATTCCAGTATATGGATGTAAATTTTGTCAATGTAAAGAGTCCAAAGTAGCAGAGGGAACTGTGGAATAGACATATTGGCATGAAGGAACCAGTGATTTCAGCAAAGCTGTGAATATTTTGGCTGCAACCAATTCTGGCCCATTAACCTCAGCTCCCCTCTCTGTTGTTTACACAGTGAATGAGATATGTTTTCACCTTCTAATATGCTTACTCACCCCTGCTTTTTTTTTTTTTTTTTTGCGGTACGCGGGCCTCTCACTGTTGTGGCCTCTCCCGTTGCGGAGCACAGGCTCCGGACGCGCAGGCTGAGCGGCCATGGCTCACGGGCCCAGCCACTCCGCGGTATGTGGGATCTTCCCGGACCGGGGCACGAACCCCTGTCCCCTGCATCGGCAGGCGGACTCTCAACCACTGCGCCACCACGGAAGCCCTCACCCCTGCTTTTTATGCCTCTGAATTATCTCCACGCACATCCACTAAACCCAAGCAAGAGAATGTTCTTGCTGAAGGTTATCCTGTCACTCTAGCTTCCCCTAGAATTTTGGAATCTTGATGGAAACTCCCTAATAGACCTCTAGAAGCTTTCCCTTCTCAGACATACACCTTTGGCTCCAGTCCCTCTTTTCTCTGGGCAAATAAGTAACTCTTATCCTTCCTCTTAGTAACCAAAAACATACTCATCATAAAATTATATTTATGTGATCCTTATAGAATATATAAAAGAAAGCTAAGCATTTCCACATAAAGCAGCTCCCTTGGTCTATAAGGACTTTTGTTAGAATATTAATTATATGAAACGTCTCATTTAGCTCTTCATGGCATGAAAATTCTAGAAACACTTTTAAGACCAAAATAGTCAAAATCCACTCAATAAACTTTAAAGCTAACACTGTCATTTGTGTCATTTATGTTCCTTAATTCTATTCCCAAGTCACTCAAGCATTTTTAGGAACAAGGCTCATCCTACCCATCTTATAGCAGACATTTTTTCCTGGCCATTAGAAAGGTAACTCAGCCCAAAATAAAGCAGGCTAGAGCTGAAGGATTTAGACAGAGACGTCTCTGTTTTAAAATATGAGTATTGAAATTTTATCAACTCCAGTATCCTGTTTCTAGAGTCACATGATACATTTTATACAATTTAGTATTTTATATCTATGTCTGTGTCTTAGAGAAACTATTATAAAAAGTAGGGGAAATTAAGACTAGAATAATCAAACTGAAACATCGGAGATTTAAAAAAATACAAGTTTCTTACTGTATGTTTTTATTCATGTCTCCTCAGTTAATAAAAGACAGATTTTTTGAGTACTTATCATGTCGTAGGTATATATCATGATAAAAGCTTTATAAATATCATTTCAACCATCTTAAGAATCCTTTAGATTTGAAGCTATTAGCATTATTCCAATTTTGAGAAAGAGAAAACTGAGACCTCAGTAAGTTAGGTAAATAACCCACAGCTTGTAAATGGCGAATGGGAGTCAAATCCTGTTATATATCTGCCTCTAAAATGCTATTATGCTACATTTCTACTTAGTGATGAAAAACAAAGTAACAAGTAGAAGGTCAAGGCCAAGCAAGCTAAGGCTGCTGATCTAACTAATGGCAAAGTAAGAAGTGAGACTAGAATTTCCTGATCAGCATCATTGGTATATTTTTACTACTTGAAAAAAATACTAAAGTTATTTGTATGAATATGGTGTATTATATACATCTTATAACTATTATATCTGTATCTCTTACATAGTTGACATAATTATATAAAAACAATAAAGCATTTAATATTTTATTATTTTAACCATAAACTTTGCAATTTTGCCCACGGTTGCAGAAAAAGGCATTCATAAACATTTCTCCCAAGTACTCTACCAAAAATCTATGGAAAGCCCTTGAGAGAATTACTCAATAATAAATGAGTCATTTGCAATTTAGGATGGTTTATTTTAGTGGGATAATTCAATTATTCTCCTTTCAATATCTAGCTGGGTTTAATTGCATGGAAAGCATAGATATGTATTGGTCACTATTAATTGTTGAATTAATTTTCGGTTGGTGTAGTGAGGAAGAGAATTTAGGAAGAGACAGATTTGATTTTGATACTCCAGGCAATTTGTACAGAATAAATCTGGAGGAGCTTCAGCTGTAAAAAATAGTGTAGGATGATACCCAAACTCCAGGAGATGGGTAAATGCAATGTCAGAAACCAGGAGTGTTGTCAAAAGGGATGTAAAAGTCACCGCAGAAATTTCAGCTACGTGTTCATTTTCCCAAGGGACCTGGCACTGGATTCTATGTGGTACAAGAGACACAGAGGGAGAACATCCCAAATAAACAACAAACTGTTAGGAATGTGAGGAGTCAAGAATGAGGAACAGAAACTACAACTTTGCCTTTGCTCACACCGTTTTCTCTTTGGACATCCTTCCATCTCCCTACTTCTGCCTGTCAAATCTCACTCCCACAGCCAAGCCCTCTTTTGCTTGGCCACACCAGAAAAACAGGGTTATCAGCCTGGCACCAAACCTTACCAAGGGCTGCTAATTTGTGGCTCAAAAACTCAAATGCCTTCAGGAAGCAGGCAGGTAACCTGAAAACTGGAACAGTTTTTCTGCGTAGACTGAAGGGGGCATCACCACCAGACACTAAATGTTCAACGTCTACTTTAACAACTTGAGTTGAAATTTATTCTGATGTGCTGCATCCTTTTTTGCCAATTTAACAGTGCCTCCTGAGCATGATGACTCCGGTTGCCAAAGGAGAGTAAATTATTGTACTCCACAGTAGTACTAAGACTGAGAAGGTGCTGGCCAATATCTTTCCAATATTAAACAGCTCCAGTGTCAAATGGGAATAATTTTGAGGCCCCTGAACTTCTACTGTATAAATTATTTATTTTGTTATTCACTGTATAGGTGTTGGTCCAAACCAGCCTCTTTGGAACTTTTTCTTCTACCTTTCAATCTGTTGCTTCTGATTGGTTGTGGCCTAGGACTCTGGTTAAATAGCTTTTAGAAATTTTGCATAAAATTTTGCGTAAAATCTAAAAATAGACTTGAACAAACTTAGAACTATTTTTAAAGTACATTGTAAACTTAGAATTATTTTTAAAGTGCATTGTACACTTTATTTTAATGTAATATTTGATCGACAGTAATATATGTAACATAGGTAAATTTAAAAGTTTAATAATATTATCTATAAACTCACTAGCAAACTTATGAACTGTTAAATACCAATAATACTGATACTATTTGGCCTTCTCCAATTTTGTATCCTAATTCCCTTACCAAACTAACGACTGCTCTGAATTTTATGCATATTATTCCTTTGTTGCCTTTTTGAATACTACTACTACATATTTAAGTGGTAAACAATATGTTGCTTAGTTTTCTTGTTTTTGAGATTTACAAAAATATCAAAACTTATGTTATCCACTATGAATTGAGTTTTTCCCTCAGTATATTTTTCAGACTCATCGTGTTATTTTATGTAATTGTAATTTATTCTTCCCATTCTTCCATAATATTCCACTGTGACTATTGCAAAATGTTATCCATACTCTTGCCAATGCATCGTTTCTAGTTGTTTTCGCCACCATGAACAGTACTGTTCTGAACATCTTTCCTGATGTACATAGGCAAGAATTTCTCTAAAATAGTGTTCAAACTTTTTACTGTGAGTCACATTAAAGGATAAATTTTAGATCACGGCCTGGTAGATATTTAAAACAAGGAGTCTTCTAGTCCCTGAGTATAGTATATTGCTCCATTTATTTAAGTCTTTTAAATATCTTTCAATAAAATTTCATACTTTTTTCCACAAGGACCATTAGGTTCATCCAGTCTGTGTAATCCCTCCTTCCAGAATTACAGTTAGAACGCGGACCTTGTCATTCATCCCTTACTTTTCTGAATGTGTTTTCATATTTCTGTTAACTTGTATCTCTGAACGAGGATGTGGATACTCCCTTCAGCCATTTCCTCCAGTTCTCTAATAACCTTTTGACTATTTTGTTACCTATTCATTAATTATACATTTTTATTCTAGAATTTTGCTCTCTTCTTTTCCAAATCAGTCTCTCCATTGTAATAGTTTCTTATTGGTTATACACTCAAAAAACTTTATTTTTTTCCTCTTGAACATTTTACATTATTATATACATATTTTTCTAATTCCATTATCTGTTGACCTTGGGAATCTAAAGTTGTCTTTTAGTTTCTACTGTCTCTCATGTTACCCTATTTTATAGATGTGTTTTTTGTGATTAACAAAAAATTGTTGTATTAGGTTGAACTTAATTTGTGAGAATACTGTGGGTTTATAGGTCTGTAGGGATGTTTCCTCCAGAGAGGATTTAATTTCTTTCTGTTGTGGCCCAGAACCTGCTATTACCCTGGGGGCCAACTTTAACCTCCTCAGGGTTTCCATCTTCATTCAAACACTCAGATTCAATCATATACTATTTAGGGCAATCATATAAAATTCACAGCTGCCTTCTCTGGTTAAAAATTCATAGTTGTTGTTGTTGTTTTGGCTTAATTTTTAATCTTGAAGATTTTCCTTACTTGTCATGAACCCATCAATACCTTTCAAATCAAGTTCTATTCAGATTTTAGTAGTATTGTAATAGGAAGTCTTATAGAGTAGCTAGTCTACTTTCTTCACTGTCAGAAACTGAAGTCCAAGTGCATGGTATTGACTTCACGGCTCCTTCACATCTACTGACTGAATAGTACCCTTCATTAACTAAGTAGACAACATAGTCAGCAGGATAGCATTACAGCTTTGTGTGTGTATGTTGGGGAGTGTGTTTGTGTACATGTGTTTGACTTAGATTACTGTATATGTTACTTTGGAGAACTAAAGTTGATGAACTTCTTTGTCTGGGGACTATTCAAGTATTTTAAAAAATAGAGCCTGAGATTTTTTATCTGTTGGATATAATGTTGTGGGAATGTTAAGACTTAGATGCTAATTTCCATTAATAAGATGTCTCTGATGCTATGATAAAGAGGTTTTTGTTTCGTTGGTGGCACAGTGAACTAACAATCATTATATAAATCCTTCTACTCATATGCGTCTACATTAACATGAGAAGCCAAGTTCTTGTTGGAAATATACTGACAACGTTTTACTCTTCTAATTGGGTTTCCACTTTTTTTTTTTTCTTCTGACAACCACTTGGGAAACACAAAATGTGGTAAATGCCAGTCTTTTAGACCATAAGGGATTTAATAGTGTCTGAGAAAAATTTCACCTATCTGCTCATTGTTTTATGCCAAGAAAATAAGGTTATCCAATTAACCTTAAAATCCCGTGGGCTTTCAATGTATGTTGTGCATATCATATTTTGATAGGCTATTCCACCCTCATCAAGGTTTTGCTTTATCATGTTGGCAAGCACTGTCAAGTTTGTGCATGTGTTAGAATGCCTGAACAAACATTTAGGGTGTCCCATGAGGTGGTGGCAGAGAAACCCCAGGGTTGAGGATGAGATATGGGATGCCTCTGAACACAAGGCTGTCAGATTATTCCTGCACCCAGCTACAGTTGGGAAGGAAAAGACCACTACAATTTAACAATGACCTAAAACAATAGTTTCTGTTGAACAGACAAAAGAATTAGGTGGTAGTAGGGAGGTTTATACCCTCTAGCATACAAAAAAGAAACAAACAAAAAAACCCTAACAAAATTCATTATAGTATATTTTTGTTGTAATTAGTTTTGTGAAAATAAAATTAAAGGACATATTTAAAATTAGTTATTAGAGTTAATGACTTTAAAGGGATTAAATGTTGAATTGGATTCTCAGGATTTTAGTTTGTTTTTTTTTCTCTTCTCTATTCAGTTTTGTAGTTTCTGCTCTCAGAAAATAAAACTCTCCAAATTATATAGCGTCATGTTTTACGTTTGAATAAACAATTCATTCCTGTTTGATCTCATATTTTCTGATCTAAGGTATGTATTGCTGCATAATAAACTGAGTGTCAGTGTCTTACAAGTTTAAAAAAAACCATTGAGGTGAAGGAGCATCCAGAGGTTGTGAGGAGGAGGAGGTGTCTGAGTCACAGTTGTGCCTAAAATATAGATTTTGAACAATCTATCAGGAATCTCTACACAGTCAAAGTTTGTCTACTGGCTTGTTTTCTATTTGTTGAACATGCACTTAGTTACTATTCCTTGTATTGCTTTGCCTATGCTTTTTGCAGATTTGGGATTTTTGGGAAAAGTTTTTAAAATGCAGGTTAGAGGACGCATGGGCTTTAACCAAATCTGGAAGAAACTGAAGTGCTTGTGCTTTCTAGCCAAATAATTGATTGCTTCATATATTCTGAACACAGTCAATTCCAGGAAAATAGGACTATTGTATTATCCCAGGGTCAGAGGGAGGGAACTCTTCTTAAATTATTCTATGCTACTTGCTCAGAAATACACTAATGAAGTTAAAAACAACAACAAAAAAGTAAAATTTTATTAAACTTAGAGTACTTAAAAAGGATAATGTAACTTATAAGAAATACAAATTACTGAAGGTACCGATAATAATAAGACATTGCTAGGTACTTGGAAATAAAATATTTCTCTAAAGTGTCTGCAAGTAGCTATTGTGTTAAGTCCTTGTAGATCAGTGCTTCAGATATTGACTATTACTCTAATATTTATTTTTGGAAATAGAATCATCATAAATGAGTGTCTAATTCACACAAAACCACATAAAACAAATTTCATAAAATGAATTAAGCTACGTTGCTCTGTATTCACTTCATTAAAGAGGAATGTAGAATACTAGAACTCTCTTTTCCCTTAATCATGAAAATAGCTGTTATATAGCAACTTTTCCATAAAAATTCCTAGATTTGCCTAGGATTGTATAGCGTATATAAATACTAGAATTATTCTTGTGCTTAATTACAAAAAAGAAGAGTTTTATTCTATACTTGTGACATGCAGTGCAGCAAATTGAACACAATATAAATCAAGCAGCTGGGGGAAAAATCCATTATTCGTTTGATAAATACTTTGAGAAAGGCACAAAAAAAATGCCATAAATGTAAGGATTGTGACATATGTAGATATTCTAATTGCTTATGTAATTGTACATTTTAAAAATTTAATGTCTTTTGTTTTGCTCATATAACAACAACTTGAGCCTAAAACTCCAAACTGCATACTCAAATATACGTGCAGTGTAGATGTTACTCATTCAGTTAATCTTTCCAAATGTGACAAAGAAGAGGTTTAGGTTGGAAGTTGAGTGTAGGAGTTTTTCAGGATAACTGACTGTTGAAAATCCGAGTAACTAAGCTGGGTTTTGTTTATTTTTCTCTGGGAATAAGAATCACGGGTCAGAGTACAAAGGAAGAATGTTGAAATGAAACTAGAATTTGAAAAGAGATAATCTCTCAGAGAGCCAGCAAAACTGCATGAGATAAGAGAGAAGTAATAATTTAAAGAAAAATGTAAAACTGCTGTGATACACAAATTTATTGGGGAAGGCCAATTTCAGAAGGCATAATGTAGCAATGGGAAGATGACAAAAAACAATGATTATGGACCAGATGGACAGGGAACAATCAGAAGTGAAAAAAGTCATCTCTGTGAAGACATTTCAGTAGCTGGTGAGGCTAAGGGTATGGAACATCACCTAGGACAGAGGCTGATAGTCTTCCATGAGTCATTTTTTAATGATGTATTGTTGATTTATAATGTATCAGGTGTACAGCAAAGTGATTCAGTTATATATATACACATATATGTACATATATACACACACATATATATATATTTTTTCAGATTCTTTTCCATTATAGGTTATTACAAGATGCTGAATATGTTTCCCTGTGCTATACAGTAGGTCCTTGTTGTTTATTTTATATATAGTAGTGTGTATCTGTTAATCTCAAATCCCTAATTTATCCCTACCCTACACCTTTCCCCTTTAGTAACCATAGTTTGTTTTCTGTGTCTGTGAGTCTAATTAAGTTTGGTTAATAAGTTTCTTTGTATCAGGTTTTTTAGATTCCACATACAAGTGTTATCATACGATATTTGTCTTTCTCTGCCTGACTTCATTTAGTATGATAATCTCTAGGTCCATCCATGTTGCTGCAAATGGCATTATTTCATTCTTTTTTATGGCTGAGTAATATTCCATTGTGTGTGTGTGTGTGTGTGTGTGTATACACACACACACACACATACACCACATCTTCTTTATCCATTCATCTGTCAATGGACATTTAGGTTGCTTCCCTGTCTTGGTTATTGTAAACAGTGCTGCTGTGAACATTGGGGTACATGTATATTTTTGAATTAAATTTTTCCTCTTTTCTGGGTATATGCCCAGGAGTGGGATTGCAGGATCATATGCTAACTCTATTTTTAGTTTTTTAAGGAACCTCCATATTGTTCTCCATTGTGGCTGCACCAATTTACATTCCCACCAACAGTGCAAGAGGGTTCCTTTTCTCCACACCCTCTCCAGCATTTATTATTTGTAGGCTTTTTGATGATGGCCATTCTGACTGGTGTGAGGTGATACCTCATTGTAGCTCTGATTTGCATTTCTCTAATAATTAGCAATGTTGAGCATCTTTTCAAGTGCCTGTTGGCTATCTGGATGTCTTCTCTGGAAAAATGTCTACTTAGATCTTCTGCCCATTTTTTGATTGGGTTATTTGTTTTATTGATATTGAACTGTATAACCTGTTTGTATATTTGGGAAATTAATTTCTTGTCAGTCGGTTGCATCATTTGCAAATATTTTCTCCTATTCCGTAGATTGTTGTTTTGATTATGGTTTCCTTTGCTCTGCAAAAGCGTTTAAGTTTAGTTAGGTTCCATGTGTTTATTTTTCCTTTTGTTTCCATTACTCTAGGAGACAGATCCAAAAAAACATTGCTGTGATTTATGTCAAAGTATGTTCTGCCTATGTTTTCCTCTAGGAGTTGTATAGTATTTGGGCTTGCCTTTAGGTCTTTAATTCATTTTGAGTTTCTTTTTTTATATGGTGTTAGAGAATGTTTTAATTTCACTCTTTTACATGTAGTGGTGCAGTTTTCCCAGCACCACTTATTCAAGAGACTGTCTTTTATCCATTGTATATTCTTGCCTCCTTTGTCTTAGGTAAACTGACCAAAAGTGCATGGATTTATTTCTGGGCTTTCTATCCTGTTCCATTGATTCATGTGTCTGTTTTTGTGCCAGTACCATAGCTTTGTAGTATAGTCTGAAGTCAGGGAGCTTGATTCCTCCAGCACATTTCTTCCTTCTCAATATTGTTTTGGCTATTTGACTTTTTTGCGTTTCCATATAGATTAAAAAATTTTTTGTTCCACTTCTATGATTAATGTCATTGGTAGTTTGATAGGGATTGCATTGAATCTGTAGAGTGCATTGGGTAGTATGGTCATGTTAACAATATTGATTCTTCCAATCCAAGAACACAGTATATCGTTCCATCTATTTGTATCATCTTCAGTTTTTTTCATCAGCATCTTATAGTTTATGGAGTGCAGGTCTTTTGCCTCCTTAGGTAGGTTTATCCCTAGGTATTTTATTATTTTTGATGCAGTGGTAAATGGGATTGTTTCCTTCATTTCTCCTTGGATCTTTTATTGTTAATGTATAGAAATGCAACAGATTTCTGCGTATTAGTTTTGTATCCTACAACTTTACCAGATTCATTGATGAGCTCTAGTAGTTTTCTGGTGGAGTCTTTAGGATTTTCTATGTATAGTATCATGTCATCCACAGTGACAATTTTACTTCTTCCTTTCCAATTTGAGTTCCTTTTATTTCTTTTTCTTCTCTCATTGCTATGGCTAGGACTTTCAAAACTATGTTGACTAAAAGTGATGAGAGTGGGCATTCTTGTCTTGTTCCTGATCTTAGAGGGAATGCTTTCAGCTTTTCACTGTTAAGTATGATGTTAGCTATGGGTTTGTCATATATAGCATTTATTACATTGAGATATGTTGCCTCTATGGCCACTTTCTGGAGAGTTTTGTGAACCATAAATGGATGTTGAATTTTATCAGAAGCTTCTTTCTGCATCTATTAAGATGATCATATGGTCTTTATTCTTCTATGTGTTAATGTGATGTGTCATATTAATTTCCCTAAGTCTTTTTAATATCCCACATAGGTAAAAGAACTAACGACACATAGGTATAGTCTTTTAAGTGGGCAAGTTGATGGTATTAAGGCATACTAATTGCATGCATCTTATGACTCAGCAGTTCTGTTCTCAGGCACTTACTACATATATATTCCATAGAAATTTTCATATGCCATGTGTGAAAATATTACATACAACAATGTTTGTGACGATCAGAAGTTGGAGACAATTTAAGTATCATCATTAGTAAAGTACATGTAAGTAAATGTATAACATAGTGAATCTGCCAGTGATTCAAAACAATGAGTTAGATGTACATATAGCAACATGGATAAATCTCTTTTTTAGTCAAGTTTATTAAGGAATAACTCACATACATTAAATTCTTTTTTTTTTTTTTTTTTTTTTTTTGTGGTACGCGGGCCTCTCACTGTTGTGGCCTCTCCCGTTGTGGAGCACAGGCTCCGGACGCGCAGGCTCAGCAGCCATGGCTCACGGGCCCAGCCGCTCCGCGGCATGTGGGATCCTCCCAGACCAGGGCACGAACCCGCGTCCCCTGCATTGGCAGGCGGACTCTCAACCACTGCACCACCAGGGAAGCCCTAAATTCTATTTCTTTAACTGTGCATTTTCATGAATTTTGATAAACCTCTAGAGTCAGGTAAATACAACCATAATCAAGATATACAAATATCCATCAACCCCAAAATTCTCTTGTGCCCCTTTGCAAATAATTCCTTTTAACACACTCATTTCTAAGCAACCACTGATTAATTTTCTGTCCTTATAGTTTTACCTATTCTAGAATATAATAAAAATTGAATTATACTGTAGGTAGTCTTTTTGCCTGAATTATTTCCATTAACATTATATTTTTGAGATTCTTCTGCTATAAACATAATAGTTCTTTGTATGGCTGAGTAATATTCTCTTATTGGGCTGTAACCAAAATGTGTTTATCCTTTCACCAACTGATGGATATTTGGGTTGTTTCCAGATCTGGGCTATTTTGAATAAGCTGCTATGAACACTTGCATACAGATATTTGTGTGACTATATGCTTTTACTTTTCTTTTTTTTTTTTTAAGTGCTAATATTTTTTTATTAGTTTCTTCTTTATAACAAAGTGAATCAGTCATACATATACATCTGTTCCCACATCCATTCCCTCTTGCGTCTCCCTCCCTCTCACCCTCCCTATCCCACCCCTCCAGGCGGTCACAAAGCACCGAGCTGATCTCCCTGTGCTCTGCGGCTGCTTCCCACTATCTATCTACCTTACATTTGGTAGTGTATATATGTCCATGCCTCTCTTTTGCTTTGTCACAGCTTACCCTTCCCCCTCCCCATATCCTCAAGTCCATTCTCAGTAGGTCTGTGTCTTTATTCCTCTTTTACACCTAGATTCTTCATGACATTTTTTTTTCTTAAATTCCATATATATGTGTTAGCATATGGTATTTGTCTTTCTCTTTCTGACTTACTTCACTCTGTATGACAGACTCTAGGTCTATCCACCTCATTACAAATAGCTCAGTTTCGTTTCTTTTTATGGCTGAGTAATATTCCATTGTGTATATGTGCCACATCTTCTTTATCCATTCATCTGATGATGGACACTTAGGTTGTTTCCATCTCCGGGCTATTGTGAATAGAGCTGCAATGAACATTTTGGTACATGTCTCTTTTTGAATTATGGTTTTCTCAGGGTATATGCCTAGTAGTGGGATTGCTGGGTCATATGGTAGTTCTATTTTTAGTTTTTTA
Source organism: Mesoplodon bidens (assembly GCF_964165515.1). Classification (NCBI taxonomy): domain Eukaryota; kingdom Metazoa; phylum Chordata; class Mammalia; order Artiodactyla; family Ziphiidae; genus Mesoplodon; species Mesoplodon bidens. The sequence continues at coordinate 97,911,652 of NC_138160.1, forward strand.
AGGAACCTCCATACTGTTCTCCATAGCGGCTGTACCAATTCACATTCCCACCAGCAGTGCAAGAGTGTTCCCTTTTCTCCACACCCTCTCCAGCATTTATTGTTTCTAGATTTCTTGATGATGGCCATTCTGACTGGTGAGAGATGATATCTCATTGTAGTTTTGATTTGCATTTCTCAAATGATTAATGATGTTGAGCATTCCTTCATGTGTTTGTTGGCAGTCTGTATATCTTCTTTGGAGAAATGCCTATTTAAGTCTTCTGCCCATTTTTGGATTGGGTTGTTTGTTTTTTTGTTATTGAGCTGCATGAGCTGCTTATAAATTTTGGAGATTAATCCTTTGTCAGTTGCTTCATTTGCAAATATTTTCTCCCATTCTGAGGGTTGTCTTTTGGTCTTGTTTATGGTTTCCTTTGCTGTGCAAAAGCTTTGAAGTTTCATTAGGTCCCATTTGTTTATCTTTGTTTTTATTTCCATTTCTCTAGGAGGTGGGTCCAAATGGATCTTGCTGTGATTTATGTCATAGAGTGTTCTGCCTATGTTTTCCTCTAAGAGTTTGATAGTTTCTGGCTTTACATTTAGGTCTTTAATCCATTTTGAGCTTATTTTTGTTTATGGTGTTAGGGAATGATCTAATCTCATACTTTTACATGTCCCTGTCCAGTTTTCCCAGCACCACTTATTGAAGAGGCTGTCCTTTCTCCACTGTACATTCCTGCCTCCTTTATCAAAGATAAGTTGACCATATGTGCGTGGGTTTATCTCTGGGCTTTCTATCCTCTTCCATTGATCTAACTTTCTGTTTTTGTGCCAGTACCACATTGTCTTGATTACTGTAGCTTTGTAGTATAGTCTGAAGTCAGGGAGCCTGATTCCTCCAGCTCCGTGTTTCGTTCTCAAGATTGCTTTGGCTGTTCGGGGTCTTTTGTTTTTCCAAACAAATTTTGAAATTTTTTGTTCTAGTTCTGTGAAAAATGCCAGTGGTAGTTTGATAGGGATTGCATTGAATCTGTAGATTGCTTTGGGTAATAGAGTCATTTTCACAATATTGATTCTTCCAATCCAGGAGCATGGTATATCTCTCCATCTGTTTGTATCATCTTTAATTTCTTTCATCAGTGTCTTATAATTTTCTGCATACAGGTCTTTTGTCTCCTTAGGTAGGTTTATTCCTAGATATTTTATTCTTTTTGTTGCAATGGTAAATGGGAATGTTTCCTTATTTCTCTTTCATATATTTCATCATTAGTTTACAGGAATGCCAGAGATTTCTGTGCATTAATTTTGTATCCTGCTACTTTACCAAATTCGTTGATTAGCTCTAGTAATTTTCTGGTAGCATCTTTAGGATTCTCTATTTATAGTATCATGTCATCTGCAAACAGTGACAGCTTTACTTCTTGTTTTCCGATTTGGATTCCTTTTATTTCCTTTTCTTCTCTGATTGCTGTGGCTAAAACTTCCAAAACTAAGTTGAATAAGAGTGGTGAGAGTGGGCAGCCTTGTCTTGTTCCTGATCTTAGTGGAAATGGTTTCAGTTTTTCACCATTGAGGATGATGTTGGCTGTGGGTTTGTCATATATGGCCTTTATTATGTTGAGGAAAGTTCCCTCTATGCCTACTTTCTGCAGGGTTTTTATCATAAATGGGTGTTGAATTTTGTCGAAAGCTTTCTCTGCATCTATTGAGATGATCATATGGTTTTTCTTCTTCAATTTGTTAATATGGTGTATCACATTGATTGATTTGCGTATATTGAAGAATCCTTGCATTCCTGGAATAAACCCCACTTGATCATGGTGTATGATCCTTTTAATGTGCTGTTGGATTCTGTTTGCTAGTATTTTGTTGAGGATATTTGCATCTATGTTCATCAGTGATGTTGGCCTATAGTTTTCTTTCTTTGTGACATCCTTGTCTGGTTTTGGTATCAAGGTGATGGTGGCCTCGTAGAATGAGTTTGGGAGTGCTCCTCCCTCTGCTATATTTTGGAAGAGTTTGAGAAGAATAGGTGTTAGCTCTTCTCTAAATGTTTGATAGGATTCTCCTGTGAAGCCATCTGGTCCTGGGCTTTTGTTTGATGGAAGATTTTTAATCACAGTTTCAATTTCAGTGCTTGTGATTGGTCTATTCATATTTTCTATTTCTTCCTGATTCAGTCTTGGCAGGTTGTGCTTTTCTAAGAATTTGTCCATTTCTTCCAGGTTGTCCGTTTTATTGGCATATAGTTGCTTGTAGTAATCTCTCATGATCCTTTGTATTTCTGCAGTGTCAGTTGTTACTTCTCCTTTTTCATTTCTAATTCTATTGATTTGAGTCTTCTCCCTTTTTTTCTTGATTAGTCTGGCTAATGGTTTATCAATTTTGTTTATCTTCTCAAAGAACCAGCTTTTAGTTTTATTGATCTTTGCTATCGTTTCCTTCATTTCTTTTTCATTTATTTCTGATGTGATCTTTATGATTTCTTTCCTTCTGCTAACTTTGGGGGTTTTTTGTTCTTCTTTCTCTAATTGCTTTAGGTGCAGGGTCAGGTTGTTTACTCGAGATGTTTCCTGTTTCTTAAGGTGGGATTGTATTGTTATAAACTTCCCCCTTAGAACTGCTTTTGCTGCGTCCCATAGGTTTTGGGTCGTTGTGTCTCCATTATCATTTATTTCTAGGTATTTTTAAATTTCCTCTTTGATTTCTTCAGTGATCACTTCGTTATTGAGTAGTGTATTGTTTAGCCTCCATGTTTGTATTTTTTACAGATCTTTTCCTGTAATTGATGTCTAGTCTCATAGCATTGTGGTCGGAAAAGATACTTGATACAATTTCAATTTTCTTAAATTTACCAAGGCTTGATTTGTGACCCAAGATATGATCTATCCTGGAGAATGTTCCATGAGCACTTGAGAAAAATGTGTATTCTGTTGTTTTTGGATGGAATGTCCTATAAATATCAACTAAGTCCATCTTGTTTAATGTATCATTGAAAGCTTGTGTTTCCTTATTTATTTTCATTTTGGATGATCTGTCCATTGGTGAAAGTGGGGTGTTAAAGTCCCCTACTATGAGTGTGTTACTGACGATATCCCCTTTTATGGCTGTTAATATTTGCCTTATGTATTGAGATGCTCCTATGTTTGGTGCATAAATATTTACAATTGTTATATCTTCTTCTTGGATCGATCCCTTGATCATTAGGTAGTGTCCTTCTTTGTCTCTTCTAATAGTCTTTATTTTAAAGTCTATTTTGTGTGATATGAGAATTGTTACTCCAGCTTTCTTTTGATTTCCATTTGCATGGAATATCTTTTTCCATCCCCTTACTTTCAATTTGTATGTGTCTGTAGGTCTGAAGTGGGTCTCTTGTAGACAGCATATATATGGGTCTTGTTTTTGTATCCATTCAGCCAATCTGTGTCTTTTGGTGGGAGCATTTAGTCCATTTACATTTAAGGTAATTATTGTTATGTATGTTCCTATGCCCATTTCCTTAATTGTTTTGGGTTCGTAATTGTAGGTCTTTTCATTCTATTGTGTTTCTTGCCTAGAGAAGTTCCTTTAGCATTTGTTGTAAAGCTGGTTTGGTGGTGCTGAACTCTCTCAGCTTTTGCTTGTCTGTAAAGGTTTTAATTTCTCCATCAAATCTGAATGAGATCCTTGCTGGGTAGAGTAATCTTGGTTGCAGGTTTTTCTCCTTCATCACTTTAATTATGTTCTGCCACTCCCTTCTGGCTTGTAGAGTTTCTGCTGAGAGATCAGCTGTTAACCTGATGGAGATTCCCTTGTGTGTTATTTGTTGTTTTTCCCTTGCTGCTTTTAATATGATTTCTTTGTGTTTAATTTTTGACAGTTTGATTAATATGTGTCTTGGCGTATTTCTCCTTGGATTTATTCTGTATGGGACTCTCTGTGCCTCCTGGACTTGATTAACTATTTCCTTTCCCATATTAGGGAAGTTTTCAACTATAATCTCTTCAAATATTTTCTCAGTCCCTTTCTTTTTCTCTTCTTCTTCTGGAAGCCCTATAATTCGAATGTTGGTGCATTTAATGTTGTCCCAGAGGTCTCTGAGACTCTCCTCTGTTCTTTTCATTCTTTTTTCTTTATTTTGCTCTGCATCAGTTATTTCCACTATTTTATCTTCCACCTCACTCATCCGTTCTTCTGCCTCAGTTATTCTGCTATTGATCCCATCTAGAGTATTTTTCATTTCATTTATTGTGTTTTTAATCAATGCTTGATTCATCTTTAGTTCTTCTAGATCCTTGTTAACTGTTTCTTGCATTTTGTCTATTCTATTTCCAAGATTTTGGATCTTGGAAATAGAATCTTGGATCACTTTACTATCATTCTGAATTCTTTTTCAGGTAGACTGCCTATTACCTCTTCATTTGTTAGGTCTGGTAGGTTTTTATCTTGCTCCTTCTCCTGCTGTGTGTTTTTCTGTCTTCTCATTTTGCTTGTCTTACTGTGTTTGGGGTCTCCTTTTTGCAGGCTGCAGATTCATAGTTCCCATTGTTTTTGGTGTCTGTCCCCAGTGGCTAAGGTTGTTTCAGTAGGTTGTGTAGGCTTCCTGGTGGTGGGGACTAGTGCTTGTGTTTTGGTGGTTGAGGCTCGATCTTGTCTTTCTGGTGGATAGGTCCACGTCTGGTGGTGTGTTTTGGGGTGCCTGTGGCCTTATTATGTTTTTAGGCAGCCTCTCTGCTAATGGGTGGGGTTGTGTTCCTGCCTTGCTAGTTGCTTGGCATAGGGTGAACAGCACTGTAGCTTGCTGGTCGTTGACTGAAGCTGGGTGTTGGTGTTGAGATGGAGATCTCTGGGAGATTTTTGCCATTTGATATTATGTGGAGCTGGGAGGTCTCTTGTGGACCCGTGTCCTGAAGTTGGCTCTCCCACTTCAGAGGCACAGCACTGACTCCTGGCTGCAGCACCAAGAGCTTTTCATCTAGCCAGCTTAGAATAAAAGGGAGAAAAAGTAGAAAGAAAGAATTAGTAGAAGAAAGAAAGAGAGAGAGAAAGAAAGGAAGAAGGAAAGAAAGGAAGGAAGGAAGAAAGAAAGAAAGAAAGGAGGGAGGGAGGAAGGATGGAAAGCAAGAAAGAAAGGAGGGAGGGAGGGAGTAAAGAAAGAAAGAAAGGGGCGGAGGGAGGGAGGGAGGAAGGGAAGGTAGGAAAAAAGAAAGGGAAGATAAAGTAAAATAGAATAAAGTATAAAATATAGTAGTGTTATTAAAAATAAAAAAGTAATTATTGGAAAAAAAAAGGACGGATAGAACCCTGGGACCTCTGGTGGAAGCAAAGGTATACAGAGAAAATCTCACACAGAAGCATACATATACACATTCACAAAAAGAGAATAGGGGGGAAAAATCGAAAATCTTGCTCTCAAAGTCCACCTCCTCAATTTGGGATAATTCGTTGTAAAAAGAGGAAAAGGAGAAAAAGTCTTAAATGTTGTCCTCAAAGTCCACCTCCTCAATTTGGGATGATTCGCTGTCCATTCATGCACTCCACAGACGCAGGGCACATCAAGCGGACCGTGGAGCTTTAATCCGCTGCCTCCGAGGCTGCACAGAGATATTTCCCTGTCTCTGCTCTCACAGCTCCCAGGTCTCAGCCTTGGACCTAGCCCCGCCTCTGCGTGTAGGTTGCCGGAGGGCGTCCGTTCTTCGCTCAGACAGGACTGGTTTAAAGGAGCCGCTGATTCGGGGGCTCTGGCTCACTCAGGCCGAGGGGAGGGAGGGGCACGCAGTGCGGGGCGGGCCTGCGGCGGCAGAGGCCGGCGTGACGTTGCACCAGCCCGAGGCGCTCCGTGCGCTTTCCCGGGGAAGCCGTCCCTGGGTCCCGGGGCCCCGGCAGTGGCGGACTGCACAGGCTCCCCAGAAGGTGGGGTGGACAGTGATCTGCGCTCGCACACAGGCCGTGTGGCGGCGGCGGCGGCAGCAGCAGCCCCAGCGTCCCACGCCCGTCTCCGGGGTCCGCGCCTTCAGCCGCGTCTCGCGCCCGTCTCTGGAGCTTCTTTAAGCAGCGCTCTTAATGCCCTCTCCTCGCGCACCAGGAAACAAAAGGGAAGAAAAAGTCTCTTGCCTCTTCGACAGCTCCAGACTAAATTTTCCCCGGACTCCCTCCGGGCTGGCCGCGGCGAACCAACCCCTTCAGGCTCTTCCTGCCGCCAGCCCCAGTCCTCTCCCTGCGCTCCGACCGAAACCCGATACCCGAGCCTCTGCTCCCAGCCCCTCCCACCCCTGGCGGCCGAGCAGACAAGCCTCTCGGGCTGGTGAGTGCCGGTCGGTCCCGATCCTCTGTGCGGGAATCTCTCCGCTTTGCCCTCCACACCCCTGTTGCTGTGCTCTCCTCGGCTACTCCGAAGCTTTCCCTCTCCGCCACCCGCAGTTTCCGCCCGCGAAGGGGCTTCTAGTGTGTGGAAACCTTTCCTCCTTCACGGCTCCCTCCCAGTGGTGCAGGTCCCGTCCCTATCCTTTTGTCTCTGTTTATTCTTTTTTCTTTTGCCCTACCCAGGTATGTGGGGAGTTTCTTGCCTTTTGGGGGGTCTGAGGTCTTCTGTCAGCGTTTAGTAGGTGTTCTGTAGGAGTTGTTCCACGTGTAGATGAATTTCTGATGTATCTGTGGGGAGGAAGGTGATCTCCGCGTCTTACTCTTCCACCATCTTCCTCCGGACTCCTAAGTGCGGTGGATCACCCCCTTTAGAACCAGTCAGCCCTCCTGTTAGGGATTCGATATCCTGCTGAGCCCTGAGCCCGAGTCCTTCCCGCCGCCTCAGGAGGTGCTGGGTCGGTTGCTCGAGGAGCCTCCGCGGCTTCAGCCTGAGGAGCTTTCAGACTCGCTTTTACTTTTCTTGAGTAAATATCCAGAAATTAAATAACAGGGTCATATGGAAAATGTATATTGAACTTTATAAGAAATTGCTAAACTGGTTTCCAATTGATCATACCATTTTGCATTCCCACTAGCAATGTGTGTGTTCCAGTTCTATGTTTACATCATCATTTGCTAATGCCAAGCTTTTCAGTTTTAGCCATCCTATTAGATGTTTACTGGTATGTTATGGTTCAGTTTACATTATCTTGATAGCTAATTCATTGGAGCATCAATTTCAGGTGCTTTATAATCCATTTGTTTACTGTCTGTGTTGAAATGTCCTAACCAGTTTTTTGCCCTTTTTGTATTAGGTTGTTTGTATTCTTATGTTCATTTGTAAATGTTCTTTTTATATTGTGGCTATAAGTCCTTATATAAGATACGTATTTTGCAAACATTTTCTCCTAGCCTGGGGCTTGTATTTTCATTTTCTAGAAGTATATTTGAGAACATATATTTTTTTATTTCAATATAGTCCAGTTTATCTATTTTTTTCTTTATGGTTGGTGCTTTTGGTATCATATCTAGGAGATATTTAGTTATCACAAATATTTTTCTGTTTTCTTCTATATATTTTATATATTGAATACTTAAATTTATGTCTATGGTCATTTTTGAGTTAACTTTTGTGTATGGTAAGGATCAAGGTAACTTTTCTGTATATGAAGGCCTAATTTTTCCAGTACCATGTTGCAAATATATTTTCTTCATTGAATTAATTTGGCACCATATATGCATATATTTGTGTGTGTATTTCTATTTTGTCCCACTGACAGATGTATCTAGCTAATTTCATATCCTATATGTAAAACCTTTTAAATTTGTTGATTGCTCTAGCTTTATAGTAACTACTAGCATCAAGTAGCATGAGTCCTCCAATTTTATTTTTTTTCAAAATTGTTTTTGGTAGTTTATATTCTTTGCTTTGCAATACACATTTTAGACTCAGCTTCTTAATTAATACAAAAATACTTCCAGAATTATGCTTGAAATTGTATTGAAGTTGTAGATAAATAAGTATAAAATTTCTGATGAGAAAAATGTGTCATTTTCTTCATTTATTTGATTTCTCTCAGCAATGTTTTGTAGCTTTTAGTGTATAAGTCTTGCAAATACTTGGTAAATTGACTCCTAATTATTTGCTTTTTGATGGAATGAACATTTTATATATATGTGTATATATACATTTATATATGTGTGTGTATATATATATATACTTTAAATTTGAAGTTAAATATTTTGTTTGCTAGTATGTAGAAATGCAATTGATTTTTGTATCTTGACTTGTATCCTGTGTCCTTGATAAACTCACTTATTAGTGCAAGTGGGTCTTTCCCAGATTTCTTGGGATTTTTCTATGTGGTAGATATTGTCAAATAAGAACAGAATTGTATTTCTTCTTTCTAATCTGTTTGCTCCACACTTATTTTTATTTTCTAATTGAATTTTCTTTCTTTCTTTCTTTCTTTCCTTCTTTCTTTTTTAATAATAGGAAATATTGCTCTAAATTGCTTTTCTTTAGAAATCCAGGCAATTTTAACAAACTAAAATTTAAATAAAATATATATCAATTTAAATCTGTGCTATTTATTGTGTCAATTATCTATCTAAAATCTGTTAACATATAAAATATATATTATGTTTAATATATAATAATGCCCTTATTAACTTCTGTCACTGCAGATTAGTTGACAATTTTTAGAGTTTTATATAAATGAAATCATGGCATATAGTGTTCCTTTCTTTTTTTTTTTTTCATTCACTCATTCTAATTATTTTGAGATTAATCCCTGCTATTGCATGTATCAATATCCCCTTCCTTTTTACTGCTAACTGGTATTCCATTGTATGGATATACCATTTTATTCATTCATTTACCTGTTGATGAACATTTGGGTTGTTACTAGTTTTTAGGTGTTACAAATAAAGCTGCTGCAAATGTTTATGTAAAAGTCTTTGAATGGATATATATTTCTTTTCATTTTAGGTAAATACCTAGGAGTGGAATGGCATGGTCATCTGCTAGGTGAGTGCTTAACTTTTTAATAAACCACTAAACTTTTCCTAAGTGGTTATACTATTTAACATGCTGCATATGAGAGATTTAGTTGCTTCATATACACACCAGTACTTGATATTTTCTGCCTTTAGTTTGTATCCATCCTATTGAGTGTGTAGTGGCATTTCACTGTGTTACTTACTTGCATTTTGCATTTATCAGTGGTTGGAAATCTTTTCATGTGCTTATTTGCCACCTGTATATCCTTTTTGGTAAAATGTCTCTTCATTTCTTTTGACAGTTTTCTAACTGGATTGTTTGATTTTTTACTGTTGGGTTTCTAGAGTTTTTTTTTTTTTTTAATTGAGATATAGTTGACATATAACAATACATTAGTTTCAGGTTACAACATAATGATTTGATATATGTATATATTGTGAAATGATTGACCACAATGTGTCTAGGTAAGATCCATCATCACATGTAGTTACAATATTTTTTTCTCATGATAAAAGTTTTAAGATCTACTCTCTTAGTTATTTTCAAATACACAGTACAGTAGTATTAGCTATAGTCACCATGCTGTACATTACTTCCCCAGGACATTTATTGTATAACTGGAAATTTGTACCTTTTGACCCCCTTCACCATTTCACCCACCCCCTCAAAATTTTGAATGTTTTAGAGCTTCCAGTACAAGTTCAATGAGAAACAGTGAGATTGAATATCCTTTTCTCTCTCTCTCTTTTAATTATAGAGATAACGATTTCCATCTTTCAACAATAAGTAAAATATTCACTATTGGTTTTTCAAAGGTGATCTTAATTAGTTTGAGATAGCTCCCTGTTTGCTGAGAATTTTTATTATGAATAGAATTTTAATCTTAATTTTCTCAAATGCTGTTTTCTGCATCTATTAAAATTCTTGTGTGATTTTGGAGTTTATGTAATCTGTAGTTGTTGGTTAACCATACTGACTGATTTTCAAGTGTTGACACATACTTGCACTCTTGGGTGAAGCCACTAATATACTATTGTTTTATATATTGTTGGACTTGATTTGATAACATTTTGTTAAAGATTTTGAGCCTGCGTTTGTAAGAGATATTGGTCTGTAGTTTTCTTGTAATGTTGTTTTAGTATCAGGATAATGTGGTCATAAAATGTGAGGGAAAGCATTACTTAATCTTCTATTTTATAGAGGACTTAATATATAATTGGTATTATTTATTCCTCAAAGGTTTGATAGAATTTACCATAAAAGCATCTGAGCTTGGAGTTTTATTTTTGAGAAATATATATTGAAATTTTTTACTACTAGACTATTCAGGTTACAAATTTTTCCTTGAGTAAGTTTTGGTAATTTTTATATCTTTCAAGAAATTGTCCATTTCATCGTGTTATCAAATATATTATCATAAAGTTGTTTATATTTTTCCTTATTAATCTCTTAATGCCTGTATGTAGTGCTACTTCATGGTATTGGTAAACTATATTTCTCTTGATCAGTCTGCCTAGAGTCTCATCAATTTCATTAATCTTTAAAGAATATTTTGGTTTTATTTACTTTTCTCTTTGGTCTTGCCTTTTCTGCTTAGTTCATTTTTGTTCTGACCTGTATTTTCTTCTGCTTGCTTTCAGATTAATTTGCTCTTCTCTTTTCAGTTGATTGTATTAGAAACCAATGTCATTTTTTGAGACCCTTCTTATTTTATAATTGTAAGCATTTACTTCTACAAATTTGATTTTAAACTTTGCTTTAGCTGTGTTCCACAAATTTTGATGTTATGTTTTCATTTCCACTCAGTGCAGAATATTGTCTCATTTGTGGTTTCTCTTTTTATTTTTTTAAACATCTTTATTGGAGTATAATTGCTTTATAATGTTGTGTTAGTTTCTGCTATATAACAAAGTGAGTCAGCTATACATATACATATATCCCCATATCCCCTCCCTCTTGCATCTCCCTCCCACCCTCCCTATCCCACCCCTCTAGGTGGTCACAAAGCATGGAGCTGATCTCCCTGTGCTATGCGGCTGCTTCCCACTAGCTATCTATTTTACATTTGGTAGTGTATATATGTCAATGCTACTCTTTCACCTTGTCCCAGCTTACCTTTTCCCCTCCCCATGTCCTCAAGTCCATTCTCTACATCTGTGTCTTTATTCCTGTCCTGCTTCTTGGCTCTTCAGAACATTTTTTTTTTAGATTCCATATATATGTGCTAACATATGGTATTTGTTTTCTCTTTCTGACTTACTTCACTCTGTATGACAGACTCTAGGTCCATCCACCTCACTACAAATAACTCAGTTTCATTTCTTTTTATGGCTGAGTAATATTCCATTGTATATATATGCCACATCTTCTTTATTCATTCATCTGTCGATGAACACTTGTGGTTTCTTTTAACCATATTCCACGTAGAAATGTGTTGCTTACTTTGTGATTACCTGAGGATTTTCCATACATATTGTTATTTATACGTATAGTTCATTTTTTAATAATCAGTTTATTTTGTATGATTTCAGTTATTTTAACTTTGTGGAGGTTTGATCTGTGAAATTATGGTCTCTCTTACTGAATGCTTTGTGTCCTCTTGAAAATATTGTGCTCTCCGCTATTGTTGAGTTGGATGTTCTTTAAATGTGAATTAGTTATTTGACTGTCTGGTAAAATTCCTTGGTTTTTTTTTTTTTTTTTTTGCGTTATGCGGGCCTCTCACTGTTGTGGCCTCTCCCCTTGCGGAGCGCAGGCTCCGGACGCACAGGCTCAGCGGCCATGGCTCACGGGCCTAGCCGCTCTGCGGCATGTGGGATCTTCCCGGACCGGGGCACGAACCCGTGTCCCCCGCATCGGCAGGCGGACTCTCAACCACTGCGCCACCAGGGAAGCCCTAAATTCCTTGTTTTGAAGTATATGTTTTCCCTGACATTTATATAGCCAATACAATTTTCATTATTCTTTTCATGATGTGTCATTTTCCATTGTTTCACTTTTACATAGCATAAAATTGGGTATGGCTTTGTTATCCAAATTGACAATCTCTACCTCTTATTAAGAGTGTTTAGACAAGTTACATTTAAAGAAATTATTAATATGTTAGGATTGATATGTCATGTTGATATGATAGCAAATATTGATACATTTATATCTCTCTTCTTTTTGTTTTCAATTTATCCCATCTGTTCTTTGTTCTAACTTTCTCTTTTCATGCCTCCTTAGAATTAAATGTTTTTATTTTTCCATTTTATCTCCACTAATAGCTTAATAATTATACCTCTTTTAACTTTTTTTTTAATTTGTGTCTCTTGTAGTTATTTTTTTCATTAGATTTTGGACATTTGTGCAAAACAAGAGAAGAGACTAAGATAGATAATATGCACTCTTAGAAATTGGTGTGCCCTGTTTCTGGCAGGTTTTGTGGGGGATTAAGGCAATAATGTTGTTAGTTCCGTGGCCCTGAACCCTACCAAAGGGGCTCATTTTCAGCATTTTTCTTCCTTCTCACACAGCAGCCAAACTACCATTTTTAGATGAGGAGTCTTGCTCAGGGAGTCTTGAACACAAGCAAATTTCTTGCTTCTCTTCCAGTGGTGGTAGCACCCTGCTTTGTATTTGTGTAGGGTGCTTAAAACAAGAGACCTTCTATCCTTCCACCAACAGCAGCCAGCCTTTGCCTGAGATAGGAAAAAGGGCTGTTTTCCTCTTCTTCCCTAAGAAACAGACAGCTTCTGTTTTATCCCTTCTCCGGTGGACAGCTCACCTATTTCTAGGAAAGTTTCTTGCCCTGTACCTAGAGAAAGAGAGCTTTGGCTTAATATGAGAGAATAGTCCCAGTCACTTCTGGGTTTCATGTCTATTCCACAGCAGCAGCTAGTAAATCATCCCCTGCAGGCTTTCATTGCTAAGGAAGGCTTTCTCAGCTATCCTTTATTGCCTCCACCCTTTCTCCTTATGCCTGGTGAGGGTTTGTGAGAAAAATTTGGCAGGTGGCTGGGGACTCCTTTTGTTTCTGGGACTTTCAGAGATTTTTAACCTGACATACTAGTTCATACTCTGCTTTTATGTTTTTGGTAACATTTCAGTAATTTATGTTTTCTTACCCATTTTAATGGGTGCTACTTCTCTATCTTGTACTTTGTCAAGACAAAACTGTTTGCATGTCCTATTTTTCCTTGTAGGAGTTTGTCACCCTTTGAAATTCAATTTACCTCACTGCCTTGAGACCTCAGCTTACTGATGGGCTAAAAAAAAAAAAAACCCTTCTTTTGTGTATTTTTAGCTTTTATTATGTTTGGGCAGGAGCAATGGTCTCTTGTGGTTTTCTATATTCTCAGCAGGGGCAAAACTCTGGATGGGTCTTTAAGCATAATTTTTCAATGAAAAAATGGAAACTATAATGAGATAAATAACATGATGTCATTTAAGTAAATTAAAACATTTACAAATTATACAACTCATGTTTTGTGAAAGCATATTAAAATAAACAGAAACACATTGAATACATTACAGTTATTGCCTGAGGATGAAGGAAGGAGAAGTGAGATATAGTGATATAAGTGAATGAGTTAGAGAATGAATGAATAGAGCAAGAGAGGATAATTTCATTAAAAAAGGTTGTTTATGTGAAATAAACTGAGGAGTGTGCTAAACTCAGGCCCCTGTAGCTGAGACTCAGAAGGTATTAATAAACAAACAATCAAACACAAAACAAATCAGATAATCTAGCATTATCTTATTCTACTTATATTGTAATAGGGTGCTACAGTTTGTGCATATCATTTTTGTACATGTCAGACTTGTTATTTTCGTTTTAACATTATTAAATATCTTGTTAAATATATAATTTGAATTATTGAAAATATTTGTGACTATATGTATCTCATTGGCAGATGAAGTACAATGTCTGATTAACATAATAGAACACAAGAATTACTATAATTGGGGGAAAAGAGTAAAACAGAATAATGAAAACATACATCATGGAGGAAATATTGTATTTACTGATTTAATGCTAAATTATTTTCTAGATATAATTGTAGTTCTGTTTGTCCATTTGAGATAAAGGTGATAGTGATTTATATAGGCTATGAACCATTTGGAGTACCTTGGGTCAGCTATTTTGCCGATTTTGAGCCTTCGTTTTTTTCATTAGACTCATGAGTTTAGACTCTAAGGTCACTCCCAAATAATATGATAATGTAAGGAAGACCCAGAAGGAGAATGCCTGGCTGGACCTCAAGCAGTTTTGCTAAGATACCAGGAGAGTACGACCTAGGGCAGGATACTTTGATAAGGGAAAAAAAGTTTTTGTAAGCTAAGATTCAATTGAGGTAGTTTGTTTATCTACTTATTTATTAATTTAAAACTTTTTTATTGAAATATAGTTGATTTACAATGTTGTGCTAAATTCTGCTGCACAGCAAAGTGACTTAGTTTAAAGAATTCAAACCAAAGAATAATAAAAGAACAAGACCTTTTCACTGATGGATTCTATAGATAAAGCCTTGATAGCATTGAATAAAATCTTAATTCCACTCTCTTGTGCCTGGTCATATACCTCTGTATGAGTCTTGATGGTTCTGTAGACTTAGAAAACTGAGAGTTTTACCCCAAGATCATGATGAGTATTCTAAATGGATTTAGATTCCCTTCCAGCTTAGCTTGGTTTTCTACCAAAGACAGAGCCTGAACTAAGGATTTGCACATAGGTGGTTTATTTGGAAAGAGATGGGAGATCAATCTAGGGCACATCATTGAGGTGCCAGTGAGAGTAAATAGGGAAAGACAGAGTCTACACAAGGGATTGCTCACTGGAAGTGGCCACTGAAATTTGATCTCGTGGAGACCTTCTGAGGAGTAAACAGAATATTTCTAAAATTGTCCACAAGAGATTTCCAAGAAAAAGCAACTGGTCACCTCTTTTTTTTTTTTTTTTTTTTCTGAGAGCTTCCCTGAGTGGGTGAGTAAGTAATGTCTGGTATTTCTGAGCTGTGCATGTGTGCACGCCACTCTGTCTCTCACCACTGCCTCATATCATGGCATTGGAAAAGCCCTGAAAGAAAAGAAAAATTACATGGAGTATGTTTGAGCTAACGTAATGTCAACAAAACCTAAATCAAATCCTGCAGGAACCTAGTCAAAAAATCAGGCAGCCCTGAGAGGATGCAGGGTAGAGTCCAAGAGGGTCTGATACACTCTCTGGACTTCTGAAGCTTTGGCATAGCAAGTCGCTGGTTGAATTCCCTACATCCAAGATTTGAGAAATAGACAGTTCTCCTGTATGATCCGTAGGGAGATTTACTTCTTATTTTCTTCTGGTTAAACTCAAGACTGAAGTTTAGTCTCGGAAGCATTGGCCTAATCTCTGTCTAATTTTTCAATAAGTTCAAGGTTCTGTACAGGGGTGTTAGGATGGGACATTTTTCTAATATGCTGTATTTCTATTTCATGGAAAAACTAATACAGTTTTAAGTGTGGTGTTTAGATAGGGCACTAATAATTCTCAGAGGTAAGCATTCTTTGAAATAAGAAACACTAGTTTTATTCATGTACTCTTGAAAAATCACTTTCCCCTGCTGTTTTCTTTGCTCTCCTCGCTCTGTGCCTTTGAATAGCCTTCCAAGTGCTAGAGTTGCATCATTAAAGCTTCAGTTCTCAAAATTCCAATAAACCCAAATCCGTATTATCCTCATAGTAGATACTCAGTGTGCTGGTTTTCAACTGATCATAATAAGGATTTTTAAATTTCAAGTTACATTGTTTCCACCTCACTCACCTCCCAACACAAAAGCAAAGTAAAGCAGTAGAAGCATTTATTTCCTCTGCAATAATGGTATCTCTTGTCAATAGTATTAGCTGTCAAAAATGCTTTCCACTTCCAGGTGAAATATAAATAAGGAAAGAAAAATACTGAAGTTTCCACCAAAGGACTTCTTTAAATTAGTGTTTTACTTATTTTGGTATGTTTAGAAAAGTGAAGCAAGAAAGGTCATTTAGGGCTTCCCTGGTGGCGCAGTGGTTGAGAGTCTGCCTGCTGATGCAGGGAACACGGGTTCGTGCCCCTGTCCGGGAGGATCCCACATGCCGCGGAGTGGCTGGGCCTGTGAGCCATGGTCGCTGAGCCTGTGCGTCCGGAGCCTGTGCTCCGCAACGTGAGAGGCCACAACAGTGAGAGGCCCGTGTACCGCAAAAAAAAAAAAAAAGGTCATTTAGAAAGGATAATAGGATGTAATCTTCAACAAAAGAGGTTTAAGCAAAAACTTTTAAGAAAAATGTAATACATTTAGTATCAATAAAAGAGAAGTCAGTGGGTGATTATGAGGAGATTGGAGGTAAAATAGTAGGAGAAAAAGGTGGAGGAAGCCAGCTGAGAGGTTAGACTTGGATCAAAGAACTGCAAAAAATGGACAAATCTTGGTGAAAACCTCAAGAACATTTTGAATAGTAAAAGAAAAACCACCACAATCCCAACTTCTAACTCAGGATTTAAAATACTTGAAACTTCTAATGCACAATATTAAAAATAGTAAATGCAATGTCCTTTTAGTATAGCTTTATGTTTCACATGGGCCTTTTATTGTTATAAACATCTTTTGCTTTCTTTCATAATTATTTACTCTACACAGTTTGCTCTCAGTATGAAGTCAAATATCATTTCATTACTTTATGTTAGACCTTTATAAAAAGATTATGCAATGAACTAATCAACAAAAGGTAAAGCTGACATTTAAATAGCAATGCACCTTTTGGCATTATCTACTGTGAAATTCAAAGAAATAAAAGATTCAACCAGTGCTTGCCTCCCACTGTCCTTACCCAGGCTCACTGGATACAAAATATCCAACTCAGAAAGTTGACACTGCCAAGGTTGAATTTCAGATCCTTTGACATTTTACACATGTAAGTGTCCAACATACCAGTGAATTTTTTCTAATCCAAACTACTTCTAGGTTGCTCCTTTGAAAATCAAGTATGCATTTTTGTATTTAAACAATATTATAAACTAAAGAGTCCCAGATACACCCATCAGAGTGCTTTTGGTGTACATTTAGCATAGCTAGGCTATCAGTTGGGGACCATCTTACTGCTGAGTTTTGATTGGCTTTGGCAATAGCATGAGAAGAGACATGAAGTCAAACAGAAAACAGAGGAAGAGAGATTCTCCTTGTTAGGGGTTCATGGTTGATCATGGGGACAATGTTGAAATAAGGGACTGGAAATGAAGATGAAGCTTCTCTCCTGACTTTTCCGTTCCATGTCCATGGCCTGCTTTCACTCCCTGGCATCTCCCAAGGCCCCACAAGGCCCTCAAGTAGGTGTTTAAGAAGGAAACCATCTAATTCAGTCTAACTGGTTTTGCCTGTTGTATTACCTCTTTAATTTTCTCAAAGGGTTAAAAAGGAATACTTATTAATCAAAACATCTGCAACTGGCTGCATTGAAAGACGTGTAACAAAAGTGCAAGTGTTCTGTGGCATGAGGGCAGACCTTGTCAGGCAGCTATGCATGTTGCCAGGCGTAACAGGCTATTAGCAGTCCTCAGTTCAAATCCAGTTACTTTTTTTTTTGTGTGTGTGGTACACGGGCCTCTCACCGTTGTGTCCTCTCCCGTTGCGGAGCACAGGCTCCGGACACACAGGCTCAGCGGCCATGGCTCATGGGCCCAGCCGCTCCATGGCATGTGGGATCTTCCCGGACCGGGGCACGAACCCGCGTCCCTTGCATCAGCAGGCAGACTCTCAACCACTGCGCCACCAGGGAAGCCCTAAATCCAGTTACTTCTGACCTGCGTGATTTTGCTCCTTGATAAACCTCTCCTTCTCCTTGAGAGTGAAGTTCAAATGTCACCTCATTCTAGCACAATATCACAGCCTCTGAGCTCCTCAAGCACTTAGCTATAATTTGATTAAACCAGAACTCTTTATGTTTAATAAAGGAGGATGAGGAGAAAGGAAGGGGAGGGAGAAGACAAACGGGGGAGGATGAAGAGAAAGAGAAGAAAAGGAAGAGAAGAAAGTTTTCTCCTCTTCTCTCTGTCTTTGCCCCCATAAACTATAATTCATATCTAATAATACTATTAATATTGAATCATTATAATAAATTTTGCCTTTTCAAAAACTAGTTATATTTAATATTTAGAAAATACAAAGTTTTAAAATATTAACTTTAACCTGTACATATTTCTTATTAAATAAAGAAACAAAATAATTCCCTAAAACAAAGTCCCCTCTAGGATCCTATTCTGTTTATACTTTGCATCCTATTTACCTCTTTTCTTACAGTGTCATGTACTATCTGTGCCTTAATTTGTAGTTTATGGAAGAAGTGGCTAAAACATAGTTTGAGCAGAGGCCTTTCCAGAATTCCCACTCCTTAAATTACCCTGAACAGTCAGACAGTTGATGAGAACAAGTAATTGAAGTTACGTTTAACAGCATAGAATCACATTTTTGACTATTAAAAAATTCATGTCTTCCCTCCCCTCTTCCATTCTACCACATTTCCACCAATGTCATTGTTATGTCATGAAGCAGGCTGAACCAAGGTCAGATTCAGGAAATGTGGACAGAGCGGGTACACTGATTGTAAATTGTGTCTCACGAATTATATTCTGTGTGCATGTGTACATAATGCATTATCATAAATACATCTTATTGTTTGATTTGATTGAGCATTCACTTTACCATGTATATAGGCTTTACTTATGCCAGAAACGAACATTCTGGCTTACATAATACTGAAATAGCATTTCTGAAAGGAATTCTATCGTACTTGCCCCAAATTTAAAAAGTCCTTTGCACAAATTATTGGAATTATTTATTTAGCATCTCCCATAGTAGACCATGAACTTCTAGGGGGCAGGAGTAATTCTTATCATCCTTGCACTTTGCAGTACTGAGCAAAGTTCTTAACGTAAGACAGGTGTTCAATAAATATTGAATGACTGAATGGAAATTGTCCAAATGTTCTGCTTTCTTTAGAATATTTTCATCCCTTACTTTTGACTTCACAGGTCCTCTTCTAGTTATGATTAAATTATTAACTCAATTAAACAGAAGCTCCCTTGGGGCTACTGGAAGGGACTGTAGTCTAGAGCTGTGAGGTCAGCAAGAGCAATGGCTTGTGAAATAATTGTGATGGAAGTTTCTCTGTGCGTCTGAACCTCATTTGTGTGTGTGTGTGTGTGTGTGTGGTACATGGGCCACTCACTGTTGTGGCCTCTCCCGTTGCGGAGCACAGGCTCCTGACGCGCAGGCTCAGCGGCCATGGCTCACGGGCCCAGCCGCTCTGCGGCATGTGGGATCTTCCCAGACCGGGGCACGAACCCGTGTCCCCTGCATCGGCAGGCAGACCCCCAACCACTGCGCCACCAGGGAAGCCCTGAACCTCATTTTTTATTTAGCAGACTTGTTCCTAAATGGATGATATGTTGTGATTTTTGTGATACTTATCTTAATTGCTTCAAGGGAACTAAAAGAATTCCTAACAGATACTCTTTATAAAAAGCAAAGAATCACATCTCCATCCATAGTCTGCTTTTTACAATTTATCTATATTGTGGGGTTCTATTTTTATATCAAAGTGTCTTATCTCTAGATACATTTATTGCTCAATTAGAACTTTGATAAAATATTTCCCTACCATTCTTAAAACTCTAAATTACAAATACATAAGGATTTAAAATGGAGCTTGGTAAACTGAAAGTAAACTTAAAAAAAAAATTCACTGTTGATTTACCTTACTCTTTGCATCTTCTCATAAAACATAGCACAATACATAGCTGAACAGAAAAGATAGGTAACCACAAAAAGGAATTTTTTGGTTTAGGATTCAAGAGAGAAGTATGCTGGTGTTCTGGAGTCCATTGGATCCTCTGCACTGGCCACAAGCAACTCTCTCCCCTTGCCAGAGATGAACCTCATTGCTCCTGCAGTTTGTACAAAGACCTCAGCTGAGGCTAACTCAGAAAATGGCATTCATTTTCTGAATGAATGCCATTCAGATCCCTCCCCTACCATCTTCATTGCCTCTAGGTGGATAACCAGAGTCAACTTTCAGCACAACCAGGAATGTATAGTCTGTGGCCTGGTGGAAATAAATTATACACAGAAGGAACTGCAAGAGTCGGTTACTGCAGGCTAACAGCACCTAAGGGGACGTGTGTGGGAGGGGTGCAATGGAATGCTGATTTATGCAGTACTTCTGTGTGTAGTCTGGGACCAGTAGCATCAGAATCACCTACAAAGCTGTTAGAAATGAGAAGTATTTGGCCCACCCCAGACCTACAGAATCAGAAACTCTAGGAGTGGCACCCAGCAATCTGTGTTCTAACAAGCCCTCCTGGTGCTTCTGATGCCTGAAACAATTTGAGAACCCAAACTGAGAGCCCAGATCCCACTTCACATCCTCTTAGCTTCACTATGGCTTCTTCCAGCCACTTCTTGTTGCCAGCTGCTCTGCATGGGCTGCAGCAGTCTTGCCACAGCTATATTGACAGTGCCTTGCCTCATGCCTGTGTCCTGCAACTCTCGCCTCCTGTCCTAGGGTTAACTTTTGGATCCCAAAGGCACAAATAGTACAGGATTCATCTCAATGCCGGGGCATATGCAGTCTTGAAAGCCTGGGGAATTCCCAACTTCCCTAAGGATACATTTTTGTTTGCGGTACACGGGCCTCTCACTGTCGTGGCCTCTCCCGTTACGGAGCACAGGCTCCGGACGCGCAGGCTCAGCAGCCATGGCTCACGGGCCCAGCCGCTCCGCGGCATGTGGAATCTTCCCGGACTGGGGCACGAACCCGTGTCCCCTGCATCGGCAGGCGGACTCTCAACCACTGTGCCACCAGGGGAGCCCCCCTAAGGATACATTTTTGACAAATGGGAGATAGAAACTGGGAATATATTCTTCACACTTCCTCCCTCTGGATAGACTCTTTTGAGATGAAGTTTATATGGTTTCTTAGAGAGCAGATCTATGAGGTGAAGAAATCAGTAGCAATCAACATGATAACGTGTTCTTGGAATTTACCCTACCTTGTTACTCTCCCTCACCCCCCTGTCCTTCAGGTCAGCTCTCTGGGATTGTATTTCCTCAAACAGTGGTCACACATAAGCCTTTGCCTCAGACTCTAATTTCTGGGAGAATTGGGCTAAGAAAAAAGACACCCAGGACCTGAGATTCACTGCAGTATCATTGCTGCAGGTCTGATGCATACTTGCTATATAGAAAATGATATGCAAAATTAATGTTTCTATAATAGAATATTATTGTGAAATTTTTGTTATGTTTAACGTAGTAAATCATAAAGCAAATGCCTGATAGCAAACTAAGATATCAGATGTATGCACTTAATTTCCTATTTGTTATTGTTGGACAATTCTAGCAAATACTCAGAGGTTAACATGCTGTTTTCTTCTTTTGCTCTGCATCCCCACAAAACTGAACAGAGCTATGAATTCTTCAGTAGAATCATAAGCTTCTGTACACCATTTGGGAATAAGGAGCGTATCCCTTCAGCATTGGACTTACGAAGCAGCCTGATTTTTATGCTTTTTGTTTGTTTGTTTTGGATTTCCTTTGTTAAGAATTATTCACTTTGCAAACAAGGTAATGAAAGAGAGTATGCATTTTCATTTCTTCTTGGGACTCAGCAAATCTTTACAGAAATTAAGTTCCAGTGCGACCCAATGCCCCAGAGGGCAAAGATGCATGTAGAGAGACATGCTAATAATTTAGGAAATCTACATGGGGGACAGGAATGATCAACTACTTATCTGTTGTCTGAAAAAGTCATTGGACTTCCTTAAGTGCCTAAATCACTCTAAGAGAATGGCCCCAGCTCTGAGAAAATATTTCTGAGACTAGGCCAACTTTTGGGTTAGGATTTGGAAGATGATTTGAAAAAATCCCTGAAGTGACATATCCCCTTAACTTGCTCATGAGGGTATCTTAAAATTCCTGTTAGGGGGTCCTTTTTAAAAAGTTTTTCTTTGAGCTTTACTGAGCTATAATTGACATGTAACATTGTGTAAGTTTAAGGTGTACAGTGTGTTGATTTGATATACTTATGTATTGCAGAATGATTACCACCTTAGGTAACACTTCCAGCAGGTCACATAATGACCATTTCCCTTTTGTAGGGAGAACATTTAAGATCTACTCCCTTAGCAACTTTCAAGTATATAATACAGTATTAACTATAATCACCATGCTGTACATCACATCTCCCAAGCTTACTCATCTTATAGCCAATAGTTTGTACTCTTTGACCAGTACCTCCCCATTTCCCCCAACCCCTAGGCCCCTGGGAACCAACATTCTGGGCTCCATTTCCATGAGTTTGGCTTTTTTAGATCACACATATAAGTGATATCATACAGCACTTGTCTTTCTCTTTCTGACTTACTTTACTTAGATGTTGTCCCAAATGGGAGGACTTTTTTCTTTCTCGTGGTTGTATGATATCCTGTTGTATATGTATACACTGTAACTTCTTTAGTCGTTTATCCATTGACAGACATTTATGTAGTTTACACATCTTGGCTGTTGTGAATAATGCTGGAATGAACATGGGAGTACAGATACCTCTTTGAGATCCTGTTTTCATTTCCATTGCATATATACCGAGAAGTGTGATTGCAGGATCATATAGTAGTTCTATTTCTAATATCTGGGATGATGTTTTCCATTACTGGCTGTAACCAGTTTACATTTTCACCAATAGAGCACAAGAATAGTTATCCCTTTCTTGAACACAAGCTTTGGTTTCCAGGAATATTAATTTTCATTACACTCAGGAAAAATAATGCAACTATTACTACTATATTATGAATTTGCTTACAAATTAAGAGGTACAAAAACCCTAAGGTGATAGGTTAGGTTAGATAAATCCGGAAGGAGAAGGAAGATACGAAAAAAGTTTTAAGTGACTTCCTTTCAGTATTCAAAGTGGCCCAAGTACTCAAGTAGAAAAAAGTACTGAAGTAGAAAAAAGAAATTCAGTTCTTTCCACCAAAACCATCCCAAAACTATTTAGCTTAATGCATCTTCTCTAAGGCCTCTATACTCAGCCAATATTGTGTATTAGGACATGCATTAAAATGTTCTTCTTGCTTTCTCAGAATATTTCATAATTCAGTATTCATGCCCTCAACCTAAACCTATCTCCTTTTCAGACTTCTGCCTAACTCTGCTATAAGCATTTCTCTGTTGTCAATTCCAACTCCACACTACAACTTATCTCCGGCTAACCCTCTATCTCTGATATATCAGATCTTCATGAGATCGCTATACACACTTATGAATAAGACTTATTCAAGTGAATATCCATCAGTAATGATGTCCTCACTAACTCACAGCCACATCCCTAAAGTTCATGAAAACCAAGTGGGTAATTGAGTAAACGATAGAGGTGTATACTAAGAAAGGGCAATGGGTCGGGAAATAAAAGATAAAAATTCATCAGTTGGTTATGAAATGCGACAGACTAAAAACAATACAAATGCCATTTATTTTGTTTTCTTAAAAAATCCTACTATATTATACACATTTCCCTGGGTTTTCATAGATCACTTTTAATGATAATTTTTACTAGTTTTTAAATATCCATCTAACTTACATATACTATACTTGTTTTAAACTGCTTTCTATATTTTCTCCAGTTTCTTAAAGTTAAAAGTTACTGCAATGAAAATCTGGCTCTGCATAAAGTAGTCTTCTTGTGTGGAATTATGGTATTAGGATACATAGTCCCGAAGGTAGAATTGCTGAGTAAGATTGGATTATCATGTTGTCTTGTGCCACGTATTGTTTATGCAAAGCAAACATCTGTGTTCAGTTATTAGTTTCACCACAATCTAACAAGCTTTGAATGTTTTTACTTAAGCAAAAATTGTCTTCTCCATAGATGGAGAATACAGTGGTGTCCTAGGAAATGTTTATTTTCTACTTCTTTAATAACTGACAAAAGTGTACATTTCCCATGATTATATAATTTTTGTTTATATAAATTATTTGTTCATAATATTTGCCTTATTTAAAATAAAGAGCAAGACCCCATTAAGTAATTTTTAATAAACACTTTGAAAATCTTGTTTGATGCAAATATTTTCCAAACATGTTACTTTTATATTAGTTGCTGTCATGTACACAGAATTATCGTTATCTTGTATGTATTGATCTATCAATTTTTTTGAATCTCTTCTCTTCCCCAGTTCCAAAAGTTGGCATGCCCATGGTATGAATTCTGTGTTTATTATCTCTTCTATATCTATTCTCATTCATAAGTGATTTCATTTGTCTCATACTCCTTTGGCTTTAATTAGCATTTATGTGTAGGCGATTCCTAAATCTTTTTGCCCGACTTCAGTTTTTCCCCTAAGTTTCACATACATGTCCACCCGAGTTTAATCCCGTCCCCCCTGGTTCAACTCTTGACCCCTAAAATATGCAGCCAGATAGCAGACTCAAGCCTTTTCTTTGCATAGGTCAGATCACATGATTCATCTATGAGAAAGCATCCACTGGCTTCTCATCTCACATAGAATGCAATCCAGACTTCTTGCCCTGACCATCAAGGCTCTGGACGGCTATGCATTAGAGGTCCACATTTACCTTTTAATTCATACCACTCTAGTCTTTGTTTACTTCTCTGTATTCACATTGCACATTTTTCTGTCCTGAAACAAGCTAAGCTTGTGCCTACCCCAAGCATGTTTTTTTCTCTTGATGGTCTCTGAGTGGAATGTTTGTTCATGTTCCTTTTTTCTTGAGGTATAGATGACTTATAATATTATATTAGTTTCAGATGTACAATATAGTGACTCAATATTTTTACAGATTATAATCCATTTAAATTTACTACAACACAATGGCTATATTTCCACATACTTTACAATATATCCGTGTTCCTTATCTGTTTTATACATAGTAGTTTGTATCTCATAATCCCATACTCTTATCTTGAACCTCACCCTTTCCCTTTCTTTACTGGTAACTGCTAGTTTGTTTTATCTGTGAGGCTGTTTCAGTTTTGCTATATTCATTCATTTTGAAAAGAATTTTAGATTCCACATATATGCAATAACATAGAGTGTTTGCCTTTTTCTCTCTGGCATTTCACTAAGCATAATACTCTCTAGGTCCATCTATGTTGTTCCAAATGGCAGAATTTCATTTTTTATGGCTGAGTAATATTCCAGTGTGTGTGTGTGTGTGTGTGTGTGTATACATATATATATATATACATATATATATATATATGGCACATATTCTTTATGCATTCATCTTTTGAGGAACACAGGTTCCTCCCATATCTGGGTTATTGTAAATAGTGCTACTGTGAACATTGGGGTGCATGTATCTTTTCAAATTAGTGTTTTCATTTTCTTTGGATATATACCCGTGAGTGAAACTGTTGCATCATATGGTAATTCTATTTTCAGTTTATTGAGGAACCTCCATACTGTTTTCCAAAGTGGCTGCACCAATTTATATTCCCACCACCAATGTATGAGGGTTCTCTTTTCTCCACATTCTCACCAACATTTGTTATTTATAGACTTTCTGATGATAAAAAATTAAATACAAGTTTAAATGCAAGTTAAAACCACAATAAGCTACCACCTCCCAACATTCTGACCAGTGGAAGGTGGTACCTTATTGTGGTTTTAACTTGCATTCCCCTGATTAGTGATGGTGAGCATCTTTTCATGTGCCTGTTGGCCATCTGTATGTTTTCTTTGTGAAAATGTATATTCAGAACTTCTGCCCATTTTTTAATCAGATAATTTTTTTGATACTGCATTATATGAACTGTTTATAAATTTAGGCTATTAACCCCTTATTGGTCATATAATTTGAAAATATCCTTTCTCATTCCATACGTTGCCTTTTCATTTTGTCAGTGGTTTCCTTTAATATGCAAAAGTTTTAAGTTTAATTAGACCCCATTTGTTTATTTTTTGCTTTTGTTTCTTTTGCTATAGGAGACAGATCCAAAAAAGATTGCCACAATTTATGTCAGAGTGTTCTGCCTATGTTCTCTTCTAGTTCAGGTCTTACATTTAGTTTTTTAATCTATTTTGAGTTTATTTTTGTATGTGGTATAAGGAAATGTTATGATCTCATCTTTTACATGAGGCAGCTGAATTTTCTGAGCACCAGTTTTTGAAGAGACTGTCTTTTCTCCATTACATATTCTTGCCTTCTTTGCCATGAGCTAATTAATTATAGTTGTGTATGGGGGTTATTTCTTGACTCTCTGTTCTGTTAATCTATTTATCTGTTCTTGTGCCAGTATCAAGCTTTTTTGATGACAGTGGCTTTGTAGTATAGTCTGAAGTCAGGCAGTGTGATACCTCCAGCTTTGTTCTTTTTTTCTCAAGATTGCTTTGGCAGTTTGGAGTGTTTTGTGGTTCTACACAAATTTCAGGATTGTTTGTTCTAGTTCTGTGAAAACTGTCATGGGTATTTTGATGGGGATTGCACTGAACCTGTAGATTGCTTTGGGAAGTATGAATATTTTAACAATATTAATTCTTCCAGTCTGTGAACATGGGATACATTTCTATTTTTTTCTCTCATGTTCAAGTTCCTTCATCAATGTATTATTATAGTTTTCTGAGTATAGGTCTTTCACATTCTTGGTTAAATTTATTCCTAGGTATTTTATTATTTTTGATATGATTTTAAATATAATTGCTTTCTTGCTTTCTCTTTCTGTTAGTTCATTATTAGTGTGTAGAAACAGAATAGATTCTATATATTAATTTTGTATCCTGCATCTTTTATAAATTAATTTCTTAGTTCTAATCATTTTTCGTGGAGACTTTAGGGTTTTCTGTATACAGTAACCTATCATCTTCAAATAGTGACAGTTTTACATCATCCTTTCCAATTTGGTTGTCTTTTAGTTTTTGTCTGACTGCTGTGGCTAGGACTTCCAATACTATGTTGAAAAGAAGTGGTGAGAGTGGGTATCTTTGTCTTGTTCCTGAATTTAGCAGGAAGGCTTTCAGCTTTTCACCATTGAGTATTATGCTGGCTATGGGTTTGTCATAAATGGCCTTTATTATATTGAGATATGTTCCCTCTATACCAACTTGGATGGGAGTTTTTATCACTAATAGAATGTTGGATTTTGTCAAATGCTTCATCTCCATCTCTTGAACTGATCTTGTGATTTTTATCATTCCTTTTGTTAATGTGGTCTGTCACATTTATTGATTTATGGATATTGAACCATCCTTGTATCCCTGGCATAAATTCCACTCCTTTATGGTGTATGATCCTTTTTATATATTGTTGCATTCAGTTTGCTAATACTTTGTTGAGATTTTTTCATCTATAGTCATCAGAGATATTGGCCTGTAATGTCTTTTTATAGTGTCTTTGTGTGGCTTTAGTATCAAGGTAATGGTGGCCCTATAGAATGAATTTGGGTGTTTTCTGTCTTCTTCCAGTTTTTGGATTCATTTGAGAAGGATAGGCATTAGGTCTTTCTTATATGTTTTGTAGTGTTCCCCTGTGAAGCCATCCAGTCCTGGACTTTTATTTGCTGAGAGTTTTTATTATAATGCAATTTCACTACTAGTGATTGATATGTTAAGATTGTCTATTTCTTCCTGATTCAGTCTTGACAGGTTGTATATTTCTAGAATTTTGTCTATTTCTTCTAGGTTGTCTGATTTGTTGGCATATAGCGGTAGTATTCTCTTATGATTTTTTGTATCTCTGTGGTATATTGTTACTTATTCTCTTTTATTTTGTTTGTTTGGGTCCTCTCTCATTTCTTCCTGATGAGCCTGGCTAACGGTTTGTAAATTTCATTTACCTTTTAAAAAAGATAGCTCTTGGTCTCACTGATCTTTACTACTGCTTTTTGGTCTCTATGTTATTTATTTCCTCTCTGATCTTTATTATTTTCTTCCTTCTGATGACTTTGGGCTTGTTGTTCTTCTTTTTCTGATTCCTTTAGATGGTAGGTTAGGTTGTCTATTTGATATTTTTCTTGTTTCTCAATGTAGGTCTGTATTCCTATAAACATCCCTCTTAGTACTAGCTTCGTTGAATCCCATAGATAATGGAAAGTTCTATTTCTATTTTCATTTTTCTCAAGGTACTTTCTTATTTCCTTTTTGATTTCTTCATTGACCCACTGGTTTTTAGTAGCATGTTATTTAGTCTCCACTGTTTGTGCTTGTCCTTTTTTTCTTTTGGTAATTGATTTCTAGTTTCATACTATTGAGGTCATGTAAAATGCTTGATACAATTTCTCTCCTCTTAAAATTTGTTGAGGGTTCTTTTGTGGCCTAGCATGTGACCTGTCTTGGAGAATGTTCCATGTGCCCTTGAAAATAATGGGTATTCTGCTGTTTTTGGATGGAAAGTCCTGTAGATATTTATTAATTCCAACAGGTCTCATTTAAGACCACTGTTTCCTTACTGATTTCCTGTCTGAATGATCTGTTCATTATGTAAGTGGGGTGCCAAAGTCTCCTACTATTAGTGTATTATTGTCAATTCATCCTTTTATGCCTGTTACTATTTGCTTTATGTATTTAGGTGTTCTGTATTTGGTGTATACACATTAACAAGTGCTTTATGTATTTAGGTGTTCTGTATTTGGTGTATACCCATTAACAAGTGTAGTATTAATTTCTTTTTTTTTTTTTTTTTTTTTGTGGTACACGGGCCTTTCACTGCTGTGGCCTCTCCCATTGTGGAGCACAGGCTCTGGACGCTCAGGCTTAGCAGCCATGGCTCACAGGCCCAGCCGCTCCGCGGCATGTGGGATCCTCCCAGACAGGGGCACGAACCCGTGTCCCGTGCATCGGCAGGCGGACTCTCAATCACTGCGCCACCAAGGAAGCCCATTTTCTTTATCGTTATATAATGACCTATGTTTTCTTTTGTTATGGACTTTGTTTTTAAATCTATTCTGACTCATATTGTTATTGCTACCTCCACCTTCATGTCATTTCTTTTTGCATGAAATATCTTTTTCCATTCCCTCACTTTCAGTCTGTATGTTTTTAGCTTTGAGTTAAGTCTCTTGTAAGCAGCATATAGATTTGTCTTGTGTTTTATCCAGTCAGCCACCCTATGTCATTGATTGGAGCATTTAGTCCATTGACATTTAAAGTAATTATTGTTAGGTATGTACTTATTGCCATTTTCTTACTTGTTTTCTGGTTTTTACTGTAGTTCTTTTCTGTTTATTTTTTCTTCTTTTGTTTCTTCCCTTATGTTTTGATGATTTATTTTAGTGGTATGCTTGGGTTTCTTTCTATCACGTGTATTGCAGATTTTTGATTTGGAGCTACTATGAATTTTGTATATGTTAACATAACTATGTCTACTGGTTTTAAACTGGTAGTCATTTAAGTTCAAACACATTGTAAAAGATTTAAATTTTTTACTCCCCATCCCCACATTTTGTTTTTTGATGTCATATTTATATCTTCCTGTTTATCCCATCACTGTTTATTGTAGTTATAGTTAACTTTATAATTTTTTGTCTTTTAATATTTGTTCTAGCTTACTTAAGTGTTTGATCTTCAGCCTTTACTATATGTTTTCCTTTACTAGGATGATTTTTCCTTTCCTATGGATTCTTACTTCTTGTTGTAACCTTTTCTTTTCCACTTAGAGAAGACCCTTTAACATTTATCTTAGGGTAGATTTAGTATTGAAGAACTCTTAGTTTTTGCTTGTCTGAAAAGTTCTTCATCTCTTTTTCAGTTCTGAATAATAGTCTTGCTTGATAGAGTATCCTAGTTTGCAGGGGTTTCCCTTTCATCACTTTGAATATATCATGATGTTCCCTTCTGTCCTTCAAAGTTTCTGCAGGGAAATCAGCTGATACCCTTATGGGGATTCCCTTATTTATGACTTGTTTTCTCTTGCTGCCTTTAGAATTCTCTCTTTATCATTAACTTTTGTCATTTGAATTATGATGTGTCTTGGTGTAAGCCTATTTGGGTTAATCTTGTTTGGTACCTTCTATACTTGCAGAATCTGAATATCTGTTTTGTTCTTCTGGTTTGGGAAATTTTCATCCATAATTTCATCAAATATATTTTTGATCCTCCTCTCTCTCTTCTCCTTCTAGAACCCCTATAATGACCTGTTGGTAGACTTGATGTTATTCCAGAGATCTCTTAAACTACTCTCAGTATTTTTTTTTCTTTTTTCTGTTCTGATTGGGTAATTTCCATTATTCTGTCTTCCAAATCACTTATGTGTTCTTTTGTATTTTGTATCACTTTGTGTGCTATTAATTCCTTCTGGTGTGTTTTTCATTTCAGTTTTTGTATTCTTCAGTTCTGACTGGTTCTTTTTTGTATTTCTTAGTTCTTTTTCAAAATTCTCACTGTGTTATCTTTTTTCCCCCTGGTTCAGTTAGCATTCTTAATACTAATGCTTTGAATTGTTTATCTGATATGTTGTTTATTTCTGTTTCATTTTTTAGTTTTTCAGGAGCTTTGCTATTTCCATTGAGATCAATTCCTCTGTTTTCTTTTAACTTTCTCTGTCTCTCTGAAATTAGATGAAACAGTTACTTATGGTGGTCTTGAAAAGGTTTCCTCATTTGGGGTTATCCCTCTACATTCTGCATGTGCCCACTGCTTTTGGCCGGAGGGCTGGATTTGACTTGAACATAAGTCATGTCTTTCCTCAGAGCGTTTAGGCAGCTATCACCTTGCTGGTATGTGGAGCTGGAGAAGGAGGGGCTAGGGCTGATGCCAGGTTTTAGCCTGGGCTGCTCTGCCCAGTGGCTGTCACCACCCTATCAGGGTCAGGGCAGGTCCCAAGTTGCTGGAGCAGAAGCCCTGAGGTCAAGTCCAAGGTGGTTCTTTTCCCTTCAAGTGTGTGCTCTCCTTCCTCCCAGCACCAGCACCTTTGCTCTAGAGGGTAGCAGTGCTGGAACAAGAGGGGCCCCTGTGGCTTTTGGCATGTGTTGAGGCAAAGGTTGTGGAGGTTCCAGGTAGAGGTCAGGGCTGCTTCTGATGTGCTGCCTATGCAAAGCACCAGTAACAGCTACCCCACCCTGCTCTCGTACCCCTTAGGGTCTGAGTCTCCTTCTTCATTCACATTGATCTCTTAGCTTGGCCTCTGCCACCACTACCCTGGTATGGGGCTGCCACACAGGGCAGGTGGAGTCTGTGTGGGCTGTAGGCATGTGTAGGGATGGGGCTGTGTTGGTCTAGATACAGACAGAGTTTGGGGATGCTTCTGGTGCACTGCCTGTGCAAGCACCAGTAATGGCTGCCCCTGCTTTGCTCAGATGCTGCATTGGGTCTGAGCTACCTCTGTGTCTCACAGCCAAGTTCTTTCTTTATTTTTAGTGGCCCTTGCTCCAGTGTGGAGCTGCAATGTGAAGTAAGTGGGGCCGGGGTGTTAGCTCAACTTAGGCTAGATCGCATGCTGGGATGGACAATGGAAACCTAGTTGATTCGGTGTGGATCTTTCTTACAGTCTTGGTTGTACAAGGATCTTTCTGACAATTTCCACTAGTTTTCATTGAGAATTGTTCCACATGTAAATGTATTTTTGATGTATTCCTGGGGGGAGGTGAGTTCCATGTCCTCCTGTTCTGCTATCTTGATCTTCTCCTGGATGTTTGTTCTTCTCTCTCTCTCTGTCTCTCTCTTTCTTTCAAGACATTGGTGGGAGAGAGCCTTTGGTGGACAAGGCTGCAGCTGGGATGGGGAGGAGCCCTACTTCCCAGGGTAGGTAGACTCCCCCCTCCAACAAGAAAAGTGACAGACCATGGGAACATGCAATCATAGCAACCCCTGTGAGGGCACTCAGAACCCCAGTGCAGCTTTTTTTTTGGACATTCATGTCGTAGTTCAAATGTAAGTACCTCAATGTCAGTTTTCAAAGAGGTTTTCCCAACCACTCTACCAGAAAATAAAGCTCTCAAGTCACTCTCTATGGAATTTCATGCTATTTTATCTCCATAATAACACTTAATAACATCTAATATCATCCTGGTTTTATTATTTTTAAAATTTTAATTTATCTGTTGTCTTCCTGTCTTACTGAAATAGAAGTTTTAGGGGAATAGCCATTTTGCCTATTCCTGTTTAGCTCAGTATGGTATCTCTGTCATCTTGAATAGAGGGAGTAACTCAATAAACATTTGTTGAATGAATAATTGACTTAATGAGTTTCTACTGTTATAAATCTGAGTGTTGTTTTGTGAGGAATCAGGACATCAGTATATTATTTTACCTGCTAGCTTTTTTCCCCATAATTTATTTCTTAATTTAAATTTAAATTTTTCATAGGTAATTCCTTTACACAGTTCCAAGATTTTAAAATATAAAAGCTGCATATCTATCTATATCTATATCTATACATACATATATATATATCTTTCCCACATCTCTTTTTTGTCTCTTTCTTTAGTTCTCATTTCTATCACTCAGATAGGGAACAACTATTTTTAGCTTCTTGTGAGTGCTTCCAGAGTTCTGTGTATGTATACAAATAACCACAAATAAATATTCTTATTTTCTACATACAAACTATATAAATTTTGCACTACTGAATAAGTACCTCACCTTCAGGAAGTATTTTCTGTTGCTTTCAAAGAACTGCCACTGCAGGGCCTCTTTTCACTTTCTCCTCTGTTCTTCTTCTTGTGCACTTTCTGCCAGATCTCACCTACTTACACAGTCAATACACATGTATTTGTTACATGCATAGTATATCTCTCTCCTAGTTTCATTGAAATGTTCCTGATAATTTAATTCATTGAAAGAGCTTTTTTTAGGAACTTGGTCTATCCTACTATTTACAGATTGTATAGACCTGAATGCCAAAGGGATCTCTGTTATCTGAGGTCCAGAAATCCTAAATTCAGTAAATACAAGCTAGGTATTTCTTGATGATTCATTAGAAAAACCTTTAGTAGAAAACAGCCTAACTAGAATGCTACAGGACATAGATTTAAGTTTATTTATTTATCTGGAACTTACTCTCATCCTTAAATCTAACAATGAATAATGTCTTTCCAGTTGCATATTCTTTTTCTTAATATTACAGACATTTTACCAAAGGGTGGCATCTTCTGTTCTTCACAGAAGACTTCTAACAGAATTTACTAATGGCCCAAATTCTTGATCTGTATAGCCAAATCAGTGTTTTTGAAAATAAATTTAGATCAATGGGACACTGACATGCAGATAATGAAATAATATAAAGCATCTTTATAATTCAAATGGTCAAAATTTGATTTTCTGCTGTGCCCTGTGTCTTGCAAACACAGGCCGTAGCGTTTTCAATGGTATTGCACTCACAAGAAGTAGATTGTCATGTACTGAAGAATGATCAGAGAAGGAAATAAATTTTATTTTGTATGATATTATGGAAAATGTTTTTTTCTACACCTGAGAAATATGTATTTGTTGTACGCCTAACTTAGAAAATTAACGAATTAAGATAATTACTCAGAACATTCAGAACAAACACCCTCACTGAATAAGAATGATAATTTGAAGACAGAACACTTTGTGGCTAGAATAATAGGTGAGTCATCCATACTTTGAAATCAGAAAAGAGTTAGAAAATAAGTGAAAATAGTGTGTACATGTATTTTAATTGAATGTCCCACATTTATTGTGCCAATGATTACACTAAAAATTAAATGTAAACTATTATTTGTACATATATAAATCTATAATATTAACTTCATAATCAAATATTTTCTTACTTATATCATTTAAGAAGTATCATATTTTTCTATTGTTTCCATATTTTTTCTCATAATAAATACTAGAATATTTTCTATTATATAATACTTAGAATCAGATAATTCATCAGTGGCTTTGTATTTACACTTAAGTATGAATTTATGATATTCTAGGAATTCCTGATTCTTTAAGAAACAATAAAACTGCAATGCAAAGATGGAAAAGTTGAAAGCACCCACTCTAAAATTCGGTTCAGGCATCCTGGACTTTCAAGGTGTGTTTCCTTTTAGACTAATACAAAGGACCTGCCTAAACTTGTCTCTGCTCCCTCTTTAAGTTTAATGATTTATAAGAGTCAGGTTTGTTTTTTTCAATCCCAGCAAAGGTTTACAAAGTTTTTTTTTTAATTGCACTACTTATATCAATTAGGTATGGCTCCCCAAAAACGTCATTACATTTACTTTGTAAGACATATAATTAAATTTTATCCTAGAGGCAAATGTTTTATATTTCTACCCTCAAACATATTCCTATAATTATCTATTCTTAGTCTTTTATTACTTCATGTTCTGCATACAAGTATAGCAAGTTAGTCATCTCCACTCCTGAGGTTCATTGTTTCCCAAATCCATAAAATTGGATTAACTCCTAAAATGTGCAGTGTTTAGTTTCTTTTTTTTTTTTGGCTGTATGTGGGCCTCTCACTGTTGTGGCCTCTCCCCTTGTGGAGCACAGGCTCCGGACGCCAGGCTCAGCAGCCATGGCTCACGGGCCCAGCCGCTCCACAGCATGTGGGATCTTCCCGAACCGGGGCACGAACCCGTGTCCCCTGCATCGGCAGGCGGACTCTCAACCACTGCGCCACCAGGGAAGCCCTGTTTAGTTTCTTTTATCACATAAACACTAGAAGATCATTCATATTATGATATTATCTCTAACAATTTTCACATCATTTTTTAAAAGTTAAAACAAGGCACTTAGTGATTTTTTGAAAATCAAGAAAAAATATCTTTGACTTGTTGAAAGCCTCATATATTTCCTCTGAAAAGCTTTGTCACCCAAAACTAGCTTTAGGCTTGGGGGTATTTATCCAGTGGCAACATGACTCTAAACATCTCTCACTGGCCTCCTTGCCAACTCCCTATCCCGTTTATTGGTAAGAGTCACGGTTTTGCTATGAAATATTCATGTGTGGAATGTCAGGCTGCTTCATCCTGTCAAGTGGATGACAGTAAGCCTGGAAGGCAGCTGTGTATGTAAATTAATCAAACTTACTTTCTCTGCCCAAGTACATCTTCTGTTTCTTTGGGACTGAAAAAATCCAGCTATTTCCCAATGCACTGTGCAGTGAATTTAGAGCTAGGAGATTTTTGTAGATCTGTCTGTTTTCTTCTCCAGTCTAGCGGGACAGTTGACATTATTGTCCTGTTGAACACTTTGTGAAACCATTTACGGATCAAGAAAAGTGATGTAATTGGCTTTTCTTATAAAAATTCTGGAAGGGTTTGTTAGGTTCTCAGGAACACAAAAACACACAGTGAATCTCATTGGTTCCCCATTGCCTTGTGCTCTAGATTGTCAAACCCTGATCCTTGAAAAGCTGCAGCAGAATCATCTTCCCAATTAGAAGATTGAGATTGAGGCCAAGCAAGCTATTTTGCACATGAATTTTTATTGAACATTTTAAGTCCAAACACCTTACCTGACCTCTTTACAGTCTGGTTCTAACTGATATTCTGCTGTTCCTGTTTGAATACTTTACCTTCCAGGCACCCTAAACATTTCACATTCTTTGGCATGCCATCCTCTCTTTCTCCTCCATGCTTCTGTGGTTTTCTCTGCCTAGCCTACCCACTGCCTTATGTGTTTGAAAAACTCTTACTCATTCTCTAAAACCCATTTCGAATATTGTGATCCCAAGTAGAGTCTGCAACTCCATCTTCTGTGCACCTACAGCTCTTTGTATTTCTAGCATTACATTTTAGTACATTAGGCTAAAATTAAGTATTTCCTAATCCAATTCACTCTTGGATTTTGAATTCTCAAGGACACGGATCATTTCTCTTTTTTTAAAATCCTTCTATTGTATTTCTTTTCTAACATCATTCATTCAGTTTGCAACAGTCTGCCATACTTAAACTTTGAAAGTACTTTATATATTATACAGAAATGTGAATGCTTTCCATAATATGTAATGTGACATTTGCACACTTCCTTAAATATATCATTTAATTTAGAGTACATTTTTAGAGCTTTCAAAAACTACACATGTAGCAAATCATGAGTTCATAAATTTCAACTTTATTCATTAAAGTATGTTGGACAAAAAATATCCTTTGTAACTTTGAGATACCTGCCAGTCACTTGTTATCACTCAGACTCAGTTTGCAAGTTATTTTGAAGAGATACATGATCTCTTCAAAAGTTCATTTAAGCTGTTGTTTTCTATTCATGAACCTTGACAGGAGCCATCAGAGATCAAATTTCATTACCTTTTCTCCAGGTTGAACCAAAACCATTTAGTTTTTTATAAGCCTGCAGAGAAGGAGAGTCTATAGCCTGAATCATTTCAGTGATTAACGATGCTCACTACCAAGACAGTTTTATTTATTTTTAATATGGCTCATTCAATGTAAGTCTATTTTCTTTGGCCTTGTTTTCAGAAAAGATGGAAAACAGAAAATCACCATCCTCTGCTTAACAATCTCCAGACTTAACAGTCTCAGTTTCTTTAGCTTCTGAAATGGCTCCTATATTCCAACTGTTAACCATCTTTGTAGCTCTCCTCTGAACGCTGCCCTGACTCCCTTAAATTGTGGACTTCATAATGCTTTTATAGGTGAAGATTCAGTACGTTTTTTTTGGAATTTCTTGTAAACAAAACTGCATTTTTCTATAGTAGAGTTTTAGAATCACATATTTTCCAGAACATTCTTCACTGGAAACTCTCCTATATACCCCAAAGATGATTAATATAAATAATTAAAGGTACAAGAGGTTGTTTTCTTCATTTCTTTTTTAGATAGTTTCTTGCTAGTGTATAGAAGTGCAACTGATATTTGCATGTTGATTTTGTATCCTGCAATTTTGCTGAGTTTCTTTATTTGTTCTACCAGATTTTTGTTTTTGGTATGTGGAATCTTTAGGGTTTTGTACATGTAATATCATGTCATCTGCAAACAGATAATTTTATTTCTTCCTCTCTGATTTAGATGACTTTATTTCTTTTCCCATTTACAATACAATAAAAAAAGAATAAAATATTTAGGAATAACTTAACTAAGAAGATAAAATACCTATAGACATAAAACTATAAAACATTGATCAAAAAATTAAGAAGACAAAAATAATTGGAAAGACATCCCATGTTTATGGATTGGAAGACAATATTATTAAATATCCTTATTATCCAATCTACAGATTCATGGCAATCCTCATTAGAATCCCATTGGCCTTTTTTACAGAAAGAGTAAAAACAATCTAAAATTCATATGAATCAAAAAGGACCTCAAGAACAGTGATATTATGTGTAAAGGTCAAGGATACGTAGCTAGGGGTGATAATTTAGATTTATAAGGAGGTTTGAATTTGTTTGTATCTGTTGGCTTTTACTTAGTGTCTGTTCTTTGGTCTTTTTTATTAGTATATTTTCTCTTATCAACTCAGTTAGAATTTTTTCAGGTGGGCTGATACAACAAACTAAGCCTGGGCCTTTGCATTGTTACAAAGGAAGTGCTTGCCATGAACAGAGGAGTTAGGAAACTGGGTGGAGAAGAGAGAAAGAAGCATTTTCTGGACCTCTTAGAAATGCCTTGTCTAATCAAAAAAGTAGTCAATGTATCTCTATGTATCTGTCGATGGAGAAAGAGGGAGAGAGAGATTACAAGGAATACATGGTTGGGGGACTAGTGAAGGAAGTCTGCAATCCAGAGGGCAGATGGTCAGGAAGGCAAGATCATGAGCAGACAGAAACCCCCATGGGCACTTGATGAAGCTGTTATCACCAGCAATCAGGAAAGGAAGATCTTGTAAAGGAAAAATAACTTGTAAACCAACAATTGTTGGGGTATGGTTCAGGGGGGTGCCTAAGTCTTCTTTTAAAGGGCTTCCACTGATTAAGTCAGGCCCACCAGTATAGTCTCTCTTACTTAAAGCCAACTGATTAGAACTTTAATCCCTTCCTTATAAGCCCCTCAGAGCAGTACCCATATTGGCATTTGATTGAAAAATCAGAAGACGGCTTCCCTGGTGGCGCAGTGGTTAAGAATCCACCTGCCAATGCAGGGGACATGGGTTTGAGCCCTGGTCCGGGAAGATCCCACATGCCGTGGAGCAACTAAGCCTGCGAGCCACAACTACTGAAGCACACAGCTCGTGTGCCTAGAGCCTGTGCTCTGCAACCAGAGAAGCCACCGCAATGAGAAGCCTGCACACCACAACAAAGAGTGGCCCCTGCTCGCCACAACTAGAGAAAGCCTGCATGCAGCAATGAAGACTCCAATGCAGCCAAAAATAATAAATAAATTCAATAAATAAATTAAAAAAAAAAGAAAAACCAGAAGAAAATATGTGTATGCTACAAAATAGCTACTATACTCCTTTCCATTGTTGTAGTAATTAGTGTGACACATCAAAAAAGCCCTCACAGATAGATTTCTGTTTGTCTGGATTTTTCCACTGGGCATTTTCTTCATTCACAGTCTATCTGAGGTTGCTCTGGCTACTGCAGTGGTGAGAACAGAATTCAGAGGTATGATCTTGATCACTACAGGCTAGCCTGTAGATCAAACTGTTAAAACTAGACTCTAAATTTAAAAAAAAGATGGCATAAAATTTGAGTTGGAGGGAATCTTAGACATCACTGAGCTTACTTCCTCATACATCAGTGACCTTAAGTGATTTTTCTATTGTTAAACTGCCAGCTGGTAATAGAGTCATATCTAATGGCCATATCATGTCATGTATCATATCATATCATATTATATCATATCATATCTGAGATTTAAAGACACCAGTCTATGATATTTACATGTGGAAATCAAGGAAAAGAGAAACTAAGTAACTTCCTCAAGTTAGCAAGAGGGATAGAATTCAGCACAGGTGGCCTGATTTCAGGTACCACATTTTTAACCTCTCTGCCTTACTACATACCTAAGACTAGAATATGCATCTTGTGACTAATGGTAATGTTTTTTCCAGTAGTGTTTTATTTATCATGGAAAAATCCGTATAGCAGTTAGGAAAATCAATCATCTAATGCTGTTTCTTTAGTTCCATTTCTTTTTTTTTAACTCTATTTTTTCTCTCCCAAGAAAAATATTAGAAATGTGTTACTACCTATGATTTGTTCCCATTTATTACTTTCCATTTCTTCTCTCTTCCTTTATGTGACTTCAACAGATAGGTTTTACTGAAAAGTTTTTCAGATACCCTGAGGTCCTCTCCTTACCTTTAGTAGCATACCTAACTATAAACTTAGCAGATTTTCAACCTTATAATAGCCACCTTTTCTAAATATCTGAAGCCTATAATCTTAGTTTAACATTCTTTCCTAAATCACACACATTTAAAAACTTTAGACATGACAGATGCAAAAGGTTGGCCACAAATTTAGTATGAATCTGAAAATTTATTATTTCCTAGCATGACATGGAGTCCCCAAACTGATATTCCTTATAAAGTATTTGAGTTTTTTCTATAGATATGATTCTATTAAGTTTTACTAATACACATGAATTTTCATCCAACAATGGGTTTTAGATGACTTATTTCCATATGAAAATTAAAACTATATTTGAAAAAGTTAGACTAAGCAATAAACACAAAAATAAAAGTAGTTAAGAAATCTAGGATACAGGTTATACAAAAGCAGAAAGAAAAGGACACAATTTTTTAATAGTTTTATGAGAGAAAATTTACATACCATAAAATTCACCTGCTTAAAGTATATAATTCACTGATTATCAGTATATTTAGAGTAATGTAACTATCTCCATAATCTAATTTTATAACATATTCATCACCCCAGAAAGAAACAGTGCACCAAATATCAGGGATTCCTCATTCACCTCTCTAACACTAAGCAACTACTAATATAATTTCTGTCTCTATAGATTTGCCCATTCTGGATTTTTTTTTTTTTTTTTTGCGGTACGCGGGCCTCTCACTGTTGTGGCCTCTCCTGTTGCGGAGCACAGGCTCCGGACGCGCAGGCTCAGCAGCCATGGCCCACGGGCCCTGTCGCTCCGCAGCATGTGGGATCTTCCCGGACCGGGGCACGAACCTGTGTCCCCTGCATCGGCAGGCGGACTCTCAACCACTGCGCCACCAGGGAAGCCCCATTCTGGATATTTTATGTTAATGGAGTTAAACAGTACATTGCCATTTTTGAGTGGCCTCTTACATTTAGTGTAGTGCTTTTGAGGTTTATCCATGTTCTAGTGTATCTCAGTACTTCATTCCTTTTTCCATTATATGGATATACCATGTATTGTTTATCCATTCATCAATTGATAGCCATGTAGTGTGTTTCCACTTCAGGGCCACTATGAATAATGGTACTATGAATATTCATGTATATGTTTTTGTGTGGATGTATCTTTTCATTTTATTTACTGTGGATATCTAGGAATAGAATTATTGGTCATATTCTAATTCTGTGCTTAACATTTTGAGAAACTGCAAAACTGTTTCTTTGAAGAAATATGTATTCACACACTTTCCCATTTTTAAAATGTGTGAATTGCCTTTTTATTATTGAGTTGTAATTGTTCTTTTTGTGTTCTGAATACAAGTTGCTTATGAGGCATATGATTTGCAAATGTTTTCTCCTATTTTGTGGGTAGTCTTT
Source organism: Mesoplodon bidens (assembly GCF_964165515.1). Taxonomy (NCBI): domain Eukaryota; kingdom Metazoa; phylum Chordata; class Mammalia; order Artiodactyla; family Ziphiidae; genus Mesoplodon; species Mesoplodon bidens. The sequence goes on from NC_138160.1 coordinate 97,952,076, forward strand.
TTAAAAAAAATTTTTTTAAACATCTTTATTGGACTATAATTGCTTTACAATGGTGTGTTAGTTTCTGCTTTATAACAAAGTGAATCAGCTATACATGTACACATATCCCCATATCTCTTCTCTCTTGCATCTCCCTCCCTCCCACCCTCCCTATCTCACCCCTCCACGTGGTCACAAAGCACGGAGGTGATCTCCCTATGCCATGCAGCTGCTTCCCACTAGCTACCCACCCTACACTTGGTAGTGCATATATGTCAATGCCACTCTCTCACTTTGTCCCAGCTTACCCTTCCCCCTCCACATGTCCTCAAGTCCATTCTCTAGTAGATCTGCTTCTTTATTCCCATCTAGTCCCTAGGTTCTTCATGAACATTTTTTTTTTTTAGATTCCATATATATGTGTTAGCGTATGGTATTTGTTTTTCTCTTTCTGACTTACTTCACTCTGTATGACAGACTCTAGGTCCATCGACCTCACCACAAATAACTCAGTGTTGTTTCTTTTTATGGCTGAGTAATATTCCATTGTGTATGTGTGCCACATCTTCTTTATCCATTCACCTGTCAGTGGATACTTAGGTTGCTTCCAGGTCCTGACTGTTGTAAATAGAGCTGCAATGAACATTGTGGTACATGACTCTTTTTGAATTATGGTTTTCTTAGGGTATATGCCCAGTAGTGGGATTGCTGTGTCATACGGTAGTTCTATTTTTAGTTTTTTAAGGAAACTCCATACTGTTCTCCATAGTGGCTGTATCAATTTACATTCCCACCAACAGTGCAAGACTGTTCCCTTTTCTCCAAACCCTCTCCAGAATTTATTCGTTGTAGTTTTTTTGATGATGGCCATTCTGACTGGTGTGAGATGATATCTCATTGTAGTTTTGATTTGCATTTCTCTAATGATTAATGATGTTGAGCATTCTTTCATGTATTTGTTGGCAATCTGTATATCTTCTTTGGAGAAATATCTATTTATGTCTTCTGCCCATTTTTGGATTGGGTTGTTTGCTTTTTTTGATATTGAGCTGCATGAGCTGCTTGTAAATTTTGGAGATTAATCCTTTGTCAGTTGCTTTATTTGCAAATATTTTCTCCCATTCTGAGGGTTGTCTTTTTGTCTTGTTTATGGTTTCCTTTGCTGTGCAAAAGCTTTTAAGTTTCATTAGGTCCCATTTGTTTGTTTTTGTTTTTATTTCCATGTCTCTAGGAAGTGGGTCAAAAAGGATCTTGCTGTGATTTATGTCATAAAGTGTTCTGCCTATGTTTTCCTCTAAGAGTTGATAGTTTCTGGCCTTACATTTAGGTCTTTAATCCATTTTTAGTTTATTTTGGTGTATGGTGTTAGGGAGTGTTCTAATTTCATTCTTTTACATATAGCTGTCCAGTTTTCCCAGCACCACTTATTGAAGAGGCTGTCTTTACTGTATATTCTTGCCTCCTTTATCAAAGGTAAGGTGACCATATGTGCATGGGTTTATCTCTGGGCTTTCTATCCTGTTCCATTGATCTGTATTTCTGTTTTTGTGCCAATACCATACTGTCTTGATTACTGTAGCTTTGTAGTATAGTCTGAAGTCAGGGAGCCTGATTCCTCCAGCTCCGTTTTTCTTTCTCAAGATTGCTTTAGCTATTCGGGGTCTTTTGTGTTTCCATACAAATTGTGAAATTTTTTGTTCTAGTTCTGTGAAAAATGCCAGTGGTAGTTTGATAGGGATTGCACTGAACCTGTATATTGCTTTGGGTAGCAGAGTCATTTTCACAATGTTGATTCTTCCAATCCAAGAACAGGGTATACATCTCCGTCTGTTTGTATCATCTTTAATTTCTTTCATCAGTTTCCTATAGTTATCTGCGTACGCGTCTTTTGTCTGCTTAGGTAGGTTTATTCCTAGGTATTTTATTCTTTTCATTGCAATGGTAAATGGGAGTGTTTTCTTAATTTCACTTTCAGATTTTTCATCATTAGTGTATAGGAATGTCGGAGATTTCTGTGCATTAATTTTGTATCCTGCTACTCCACGAAATTCATTGATTAGCTCTAGTAGTTTTCTGGAAGCATCTTTAGGATTCTTTATGTATAGTATCATGTCATCTGCAAACAGTGACTGCTTTACTTCTTCTTTTCCAGTTTGGATTTCTTTAATTTCTTTTTCATCTCTGATTGCTGTGGCTAAAACTTCCAAAACTGTGTTGAATAATAGTGCTGAGAGTGGGCAACCTTGTCTTGTTCCTGATCCTAGTGAAAATGGTTTCAGTTTTTCACCATTGAGGATGATATTGGCTGTGGGTTTGTCATATATGGCCTTTATGATGTTGAGGTAATTTCCCTCTATGCCTACTTATGGAGGGTTTATTTTATCATAAATGGGTGTTGAATTTTGTCGAAAGCTTTTTCTGCATCTATTGAGATGATCATATGGTTTTTATTCTTCAGTTTGTTAATATGGTGTATCACATTGATTGATTTGCATATATTGAAGAATCCTTGCATTCCTGGGACAAACTCCACATGATTATGGTATATGATCTTTTTAATGTGCTGTTGGCTTCTGTTTGTGAGTATTTTGTTGAGGATTTTTGCATCTATGTTTATCACTGATATTGGCCTGTAGTTTTCTTTCTTTGTGACATCTTTGTCTGGTTTTGGTATCAGGGTGATGATGGCCTCGTAAAATGAGTTTGGGAGTGTTTCTCCCTCTGCTATATTTTGGAAGAGTTTGAGAAGTGTAGGTTTTAACTCTTCTCTAAATGTTTGATGGAATTCGCCTGTGAAGCCATCTGGTCCTGGGCTTTTGTTTGTTGGAAGATTTTTTCATCACAGTTTCAATTTCAGTGCTTGTGTTTGGTCTGTTCATATTTTCTGTTTCTTCCTGGTTCAGTCTTGGAAGGTTGTGCTATTCTAAGAGTTTGTCCATTTCTTCCAGGTTGTCCATTTTATTGGCATATAGTTGCTTGTAGTAGTCTCTCATGATCCTTTGTATTTCTGCAGGGTCAGTTTTTACTTCTCCTTTTTCATTTCTAAATCTATATGTGTAGTCTTTTTACTTTTTTGATGATGTTGTTCAAAGCACAAAGGATGTATTTCTGATAAAAATAATTCACTAATTTCTTTAAATACAGACATGACTCAAAATTAATTGCTCAGTTGAAGAAAGAAGTATACTGACACCAATTCTAGGATTATTTAATATAAATAAGAGGCAGGTAGAGAACATAGTATTTGAATGATCCTTGACTGAGCTATACTTGAGCTATGACTGGCTTGGAATTCTGAAGTATTCTGATTGATTGTTTGTATCTGCTTTTATACATCACAATTATTTTTTTCCTTTTCAGTTAATATTCTCAGATAATGTATATAAGGTTAAGGTAAGACATTTGAATATTATGCCATCTTAGTTTATAGATGTAATAAGATTCTGCCTACTGAATTTGTGTTTTCCTAATGAGATTTGGTTAGCCCATTCACTAGCAAACTAAGACAAATTTCTGTTATTAGTATCATAAATATTTATAAAAGACTATAGTCAACACAATTTAGGTTTTTTGAATTTTGTATAAATGCTACCTTATTCACTGTGTCAGGTATTTCTCTTGCAAATGAACTTTTTCCTACTAGTGCCTTCAGAATCAATAAGTCTCAGGAGATTTCTTACATCTATTAAACTAGAGGTGACAAATGCTGTCAAAATAAAATACAAGTAGATTCCCAATGTCAACATTTGTCTACATTCTATATAGGTTACCAGAAAAAAAGGGAGTCTCATCACAAAGCTATCATAAATAATAGTGGTGCAATATACTACATTATTTTATCCAGCTCCAGTTGACTTATTCAATTATCTAAAAATACCCCTAACTTTAAACTTATATATCTGAAGTCAGTCATCTTAATCTATAATTACTTAAAGGTCATCACTTCATCTGTGCTCTTTGTGTCAAGATGATTAAGGATTGCAACTTTATAATAGTCAAATAGTCAGTCAATAAGCATTTATTTGAGGACATAGTCAAAATAAATGGACAAAAATTATGGGCTGCCATTCTTCTTTACTTCATGGAAATTGTGTATGTGTTCTCTTATAATTTTAATAGTTGAGATAATGGGCCTCAACTATTAAAATTAAGTATTAAGAAAGAATCGGGCCATTTTTCTACTTGGAAAAACCAAGGCAACATAAATAATATTTAAGTGATTCAGTTGCACACAATTACTAATTGGCCCCTTGAATTATTTTATCCTTCTCTGTTTAACTAGGCTGTCTCCCACATTATTCATTGTAAAATGGGATATAAATTGTGGTTTTAAAAATATTGTGATATACTCATCATGATTTGTTATCCTTGCAACAGCATTAAAGTGATTGATGCCTTCTAAAGAGCTACAAAATAATAAAATAAACTGTGGAAAGTGTAAGTTGTCACAGGTCATAGCAGATACACCCTAGATGAAGTTAGGGATGTCATTGACAAAAGGCTTTGAAACAAAGAGTGATAAAGAAATAGACAACGTCATATAAAGATCATGGCCTTCTCAAGAGAAAGGATGCTTATTTACATGAAGCCTCCAATTTAACATAATGTGATTTGAATTGTGACCCATGGAGTGCTTTGTGCCTTTCTCTTTTATTGTCCTGGACCCGGCCCCTGCTGGGACAAGTCTGCTGTGGGAGATTGACATTGCCTCCTTCCCTTCAGATGCAGCTGCCAAGACTCTGCCTCTCAGGCCTGTGTTCACCAAAACAATGATTATCTTGGACACTTGTAAAATCATGGAAACCTCATTTGCACCTAAATACAGTCTATGTACATGAATAATAATTGCTCATCTTTCAGGTAAAATTATATAAACATACAGAGAAGGCACAGTCTTGGACATATTTATGGCAGGTTGACTAAGACTTTTCAAAAATTATTACATCAGGCTAATTAATCTCTCAAATTTTGTACAAGGAGGTCTGTCCACATTAACCAATGCCAACATTTTCTTCGCATCTCCTGCTGTTCCACACCTCAAACCAAAATGCCTTGTGCAGCCAAGATCATTGAACATAGTTTTAATGGACAATATTTACTCACCACTTGACATGCTTGTGACCCTAGATGGAGGGCTTTACATGCATGAAGAATATGCTGTATAATCGTGGAGAGGTGGTCAAGTCATAATAATGAAAAAGAGCAGGAATATTGTACTAAGATGTACCTAGGTTCAAGTCTTGTTTATGTCTCATGCAAGACTGGACTTATAATTTCTACACTTCTGCTTCTTCATCTTTGAGGTAAAGATGGTAATCATAACTTAGAGATTTTAAGTGACTTGTCCATGGAAACAGCCAGCAACATGATGAGTTCGTATTCAAACCCAGGGCTAAAGTCCATGTTCTTTTTTTTTTTTTTTTTTTTCTGGTACGTGGGCCTCTCACTGTTGTGGCCTCTCCCGTTGCGGAGCACAGGCTCCGGACGCGCAGGCTCAGCGGCCATGGCTCATGGGCCCAGCCGCTCTGCGGCATGTGGGATCTTCCCGGACCGGGGCACGAACCCATGTCCCCTGCATTGGCAGGCGGAGTCTCAATCACTGTGCCATTAGGGAAGCCCAAAGTCCATGTTCTTAATCAGTAAGTTTTACTGTTGCCATTATTCCTTGTAGCTTTTCTACTTCTCACAAGAGTATTGAAACTCTTCAGTTTATTGAAAAACAATGTTCTATTCATACGGTATCAGGGACAGGGATGAACTGATATTATTTTGTATTTCTAGACAATTTATATCCTATCATACATTTTAAGTTTTGAAAACTATTGTACAGTGTTTCCCACAGCTTGTCCACTCCTAGCTCTCCCACTTTTGTCTCTTACCTCAGGTGTCATAAAGAATTGTGTGCATTGTGCATTGTCATGCATGGGTGGCAGAGTGGGGGATGGTAGCATATGTATAGGGAAAGAAGGGGGGAACTGAATGTAAGTAGTGTGTTTGAAGAAATGAAAAACTTGTCTCCTTCTTTCTAACTTCAAGTCTTGTTGTGGGTGCTCTTTGAATATGAGGACAAAGTGTTTGTCAATATTGATGACTGCTTCTAATGAACTGGAACCTTTTGGTTCTAATTGTGTTTTTTAATACTAGTACAGAATATGGTTAAGCAGAGGTGAATGAGAGGAGTAAAGGAGAGAAAGTAGAGTGATTTTTTTGGTGTTACTGTAATCTAAGTAATAACTGAAGGGTTATACAAATGAATATAAATCCAAAGGCCTTCAGAATGAACTTGCCTTTTGTTCTGTTTTATGAAGAACTTAACTTTTGTTCTGTTTTATGAAGAACTTGGAGTGAACTCTTGAGCTCTAGTCGTTATAGGTGCTTCATCCAAAAACATCTGACAGACTAGATTAGAGGAAACACAATAGATTTTAAAAATGTTATTTTAACTCTCTTTCTCGGCCCTTTGTGCACACATAGAAAATGAAAATTTACAGAGCCCTGCATTGTCCATGAAAACCTAAAGATGCTAAAGAAACAGATCTTTGGGTTTCACAGGATTGACACTTATTTTTATCCAGTGGAGTGCAGGTCAAAGGCACCCCATAAACTGAATTTGTAGCTCTAGGAAACAGTGTTCTGAACCAGAAAACAGGAAAGAGTATTAATCAGAAGTGAAAAGGTTCTGCTGAAAGCAAACCAGCCTTGGAAAATGATTTTAAAGATCATCTGCCATGCACACAATTATTTTGTAGTTGCAGTTCACGCCAAGACTTTAAAGAGAACCGATGGAAATTTTCATTATTCAAGTATGCACTATATATACATTGTAATCCCCGTCACTCACCAGGGCAAGGCAAAAGTGACATAAAGACAGAATATTTAAAAAAATCTAATTGTCCCATACTGTACATAGTGAGGTATCATTGCAAATATTTATTTCCATTATGAGATATACAGAGGCATGAGAATAGTTTCTGAACTGTATAGACTTTTACAGATATTTTTAAATATGTCTCAAAAGTGATGGATGACTGACACTATTATTCCTTATTTTCATTTTCTCATGTATTTTACCAGCTCAGGAAGGATCTAATTTAATATAAATTCCCATCACAGTCTGTAACTTCCTCTCCATTTTCATAGTAGTAACCTGAGACCCTGCTTCAAACATGGTTAAGCTAGTTAAAGGTGTTGAAGACACAGTTTTGTCATTTTAAAAGACACAGTCCTTAAAGATGGGGTAAGGTTGATAGATTGAAGATGAAGTCTAAGATACTCTGTCTCATGGAAAAATAAAATCAACTCAAAGAGATTATTTCTTTCTCTCAAATGCCAAATCAGTGAACCAGTTGTTTGCCCCAGAGGTTTCTATATAAGTTCATGAATATACATCCTGAAATATGTGTCAATTCAAAGAAACAACTACCCTTTTATTTAAAAAATAGTATAATTAAGTGAAAACACTTACTACATTAAATGCATTGTTGTTTTGTTGAGATAACTAGTTAAAGTAAAATATTTCATCAATAGACTTTTTTTCATTCTAACTCCAATCATAGATTTGCTTTAGCTTACCTGGCAAAAGATAGGGCTATTGTGGAGAATTAGGAAACAAAATAGGTGTAAATCTTCAAAATATTATAAAATACACTTTCAAAAATAATCCTTTGGAAGAAAGAGGCAGTGTCTTTTGAAACTCAACAGCAGTTCCAGTATTTTAACTTCGAACTTCATGTGTTCTAGTTTCATATAACTCTGTGCTTCTGAAGCTTGTTCTCTGAAGTGAAAGTAATTACATTAGTTCTGCAAGGTTTCTTCTTACTCAACCACACTATCTTTCCTTCACAGGAATCTTAGCACACTATGCACTAAATGTGTAATACACTGTACAATAAAGTCAGTACATACCTCAGATGTATTTTTATCTAAGTGGTATCCATGTTACTTTATTATTCTTCTGAAAAATCATCTTCATTTCTGGAGATCATATGTATAAAGTGCCTTTGTATTAAATGCGTAGGACATTAATGTGTATCTAATTCACAAAAGTTAGTTGGTTTTAAATCCTCTTGCCCTGAGTAATTGACTTGCTTAGTACTTCTGTTTTCTACAATGTATTCTTTTCTTTTACATTGAAATATGGTTGATTACAATATTATATTAGTTCCAGATATACAATATAGTGATTCAGTAATTTTATAGATTTTACTCCATTTAAGGTTGTTACAAAACAATGGCTATATCTCCCTGTGCTGTGCAATATGTTCTTATTGCTTTTTCTATTTTATATATAGCAGTTTATATCTCTTAATCCCATAACCCTATTTTACCCCTCTTCCCACTGGTTACCAATAGTTTGTTCTCTATATCTGTGAGTCAGTTTTCTTCTCTTCTAGGAGATTTATGATTTCAGGTCTTATATTTAGGTCTTTAATCCATTTTGAGTTTATTTTTGTATAAGGTGTAAAGAAATGTTCTAATCTCATTCTTTGACATGTAGCTACCCAGTTTTCTCAGCACCACTTATTCAAGAGACTGTCTTTTCTCCATTCTATATTCTTGTCTCCCTTGTCATAAGCTAATTGACTAGAGGTGTGTGGGGTTATTTCTGGGCTCTCTATTCTGTTCTGTTAATCTAAGTGTCTGTTTTGGGGCCAGTACCATGCTGTTTTGATGACAGTTGCTTTGTAGTATAGTATAAAGTCATGAGTGTGATACCTCCAGCTTTGTTCTTTTTTCTCAAGATTACTTTGGCAATTTGGAGTCTTTTGTAGTTCCATACAAATTTTAGAATTATTTGTTCTAATTCCATGAAAAAGTAATAAATGAATTCAGTAAAGTTGCAGGATACAACTTAATACACTGATTAGTTTACAGAAATGTGTTGTTTTTCTCTAATAAAGAACTATCAAAAAAAAGGCAAAAAAGTCCCATTTAAAACTACATCAAAAATAATAAAATACCTAGGAATAAAATTACCAAGGAGGTGAAAGCCTATACTCTGAAAATTCTAAAACACTGTTGAAGGAATTTGAAAATAATATAAAGAAATAGAAAGATACACTGTGTTCCTTGATTGTAATAATTAATATTATTACAATATTATATATTCTTTATTTTAATATGCTTTTTTAAAAAATTTGGTGATCAAATATTTATTAATTATCAACTCTAGGTATGTATATAACTATATGTTTTGTTCAACAAGTGCTTCTTGAATGCCTATTGTGTTAAATGAATTATATGGTGGGATTTGGGTGTAAAAATACATAGTCTTGATGGTCTTATCCTCCAAAAACTTGTACAGTGCAAAATAATGAGCCAAGTACTGTTCCAAATTAAAAGTCCTTCGGTATTTTTAAGTCCTTCAACACAGTCACTAAGGATGTATTACCAGAGAAACTCCACTATCTCATTTTAAGCACATTATTTATTTCAGTAATTTGACTGATAGTGTTTAAAATATAGTTGTTACACCTTTAAATTGGATAACTTAAAAATTTTTTAATGCAAATGTGCTTGATCTTGTTAAATATTTTAGTTTCTAATAACATTACTAATTATTATTTTTAACATCAAGACAGTTAAAAATACATTAAAGGAGTTTTTATCTAAATGGACCTCTATGATGAATTCTTTGGTAACTGAAGGAATAACTGAAGTATTATTCAGCAAAGGGAAATTCTAAGTTATTGAGGTCTTGCATAACTTCTGAAATTCCTATGTTGAGGAAATACCTATTAAAAACTACCATGGATTTAATTAGAACTTTTTTCTTCCTTAAATGAATCAAAGTTTTAGCTGAATTTTTGTCTTATGCATCTTCAGGGTCAAAGTCTTCTTATCACTAGTACTTGAGATCAGGAGCACTAACCCTTTTTTCTAGGATTATGTCATAAAATGCTGTCCAACTACATTTGTATGAGTATCTCAGACAGGTGCAAAGGTGTGACTAAAGGTGAGGATGGAAGCTACAATTATGTACAATGCCAGGAGAATGCTCTGATCATATATGCAATATCTCTGCCACAGATCATGAGAGCTGAGTGTGTTAATGTCCTATGGGTAGTTCTGGGTGAAAAACATGCTACAAATAGTATATGATATGTGCTTTTTTAAAAATAATTTATTATATTTAATTCAAACTAAAATCATAAAGCTCTTAGAAGACAACAGAGGTAAATCTTTGACCTTGACAACAAAAGAAAAATAGATAAATTGAACTTTATCAAAATTAAAAGCTTTGGTGCATCAAAGAACATCATCAAAAAAGGGCAACCTACAGAGTGGGAGAATAATTTTGCAAATCTTTGCATATATTCAAATCATATGTCTAATAAGGGTTTAATATCCAGATTATACAAAGAACTCATCCAATTCAACTACAAAAGGACAAACAACCCAATTAACAAATGGACAGAGGACTTGAATAGACAGTCCTCCAAAAAAAGAGCTATTCAAATGACCAATAAGCACATGAATTGCTCAACATCATATGTCACTATGTAAATATAAATCCAAACTATCATGAGATACAACTTCAAACCTTCTGGCATGCAAATCATCATCAGAAAACAACAAATTCTGGTGAGGTAGTGGAGAAACTGGAACCCTTATACATTTGTTGGTGGGAAGGAAAATGGTAGACCCACTGGGGAAAACAACATGGCAGTTCCTCAAAAAATTAAATAGAATTATCATATAACCCAGAAATTCTACTAATAGATATATACTTACTAGAACTGAAAAGAGTCTCAAATAGATACTTGTACACCAGTGTTTACTGTAGCATTATTCACAATAGTCAAAAGGTAGAAATAACCAAGTGTCCATCAACAGATGAACAAAATGCAATATATCCATACAATGAATAATATTCAACCATGAAAAGAAAGGAAGTTCTGAAACATATTACAATATGGATAAATCTTGACGAAATTATGCTAAGTGAAATAAGACATAAAAAGACAAATTTCATTAATATACGATATTTGTTTTTCTCTTTCTGGCTTATTTCACTCTGTATGACAGACTCTAGGTCCATCTACCTATTGGTAGGGCAGGAATAGAGATGTACACGTAGAGAACAGACATGTGGACATAGTGAGGGAAGGGGAGGGTGGGACGAATTGGGAGATTAGGTTTGACATAAATACACTACCATGTGTAAAATAGATTACTAGTGGGAACCTGCTGTATAGCACAGGGAGCTCAGCTTGGTGCTCTGTGATGACCCAGATGGGGGCAGGGGAGAAGGGGAGGAGGGAAGTCCAAGAGGCAGGGGATATAGGTATACATATAGCTGATTCACATATTGTAAAGCAATTTTACTCCAATAAAAATAAAATAAGATAAATAAATGTTTAAAAAAGACAAATTTCGTATGAGCCCACCTATATGAAATACCTAGGATAGGCAAATTGATGGAAACAGAAAGTACATTTAAGGTTAACAGGGACTGGAAGTGGGAATAGGGAATTATTGCTTAATGGTTACAGAGTTTCTATTTGGGTTGATGAAAATAGTTTGGAAATAATGGTGATGGTTGACAACATTGTGAATGTAATTAATGCCACTCAATTGTACACTAAATGGTTAAAAAAAAAACACAACTTTTAATGTCATATACATTTTACCACAATAATATATTTTTAAAATTTACTACTTTTAGTTCATTTTAATTTATTTTATCTACTTGCATAAATATGACTCTATAAGAAAAACGAATATATTATTATTCATATTTTCCAGGCAGTAATAATTATGTCAAGACATTTTATTGAGTGCTTCAACGTTCCAGGCCCTGATTTAAGAACTTTTCAATTATTAACTCATTTGTACTCATAAAAACCCTATGAAGTAGAAATTATTATGTTAGCTATTTTACAGGTGAGGAAACTGAGCAACAGAATGTTAAGTAAGTCATTCAAGGTGCAGTAGAGTGGCCAGGCTGAACAACAGCCCCAGGCAGTCTGGTTGCAGAGCTTCTGATCCTAACCACTAGGCTTGACCATTTTGACATTTTGAGCTTTATTTTGCTTTGACATTTGAAACTTAAATTATTCATCTTAAAATGAAGTTCAGTGCTCAGACCCAGGCCAGTGAATGCCTGTGTGCAAGTAAAGTGGATTCTTTTCACTTCTTTCATTTCAAGACAAGTTTATTTTGCCATCTTCCAGTTCTCCCTGGAACTGATTTAATTGCTTCTACTACTAGTTATTATTAAAATGTGGCAAGTGGTTATCAGCACTTTTGCATTCAGACTACACATGCCATGTCTCATTTTCAATATGCCACTTGAAAATTGCTCTTTAGTCCGTAAGAGCTGTGATGCTGAAAGGACAGTTAGAATATGGGATATGTTACTGAAATAGCCTTTTCTACTTTTTTATGAACTTTCTGTCACAGTGGTCTGTCAGCTTCACAGTGACAGGAGGATAGATTAAATTACTTTCTTGAAAAGAGACCCATACTGCATCTACATCATCTTTGTGTTCCCAGCACCAGACATCATGGTTGGCATATAGTTGATGTTTGAGACACTTTTATTACATCAATGAAGGAAGGGATGGTACAAACACACCTGAGTAATTTTCTAAAGACTCTTTATAATATCCTCATCTACTGTGTGACATCACAGGAAGACAAGGAACTGAGTCTTGTCCATTACATATGTGTATGTACCATGATCGAATGTGAGCTCTGCCGTATTTCTGCAGTGCCCATGGTGCCATGGTTGTATTTTACGTTGTTCTGTCTTTGGAGTTTATACACTTTGGATTTGAATGATTTGATGATACAAAATACTTCACTGGATGTGAAAAGGAGTGAGGAGAAAGATAACTGTTTCTGGCCAGTGTGGAGAAAGTCCTCCTTCTTCGCACTACTTCTTGAATGAGTCTACATAGGGCTACACTCTGTTTAGGGTGAGGGATGTGAGGCAGCTGGATGCACAGTTTAGGGAGACACTCACTCTCGGGTTTGTGCAAGAGAAGTGCTGGCACTGACATGAATGAGAAAATGAATGCCTCGCAGTGTTTGTACCTCTCTTGCCTTGAGCCTAAGGTATAAAAATGGTAGTGCTAGCGCTAATAATCAATGAGTCTAGAACGATCTGTAAATGGAAGTAAAAGACTGATTTTGAGCTGTAAGGAGAGTATGGCTGTGTTTAAAACAGAGGAGAGATGATATCCTTCAACATATTTTTGTCAGGGCTCTGCTAGGCATTGGTGCAAAGGGGCTCCCAATAAATATAATTGCTTGGTTGGCAGCTGGTTTGTCTACAGTGCATTCAGGGATCCCATGGTTGCAGCCCAGGGAAGAACTTTACTCCTGAGGCCGAGGAGATGGGGGCAGACCAATAAAATTAGAGGGGACTAAGCTAATGTTAACTTTTAAGGAGACCTGGATTCTGAAGATAAAGGTTCTATGGTCATCTAAACTTTTCAGCTTGGGTCAACTACTGACCATTCCTGCTGTGAGTGTGCCAGACATGTTCTGTGGAATGGAGGACTTACATTAATTTTTAAATAATGTAAAAATGTTGGTAATGCTAGATAACATCTTTTATAACTCATTGCAAAATAACTTTTGCTTGTTAATGTGTATAGCTGTAATGACTAATACACCTTTGTGCTTGTGAGTACTGGCACACTGACTAATGGAAGCATTTCATCCCGATACCCTCAGGTCCCTTTTTACTGTGATGGTGTAACAATTCCCCACTCCCCAGCCTACTTCCCAGCATCAATACGCTTTCTGTGTGCTTTTGTTTCCAGCAGCCAGCCCCTGCCTCTCTTTGAAAAGGGCTGACATTGGCTGTTGGGTTCTGCCATGCCCTCCCACAGAGAAAGCTGAGAGAGCCTGGGGGGTTTTGCCCCCTCTGTCCTCAAAACCAGAGGGAGTGAAGACCATGCTCCTTCACATGCCTTACGTGGTCTGCCTGACCTGCTTCTTGCCTCTCTAGTGAGCAACCCTCATCATACTTCCCCTCACAATCCAAACATTCCAATGCTCTCTTACAGCCCCTAGCTCTTGCACCTTTGGGTTCTTGTACTAGAAGTAAGCCTTTCCTATTTCTACTCCTCAGCTAATTCTGTTTGTCCTTAAGATCTCAGCTGAAAATTCACTTCCTTATGGGAACTTTCCCTCATCTTCTAAATCTGGGGTTAAGGGTACCTCTGATGTAATTCCAGAATGCTGTATATTTCTCTGACAAATTTACTTATTTATTAATTTCCTATTTGTACATGTTTAATTCATTTTTCCACAAACTAGCCTATGAGCTTTATGAAGGCAGGGATAAAGCTTTGGCTTCACTGTGGTAACCCAGGGTGTAGCACAGTGCCTGACATATACAAAGTACATAATAAACATACACTGAACATATGAATAATTGGATGAATTGATTTGATCAATGTATGGATTATAAATATAAATCACTTGACACTGTGTCTTATTTTGTTTAATCACATGCTTATTTGCTAGGCTTTACACACTAACACTGTTATTGTGAAGGATGTTAATATACGTATTATACATTCCCTTACCTAAAAGAGTGCAAAAACCACTTTAGGAATCAGCATTTAAACACATAAAGAAATTAAATCTTTCAAGATAAAATTTCCTACTGATTTCCTAAGAGATGGGGGCTCAAAAGGTAACCAAACATTCATGCTTATTCATTACAGAATATATTTCCTGACAAGATAAAATTTCCTACTGATTTCCTAAGGGATGGGGGCTCAAAAGGTAACCTAACATTCATGCTTATTCATTACAGAATATATTTCCTGACTTGGGTCAATACCTGGCCACAAATATGCAAGTTGTCTTTCTACCCTCTCTCTCAGCTTAAACACATATATTTAAACACTTAGGGTTGGGTGGGATCCTCTGTCACAAATATTTAATATTTATTCTGTGAATGTTAAGTGTCTTTCAGACAAAGTCAGAAAAACCTTCTTAGATTTTTCTCAAGCAGAATTTGTGAAATGATAGTGTCTTAGAAGCAGTCTCTCCAGAAAGCAAAGCCTAAGAAGGAGGTTGTGCACAGGTGGTTTATTCTGGTATTCTATCCCGAGGTACGGGAGCAAGAGACTTGGGAAAATTAAGCACGGGAGAGGCGAAGCCAGCATAAGGATGCATTCTCATCCTTTGTCTACCGTTGTGGGTTATTGCAGTTGAACTCTCTGAGGAGCCATGCACATGGGTCTTGGAATTGCCCAGCCAAGGGCATGAAACAGGGAGTGATTATCAACTAGCTTGGGTACCACATTGGTCATCTATACCTTCTTCAATTTCTAATTAGTCAGATGCAAGTACCGAGTACTAGGTGGTTCCTCCAACTGTAACATTGTGGTAGTGTTGGGGGGTGGTCAGAAAAGCCCTGGGGCAGAAAAGTGAAATCTATTCAGTGCTGCTGTAAAAACGTATATCATGTTCCCCATAGTGAAACTTTTTACCTCATCAGTGTCTGGAGTAAAAAAGAGCCTAGAAGATATGAGTGGGGGAAGAAGAGTAATCCAACATAGGTGGCCTGTGGGATGGATACCTACACAGATGTCCTTTATTTGGTCATCACAAGATTTTTCTTCAATGAATTGCCAGTGTTTAAAAAATTAGTAGAATTCACAACATAATCTGCTTCATTTCCAAAAAGTGGGATTAATACCTCTCACAGGTGTGTTTTATTTGGTCATCAGGAACTCTACTTTTTTCCCCAATCAACTGCCAATACTTAAAATTAAGGAGATTTCACACAATAATCTGGACTTTCTGCTTCACTTCTATAAACAGATCTTCTAGCAGTGCTGGATCTACATTACCCTGAGACTGAAAGGCAGTGACATGGGTTGTGTCCATGCACCCTTAGATGAGCACATACTCACTAGTCTATTATTGACCCATGTTGTTCCCTCTTCGTGTTTGTGTACCTGTGTGTCCCCTGAAGATATTTGCATTTGATGCCACTGTTCTAAAGACTGAACCACTTATCAAGGTTGATGATTAGATGATTCATGTGTTTGCCCACTCAAAAACATTGTATGCCCATCTCTGAGCAGCTGATCTGCACAGATTGCATCAGCTGGGCTCCCTTTCCAATGTGGCTTTTGGGTTGGTTCAGTCAATGGGAGGAAAAACAAGTTAGGGAATCTTCTTCTCACTCCCTCCCACCTTCAAAATCACAGTCCTGAAGGTGGCTGCATCCTGCATAATCACAGCTACCCTGAGCTATCACTGATCCATCACAGCACAGTGTTTTCCCCTTGCACCTTTCAGGCTTACTAAACTCAGCATCTCAACATTACTTTGGGGGTCTCTTAAACCTACCCTCATCATTGTAAGTTGTCCTGTCCTTAAATTCTTTTCAGTGAACCCATCTAATCTGAGTTCTGTTTAATGCCAGGGTCCTGACTAATACAGTAAAGCGCTTATTGTATTATTATTATTATTGTCATTATTATTACAGTTATTAATAATGGAGCCACCCCCTCTCAAAGGTACTTTGTCAAATCCTGTCTCTACTTCAGAGAAACTGATGATCATTCTATGCTGAGCTGCTTCTGCCATCACTGCTGATCACGATCCAGCCCTGTTTTCCCACTTAGCTGACCATGTGCACTACTGGGGCCTAATCTGTTGCCTCGCTCTGGTCTGTGCTGTCTGCTTTGGCACAATCTGGCCAGCAGATTGATTGACTACTGGACCAGGAGGCTCCATGCTGTGGCTCTCAGGTTACCTGCTGTATTTGCCAAGGCTTCAAGTGGCCATAATGAGTTTCCCATGCACCAGCTGTAGCCCAAATTGTCTTGTTTGCAATAAGCAAGGGAAGTCAAGCCTCTTGTCTTTCCTGCCTCCTCCAGAGCAGAATTTTTGATTTTAGATTGTTTACTTTCTTGGTAACAATCTGTGTGAGGAGGCCTGTGGAGACCAAGTTTTGATCCTGGCCCTGCAGGGCAAAGCTTACTGCAGAAGAAAAGACTCTGGCTGGTTGATGGAGGCTGTGGCTCTGAATCTTGCACAGGTTAGCATCACGAGGAAGCTTTGGATCACTACTTGGTCTGGCTTGCAAGAGACCAGGGTGCCTAGCTCCCCAGGTGTGTGCAGAGCCTGAAGACCTCTCAGCCTGCCCTGCAGCTCTAAGCAAGCCCCAGCAGCCCAATTTCAGATTCAGTATTTCACCAGCTCTCGAGTTCCTGCTCCTTTCACTGCATCACCAAGAGGAATGGCACAGACTTGGGCTTGAATGCCTGCTTTGCCAATTTGAACAAGTTACTTAGCTCCTCTGAACCTATTTTTTTCTCTCGTTAAAATGGGGATAATAATCTCCTGTAGGAGGATGGAAATTTTAAGTCAATTGCCAGTCCAGTATCTATCATATAATGAATATTCCAAAAATGTTAGTTTCTTTCATAAAATGGAATCCAAACACACTTCCTCTCTACTAACTGTGGAGTGCTCGCCAAGCGTTGGCTTCTTTTATTCAGCTCTCAACCACAGGATAGGATAGTTCTAAAGAGTATAATCTGTAACATCAAACAGATCTGGGTTGAACTGTGGCTCTGCACCTTCCTGACTGTGTGACAATGGAAACGTCACCTGATCTTCTGCATCTTCTGGGATCCTATTGCCTCCGTTCAGTTTCCATCTTTACACCCTTATAAGCTGTGCAGGCTTCCACGGTGTACTTTACTTCTCTGTGCCTCAGCTTTCTCATCTGTAGTTAAATCTTAATACTGGATATAATCTGTTGTACCTCATTAGGTCATTGCAATAATTAAATGGGTTCATTCTTATCAGGTACCTAAAACAGTACCTTCTCAACAAAAGTTGGGAAAGACTGACTAGTTTCTTTATCTATAAGGTTGCTGTGATGATAGCTATTCATAGCTATTGTGAATATCAATTGAAATAATAAATTATGCAGAACTAGATGAAATTGCCCAAATCTGTCTATATGGCAATTTTATATATTTTAATAACACAGAAAACTGTTGGCATATTGGCTGATACATAGTAAATGCTCAATAAATGTTGCTTGTCGTTATTTCATCATCAGGTTAAGGTAAAAAGCCTCAAATCACACTGACTTGTTTGGATGTAAATGATCCAGTTGAGACCCCACATCCTTTTCCCAATAAAGTCCCCCAATGCTGCCCAGCCTCAGGTGTTTTGGTAGGTGTAGAATACCGGGTCTATTTAGTCTAAGCTTCTGTAGACAGAAGGAGTATGAGCTTTCTTTTCTTATCCATTGCATTTCTTGAATCTAACTGCTAACTCTAAAAAAAAAATAAAAGTCCTCCTTAATATATCTTGACAGAGGCCCAGCCAAGATCTTGTCTAAAAGACATAGTGGTATTCTCCCCTGACCCCCAGGATTCTATGAAGCTGTGTACTGACTGAAATTTCTTCTGGTTTGGGCCACTTCCAGCTTGTGGTAAGTCAGGATTCCATAGCTAGCTTCAAGGTTGCATTTAAAAAACCTCCTCCATTCACTGTCTGTAGTTGGCTCCTGACCAATTGCCCCCTTGAAGTGATGGTTATTTCAATAAAGAATTTATGGCTTTTGGTGTGCAGCAAGAGAACAGCTGGCAAAAACAAAAAACAAAAAACAAAAAAACCCTCTACAGGCTCTTTCATTGAGCTCGACTACGCATGTACCACTTCAGTCTAACATCAGAAAAATGGGATAATACCCTCCCTAGGAAACAAAGCAGCCTCTACCAGAGCCGAAGAGAAGAAGGTGGTGGAGGGCAGGGAGGAGCTTTGGCAACCAGCTCCTCTTGTGGTAGTTCTGAGACCACTGAGAAATGTGCTGAAAGGGCTTTTGATTAGATATTTTATTCAAGAGTATTTATATCGATTCACACAAATGGTTATGTTACAGAACCAATGTTCTGAAGAGAACCCTCTATTTAGGTCTCTTTCCCTGATTCTAAGCAGAACTGAACAAAAAATCCCTGCAGAGACTTTGTGAAAACTCATTTGAACAAAAGCAGCTAAATGAGGTAATGGCTAGTTCAGTAAAGATGTGCTGGGAGAAAACAAGGAAAATATCCTTGCCATAAAAATATTTGTATTTAATAATTGGAAAAATGAAATGAAACACGTGCAGTTTATAAATCAAAGTTACCATATGGCATATAACATTTGCTAATAAATTCTTCTAAGCACAACCCTAGAAGTGAAGCCTTTTAAAAAGTTTTGCTATAGTGCAATATTGTTTTATACTAGTTTACTTCATCTATGGGGTTTTTTTCTCCAAGCTTTAAGTTCATAGATTGTAAAATTGTCTTTTAAAGTTTATTTCAAACTCTTACTAGTAATAAAAATACACAGCAGAGCAAATTACTAGGCATGAATGGCAGTGATAAATTAAGAGTTGGGGCCTTAGAATAATCTTTGGAAATCTTTTCCTTAACTTCCTCTTGATGCTCACGTTTTTAATCAAATTATTATTATTTTTTAAAAAATTTTATTGGAGTATAGTTGATTTATAGTGTGTTAGTTACAGGTGCACAGCAAAGTGATTCAGTTATACGTATACATATATTCATTCTTTTTCAGATTCTTTACCCATATAGATTACTACAGATTATTGAATAGAGTTCCCTGTGTTATATAATAGGTCTTTGTTGATTATCTATTTTATATATAGTAGTGTGTGTATGTTAATCCCAAGCTCCTAATTTATTCCTTCCCCTTACCTCACATTTCTCCTTTGGTAACCATAGGTTTGTTTTCGAAATCTGTGAATCTGTTTCCATTTTGTAAATAAGTTCATTAGTATCTTTTTAAAAAATTAGATTCCATATATAAGTGATATCATATGATATTTGTCTGTTTGACTTTACTTAGTATGGTAATCTCTATGTTCATCCATGTTGTTGCAAATGGCATTATTTTATTCTTTTTTATGGCTGAGTAATATTCCATTGTATATATGTACCACATCTTCTTTATCCATTCATCTGTTTGTGGTCATTTAGGTTATTTCCACGTCTTGACTATTGTAAATAGTGCTGCTATGAACATTGGGTGGATGCTAAGTTTTAAGTTGATTCTTTGGGGTTGATGGAAGCAATAGTTTGTCAATAGCAAGTTAGCCACAGCATGTATCTTTTTATTTTCAGACACTACCTTGTAGACAGGTTAAGTATCAAATATTCATCTGGTCAAAAAAAATTTTTCCCAGCCCTTCTTTTTTCTCTTGGGAAAGGAAAGGCAGTAACAAAAATGGCATCATGATCACCTCCTAAGCCCCTATTTAATACTCTTATTTTTGGTTAAAGACCAAACTGGTTAAAGACCAGTTTCTTTTTAAAGACAAATAGGACATCACTGATTCTACATCATAAACACCTTCCTGGACACAGACTGTCATAGACCCAGGTGTCAAATGTCCCAATCCCCATTTACTCCCTGAGTATTTCCTGCTGACTAAACTCTGCAGTGTAGAAATGGAGTCATTAAAAAGGTGTTACATGCATACATCTAAGAGAACTGCTTCCAGTAGAGCCTAAATAAAGGCAATTTCTAAGCCTTCTAAATTTGTTTTGAATTGCCATTGGTGTCTTGGCATATGCTTTTGAGTATCCTTAATGATACCAGCTCTTTGCACTTTGATGCTGAATTTAATACTTCCAATTGTCCAAAAGGCTCTGGAAGCCAAGTCCAGTGCAAAAAAGCTTTATTAGGAGTAATTGCACTTATAAAATATTAAGTCCACTTTTTCTTTGTCAGTAAGCTCATGGGTCATTTACTGTTAAACAACTGAGTGTAATGCCACTGTTTTAGGTTAAAAGAAAACTTCTGCAGAGCTATTTGTGAAGGTTGGTGTGTAAACCGGGCTTGGTAAAAAATGAGAAATTTAAGTTTAGTGAAATACATGTTTCCAATCTGCTGGATATCTGGCAGCAATTTTATTTTCTGTAAAAGTCGTATTATAGAGAAAATATTTATAAAAATCCTTGGTAAAAAGTGAAAACTAAAAAAAAAAAAAAAAAAAGTGAAAACTTAATACATAAACTGTGATTTATATTAAAATAAAAAGATTACCCCTGACAATATTTCAGACAAAACCAGTCACTGTGCTACAAAATCTCTCTCATGTCTAAAATCACAATTTGACATCACTTTATTTTCTTTTATTTTTTTATTTTTAAATTTATTTATTTATTTATTGGCTGTGCGCGGGCTTTCTCTAGTTGCGGCAAGCAGGGGCTTGCGGAGCATGGGCTCTAGGCGCACGGGCTTCAGTAGTTGCAGCACGTGGGCTCAGTAGTCATGGCTCATGGGCTCTAGAGCACAGGCTCAGTAGTTGGGGCACACGGGCTTAGTTGCTCCGCGGCACGTAGGATCTTTCCAGGCCAGGGCTCAAACCCATGTCCCCTGCATTGGCAGGCGGATTCTCAACCATTGCGCCACCAGGGAAGTCCCAACATCACTTTAAATAAAGCCACGTGTCAGCCTTGTAGTGAGCTATTACTTTACACACATGCAATTTGAATATGTTACAGATAACTTACTGTGTACAAATTTTTGATGGAATTAAATTTATGTCTTTTACAGAAAACATTTTCAAAATTAAAAATAAGGTTTTACATTTATTTTTATGTAGCTTTTCTGTATCTTTTTCTCTGCCTATTCTTTAGCCAGATTGCACAAAGGGTAAATATTGATTCATAATATATCTACTCTTTTTTTTTTTTCTTTTTGCGGTATGCGGGCCTCTCACTGTTGTGGCCTCTCCCGTTGCGGAGCACAGGCTCCGGACGCGCAGGCTCAGCAGCCACGGCTCACGGGCCCAGCTGCTCCGCGGCATATGGGATCCTCCGAGACCGGGGCACGAACCCGTATCCCCTGCATCGGCAGGCGGACTCTCAACCACTGCGCCACCAGGGAGGCCCATATCTACTCTTTTAACGCAAATAAATTAGAATCCTTCCTGTACTATTTGATGCAATATATTATGAAGTATCCAATAAAATTAGAATTTTCAAAAACATTCTTTGACCTTTTACATACTTATATTGAAGTATTTTCTTTTTACTCCAAACCAATAACTATTATTTTATGTACCTTAATTTTCCCCTTATTTTCTATTTCTCTTCTGAATCTTTTGCTGTGAAGTAGATTAAGTACAAATTCACAAATTTGCCCTTTTTTAAATGGATACTTATTTTGCATTCAGATAATAGTAATGGAAAAAAATTATTTAATAGTTTCTTTTTTCATATGAAACCTCACAATACTAGAGGCAGTTATTTTCTAACCACCTTAAAAATATGAATAAACCCCAAATTTAAAGTTAAAATGTAACTAGAGCTCTGAATGGTCATAGGAAATCACGGAAATTATGTTTGGCTTATCCAACTCCAATGAAGTCAATTTCAATAGATCTCAGTCTAATGACACCCTGATTCCAGCAGTGGTAGTTGTCACTTTCAAAGCACCATACAATTTTCTATTTCAAGAAAATGATGTAAAGACTTCAATAAATTCACTTTAATTTAAAACAAACACAAATACTCTAATATCTTTCACCCCTCCTCCTTAAGAAGTGGAAGAACTCTCTATAAATTTAAACCTCAAAAAGGACAAAGTAATAAAATCTTTCTAAACTACCCTGGGCTACTATTTGATTTCTAACATATTTTAACTTCTTTTATAGAGTTATCATAGAAAGAAATACAAGATTTGCTTTATTTTATTTTTAATGAGAAAAAAGTTTACATAAATCATGTAAATGAGCTTAGCAAAGGGAAAGATAAATTTCAAAGTAATTGGGTGAATATTTCTTGCGGTTAAACCAAATATATAACCACAGTAATGACTTTAAATTCTTAAACAAATAAGCAAAAAGAACTAGGTCAACTTTTTTATCTCAGTAGTGAATATTATCATTTGTGTAGAAGTACTTGTCAAATTGAAGAAACAGAACAAATCCATTATTAGACTGACTGCCCATTGATAAATTTGATAGGAATGGTCTTGGGGGGAGAATAATACTGATCCACTTTTGTCACGGTGAAGTAAAGAGGTTGAAAAATTCTCTAGGCAGAGAGTCACTGTAAAGCTGCACAGAACTGTCAAAAACAGCTATTTAAATGCTAGAGCAATAGCTATGTACAACAAACCAGAGAGTTTTTATTCATGAAAACTACTAAACATTGAGTAGCAACAGTGGGACTATATGGCATTCTTGGTTGGCAGTACTCCTAAACACACCTCATCTCTTGTGGCAAATAGTTCAGCCAGGATGGGGCGGACCATGAAAATTAGCAGTCTGGCTGTTACTGTTAGAGGTGGCTCCCTTGAGGTGAAGCACCATCAGTTAAAGTAGTGAAGTCAGTATCAAGCAAACAAGGAGAGGCCAGCAGATCTGCTAATCTGAGGTTTCAGTCCTTTTAGGGCAAGCAAATAACTGATAGCCAGACAGTTTTCCAGGGAGTGCCAGAAGGTAAACCAGCTGATAAGCTCTCTACATATCCTGGGTTGACCTAAGGCTGGACTCATGCACAGCAGAGACAGGGGGAAGGGGCAAGCCACCCATGCATCACTGGCCAAGGAAACCTGTGCATACATGCAGAGGAGATGTGAAAGGGCATGACACAAAATAAGAGCCAGACAAGACTTGAAAATGGTTTAAACTTTTAATGTATTCCCTGAACCACACAGAGATCCATCAAAAGGGAGTGGAAGACTCACTGGCTGGGTATGTTTGAGTATAACTACTGATCAATCTTTCACTGAATAACAAGTTGTGTAGACAAAGGAGAAACCCCTAGGGATCTAGGCTTAAAAATTAAAAATACAACAATGAAAAAACAAAAAAAAAATCACATTGATGGAAAAACAGATTTCAGAGATTTAATCCAAAGAAGTTCTTAAGCAAACAAACAAATCAAAACAACTACAACCTTTAGTAAGAAAATACCCAGATATAGAACTGCTAAAGTATATTATGTAAAATGACCAATATTCTACAAAAGTTTTAGAAGACAAGCAAAGAAATTTTTTAAATGTGATTCATACTCAGAAAAAGTAATATCAACTGCTATTCATTATCTCCAGTTACTGGATGAATACTGCAAATTAGAAATTATTCATATTTTCAGAGAACAGAAGGCAACTCTATTTAAAGATTTATATAGAAACGTGATGACCATGACTTAAATAATAATAAATACCAACAAAGTGACAGGAATTATAAAAAAAGCCAAATGAAAATGCTTATGAAGTAGTTAACAAGCTTAGAATAATCAATGAAATGTTTTGTGTGAGAACTGAGCCATTTTCAAATGCCCTGGATGCTACAGCCTAAGCCCACTGCGAAGACTTGTTTTCTCATTATGTGTATTGCTGAGTATATTTAAAATACTTTGGGAGGGATAAAATGGGAGATTGGGATTGACATATACACATTACTATATATAAAATAGATAACTAATGAGAACCTACTGTATAACACACGGAACTCTACTCAATACTCCGTAATGACCTATATGGGAATAGAATCTAGAAAAGAGTGATATATGTATAACTGATTCACTTTGCTGCACAGTGGAAACTAACACAACATTTTATGTCAACTATACTCCAATCAAAATTAATTATAAAATAAAATGCTTAATGTTTATCATGGCTGTAATTGGTAATTTTTTCCTTGAAAAATGGATTCTGGGCTTTTCTGGTCTCATTGTTCTCTCTTCTTCCATTCCACAAATACTTACTCAAAAGCAGTAAATAATCCACCTGGAACATTCTACAAGAGAAAAAAAAAAGTAATAAACCTAACTGTAACAACTATTCATACAATCTATGTAAAAATAAAAAGCTAAAATTAGTATCTTATGTATTTTTTCAAGGAGAACAAGACTGAAAATCTGTTGATAGATGAAGATGTATATCAGTCTGCTACTAAAAGAACAGAATCCAACTGAAAATGGCTATTTGAATTCATCAGTTTCACACACTGATGTTACCAGCTCTATCTTCTACAAACTTTTGATTTAGTCAATAAACCAGAAACACAGCAAATTGGATTTATTTCTGTTAAGAAATTTTATAACAAAAAGCAATGTGAGATCAAGTTAAAGTAAATGTAGTAATATTAAGTGTTAGGAGAGTTCAGTGCTGAACAAGGATATCTATAGACTTTGTCATCAAAAAAGCATCAAAGAAAAAAGTGGCATATGAGGCTATGTTGACCAATGTCTGTGTTCCAGATTGTGACTTAGTCACAGCATCCTACAAGGTCAATATAACTGATTTATGTAAGTTTATTTTTGCAGGGAAATGGTGGACCAAATGCTTGAAAAGTAGGTTGACGTTAAAGAGTTGAAGGCTAGACTGAGAAATCAGGGCCTTGGATTCTTTTATTCAACTTCTCAAAGACCACACTGGTTTCTCATTGCTAAATGCAAAAAGACAGGCCTTGAAAAGTCGATGTGGTGGTCATGTAAAGGTGGATTGAAGAGACAGGATATTGGAGGTAGAAAGAAGATTTCATAGAAAGGTATTTTCAGAACAGACAGTTGGCCTCTTGATCACTTCCAGGCCCCCCAAATCAAACCAAATGTTAAGCTTCATCTTTATGAACATGAACATCCCAAACTCTAACAAGTTTACATGCATAATTGAAAAGCCTGTGACACCTGACTCAACTCAAACATTCTTCAGTGACTGCCTTTTTTCTCATATCTTACCAGCTTTATGAAATATGTATTTTCAAGAAATTTACTTTCATATGTCTTCTAACAATGTAATTAAATTGCAGCTCAGCTGTAATTTATATTTTTAAGTACTATACACACAAAAATTTTATACATAGCACCGTCTGTTGGCTAAGGTATCTTTCACAGCTGAAAAGTATTTTATGCTAATTAGATTAGAATATCATTAAGAAGTTTGAACAGAGAAAGGGAAAACAGCTTTAATTTAGATTAGACAAAGATGAACTCTGTATGTGGTCACTGACTAGGAATGAAGCCTGATCATTCAGATTATTTTGGTCTCTGCAAATAGTAATAGCATCAATGACAAATTGGCCTAGTAATAATTTACCTTAATCAGAGATGATTTAAATGACAAAAAAGAGCCATACTCCATTTAAGCACACAGATCTCACCTAAAACAAACATAAACAGTGAATGTAGTCAGTTTGAAGGTGAAACATAATGTGCAAAAAATCTTATGAAATAGTAACACCTTTTAAGATGCAGTTATAAGATGAAATTAACCAAATAGTGTGTATCTTACATATTTCTCCTTCCTTCAGTTTATGAATATTCAATAATGTAATATGTATAGACATGTGAGTTAGGGGGACATTTTAGTAATAATTACTTGCATATCCTTTGGGATTCAGAAATGGAATGAATCTCTGCTCTTTTCTCAATATTTTTCTCTTTATAGGTATTTATAACAAGGATATAAGCAGATTCTACTTCGGACTTTTTTTTTTTTTTTTTTTTTTTTTTTTGCCTTTTCTTGAGTTAAAAAATACCAACAACTGAAAATTAACAAAGAAATTCAA
This sequence comes from Mesoplodon bidens, assembly GCF_964165515.1. Classification (NCBI taxonomy): domain Eukaryota; kingdom Metazoa; phylum Chordata; class Mammalia; order Artiodactyla; family Ziphiidae; genus Mesoplodon; species Mesoplodon bidens. The sequence goes on from NC_138160.1 coordinate 97,978,594, forward strand.
GTGTACTATTTTCAAGTGTTGGATTTTCACCATCTACTCTATCATTAAATCAACAAGTATCAGTTGGGTTTGGGATTGCTAGGCAATCCCTGTCTTTAAGGAGCCTGCACTTTAAAATAAATTAGAAAACATTCACAATAAAGAACAACATAGAAAGAAAGGTATTATGATTTTAATATGTAATGAATTTTCAAGGCAATAAATGATAATGTTTTTCAAAGGAAAGAGTTATTTTAGATCTAAAGTGGTAGGTAAGACTTAATGCTTTTATCTCTTATCCCTTCCATACGTATTCAGTAACCACTTAACTCCATCCCACTGGCTTAATTGCTTTTAGCTAAATAAGACTTTCACAGTTCTATGTGTTTGTACAATGTAGCCTCCCTTTCTGGGAATGCTCATTCTTCCTTTCTTTGGTAAACTCAGACTCACCCTTCAATAGTCGTCTCAACATGACTTTCCAAGTGCTATGTTAAATAGCCTCTGCTTACTTCTCAACTTCATTTCTCATCTATTTCTCAAATTTATGATAAGCTCCATTTATGCTGAACTTCCTTAGGTTCCTAGAATGTCTTAAATTCTCTCTTATACATATTTGAACATGCTTTTGTCTGCAGTGCTTTCTTTTTTCAGCACGTCTCACTATTACTTTATAATTCCAGTTCATCCTTCAGCTCTCAGATTAGAAATTTTGTCATTTTTTTAAGCTTTCCCTGACTTTCCAATATGAGTTGAGTTCCTCTCAAGTGCTTTATGTACTTCTGTGTTTTAGTATTTATTATGACCATATTGTAAATTTTCTCTTCCTTTCTAGACTGTAATTTCTGTATCTTCTTCAAGTCTATATATATTCAACTATGCTTCAATAAAAAATAAATTTTAAAAAGACTATATATAGATCTTACCAGCTAGTAGTTTCTAATATACAGTGTAGGCACAATAGTTACTTATAAGTAAATGAATATGTGAATGAGTGATCTCTCTTTCATAAAAAGCAGAGTTAATTCTTTCTCTTTATGTTTCCAAAGAATATTTAACTTTCCTTGTAACAGTTACTATATTTATCTTAAAGAGCTGTTTATTCCTCTTTAGGTGCAAGGGACTGTCTCTGCAGTTCCAAACCTTGGCATAGTGGAATATAGCATATGTTTTAAGAAAATGTCTATTAATATAGTAATTATGATTTTAAAAGGGAATCGGAGTTGGTAGAAGATCTAGAAAACTGAAATACTACAGTTTACTCTGCTACAAATCAATTGTGAACATAATAAATATTTCTTATCAGACAACCAAAATACAAAACTTTACTTCTCCACATAATGTTTCACAGTGCCTTCTCTTGTTCAGATATCAGTGCATATACTTCATATATATGAAAAAAAATAAAATCTCTTTATTGTGAGATTTGCTGCTATTACATTTTTTTCTATAGTTTTAAATTTACTATGGCTATGAACATGAATGTAAAGGACATGAGCCCTTTGAACTGGTTTTATGCACTGGAATAAAAATTTGTAGAAGTTTTACCAAAACCTTAAACATATAAATTTTTTCTTTCAAAATCTTGAGTCAGTCTGTATATCATAGCAAAAAGAGCAAGTACTCCTGGGAAACACATATTTAGAGCTATGTCTATAACTATATCTATATCTGAAGGTGTCTCTTTGAGAAGGAAGTATTATAATGGGAAGAAATAGCTTTATTATGAATAAGAACTATCCTTTTACGGAAACAGCCTGTTTTTTCTCATGGGATATCATTTGGGTCTTTGAGAAGAAATGTAAGACTGTTGGCATATGTATATGCCATACATAATCTCTGGTAGGTTAACGAATAGTTATTCGTCATCTCCTAGACATTTTTCTAGATGCTGAGATAGAGCAGTGAAAAACACATATAATGCCCCTGCTCTTATGGGGCTGATGGAGTTTAAAAGACTGTAATGAAAGAAAATAAAAGAAAGAAAATTAAAGTAAATAAAATAATTGAACAAGATAATTTTATATAATTATAACTTCCACTTAGAAAAATTAAATTAGATAGCAACAAGATTAAAAGGAGGTAGAACTTTAAATACACTGGTCAGGAAAAGACCTGAGACCTGAAATATATCATAGAATTGGTGAATGAGCCAAGGAAGGGTGAAAATGCTATAAAAGAAAAACAGATTAAAAATTGAGCAACCAAATAATCTGTTTCCTTTAATACAAGTTTACTTTTTATCAGAGGTGTAGCAAAATCATGTCCCTTGGAGGTTACACCAGACTGGGCAGCCTGGTGGGCTGAAAGGAGTTACAGGAGTACAGTTTCTTTCCACTAGAGATAATAACTCTTGGTAGAGCACCATGCATTTAATAACTACTTAGAAGTACCTGTTTATCTGATCTGAGAAGTTTTACTGGCATGTGTTGCCTTCTCTCTTATATGACAAGAATAGTTTTAAAATAAAACACATTGCCTAAAATCAGTACACGAAAACCACAGGGACCATTATTTAAGGCAAGTCCATTTCTTAGCCTAACAAACTTGAAGGTGTCCCTTTGAACAGGAGGTATTATAATAGGAAGAAGTAGCTTCATTACTGTGTCTTTTCTCTAGAAATAAGAGCTATCTTTTAATGAAGCAGCTTGCTCTGTTTCATGGGATATTATTTGGGCCTTTGAGAAGGAATGTAAGACTGATGGTCTGGTTTGAAATGGTTGTATGCGGTTGTCCAGATCCCTGAAGAAACTTTTAAGTTTCTAGCTAAAGCTGCTGCTATTGAAAACAATAAATATATTTTCAGAAACTTAGAGCAATGGAGAGTGAACTAATTCACCTGTCACCTTTTCAAAACTTTAGTTTCAATTGGGAGCGTGAATTTGGTCTTTTGCCTCCTTTGACTGTCAATTTTGAGTTGCTTCATTAAATTTTTCACTGGGTTAAGGCCAGGTTCCGAGGGAGGGGATGAAGTACAGAGAACTTAAAGGGTGTAGGCTGCTTTTAAGGCATGTTTTCCTCTATACATTTGGAGTTAATGCATTTAAGGGTTTTGGAAAAGGAGTTGTACTACTTGCAATGGACACATTCTGCCATCAAAAACATAAAATAATTGATTTATAAATTAATAGGAAAACATCCAGAGAAAATTTTATTTATATATAAAGGGCCGATTGGTATAAACATTGTTTCACAATCTCAACTTTGCAAGTTGAGTTGCAACTTTTCAACTTAGCTTAGTACAATTCTGTTCATTCTCTGAAAGAGATCCAATTATGCAAATTTATTGGCAAACCTGATCATACATTACATGTGAGAATTAAGACAATTTCAGCCTGCACACTTTACCTCAGGTATTGGCATAAAATCATCATCATCACTATCATCATCACTATCATCATCACTGAGATTCGTATGAGAGTATGTGTATTCTAGGAACTATTCTAAGTACTTTATACACTTTATCTCATTTGCTATTCATAGTAATGTTATGAAGTGAATATTTTTTATGGATATATTTTATGGATGAGAAACGAGAAGGCTTAGAAAGTTTCAGTAACAAGCCCAAGGTAATTCCAAAAATTCCCAAGTTGTACACAAGGTAATTTTCAGTACCCATTAAATAGCCAATAGACAGATTCAAAGCAAAATGCAAACTAGTAGAATTTGATTTTCTTTTATGAATGTCCCTATTGCCCCTTGATAATCTCAATTTATTTGTGTGAGGAAGAAACCAATTTGATGGTCAAATTAGACATATTCTCTAAAAGTACTAATTATTTATGCTTTACAATTGTTTTTTATTAGAAAAGTTCATTAAGAGAAACTCAGTTGGCAGGGTGTGCCCTATGGTTGTTTTTCCTTGTCAAGAGGTAACTGGAAGTGACAAGTTGTTCCTCTTCCTTTTTATGCTCACAGAAGAATATTAGAGGCACAAAGTGTCAGCACTGTCACTTCTGAAAACTTGTACACTACAGTTCCAAAGTTAACAGATGGGATCCTTATCAAGTCTGAAAGGAACAGAAGAGTGAGCCCAGGGGAGTGAAAAGTCCCACTGGTATTTCTGTTTTCCATTCTAAGAAGCACTGGGTCTGCACAGATGAACTCTGTAGTCATAAAATTGCTGGATGAAGTGAGCAAAGAGGTCCTTGGTCCCCTCAGGGAGCCCAAGTAAAGACTGAATCCCATATAGCTCCTCATACAATGCCAAGAGAGGGAGTTACTGTGGTTCAGAGAACAAGACTGGAGACCTCTGCCTTGACTACATGACTGACAGACAAAACCTTAAATCTATCACTTAAAAATGAGTGCATGGAAGCAGTTGCTATCTAAGGTCTTCCCCAGATATCTAAAAAGATGTATGTGCATATGTCCTTCACGACATTCTCAGTGGAACTTTCCAACGCAAAGCATTATATTTTAGTCACAAGAGCCATACTCTCGTGACGTTCTGAATACAGTACCCTTGTTCACTATTGACCTGTATCTTCATCATTTAATACTTCAGATTAATTTGTTATTATGAAAATAAAATTCACAAGTAGTATTATGTCCAGTATGTATATCATAGCTAGATACCCTCATTATAGAATTTATTGTACTTTTTGGCAAAGGACATTGGCTCATGAGGCAACAAGAATCTTAAAGGCAGGTAAAAGAAATACCATAATAATGTAGTGTCTTGTGGTGAGGTGGGTTAAAGCAAGGAATACTGGCGTATTGTGAGGAAAAATATACAAACGTTTATAAAGAGAGGAGAGGTCGTGACACAAGCTCATTCACATTTAAACAGGCCAGAAATAAAAGAATCAGGGTATTTCTGAAAGTCGTTGTGAGTGAGATTGATCCTTCTCATCTTAGGAAATCAATACTATGTCATTTCTACAGTACATCTTGATTTGTAATTCATATAGTGTTATGAAATGTTATATATCTCAAGGAAGAAAAGGGGCTCAGAGCTTAAGGAGTTCATGCAAGAGAACCTAAAGTTAGAGAAAATGATGACTATCCCAGATATTACACTTGTTTCCTCTCTTTTACCTATTGAGTCTAACTTTATGCTAAAAAGCCTTGATACCTGTCAAAAGATATCACTGGAGGTCAAGCCATATTTGTTTCTCAGTTATTGAAAGCCTAACTTCCAAGTTTGTCAATATACGCAACTGAGAAAAGTTTGTATTTTCTAAGACTTAGTTTAATAATAAGTTTAATAATGTAAGTAGATATATCATTTTAAAAATTATCGGAATTTTCTAATTCGTGAATATTGTGTTTCAGTTCATGACCTATGTGTTTGTTGAGCATATAGGTATAATGAAGAAGACAGGAATAAGATATGGTAGTTTCATTTAATAGATTGAACCTTATATAATATTTTAAACTTAAATGAAAACTGCTTGACAAAACTCCTAGGGATGTGGTTGGTCTCTGTGCTCTAATATATAAAAGTATTATCTACTTATACTTTAGGATACAAAATAGTCATTTATTCTTTTTTTGGAGTCTCATTCCAAATTCTTGGTCTGTACCTGATTTGTTTCTTGCTACTATACGTTATATAATAATTTAGATTCTAAGTTTTTAGAGGAACAGGAGAGTATCCTATGTTTATTTTCATTCCCACACTGGTTAGAAGAATTTAGGCACATATTAGGGTCATGATAAATACATATAAAGTAGCATAGCACAGCATAGTATAAAATAGAGTAGAACAGAATGTTTTATATCTCACTCAGTGAAATCTGTCTACATATAATAGTAGAAAAATAGACCACCTTACATTATTTTTTGTAACAAAAAAAATAAATAAAAAGAAAGGAAGAGAAACTGTGGAAATGTAGGTTCAAAACATGGATGGTAGGTCCTGATCAATCTAGCGCAAACCTTATAACAGACAACTAAATTCAATCCACTGGTCAGATGACAGACATTTTCCATTATTGAGGCCTGTCTTTATTCACCCTTTCATTTTTCTTTAGCATACCATAACACATTTCCTCATCACAATAGCAGGAATACTACACTCTACAACATTCCCTGTTGTAGAATCAACCAAACCACAGTGTATTATATGAATATGTCCCAGCCACCTACCCACCCTGCTGTCTGCCAACCTGGCTTAGAAGAAATCTTGGCCATTAACAAGAGATTGTTAGCTCCACTCCATGAGCAAATAGGATGGTTCTTCAGTAGTATGTCAGAGCTAGAGCTCATGGGAGCACATCTTCTTTCCCCCACTCTGTGTTCATTGACATCATGTTAGCAGCATGAAATTGACCATGGTGGGAGTATTTACACCATGGTGATTGGCACATACTGTGAATCAGGCCTCTTTTTTTCTGGTGGCCGTTTGTTAAAAATTTCCTAGCCTACCACTGGATTTCCTTTCTCTTTTCTTTAAGAGTATTTTATCCTATCTTTCCCATTTCTATTTTTTTTTTAATGTTGGCTTTTTAACTGCAGTTTATCCTTGAACAACACAGGTTTGAACTGTGTGGGTCCACTTATACTTGGATTTTTTGTTTCAGTAATAAATACTACACTAATACATGATCCAGGCTGGTTGAATTCATGGATGAGGAACCGCATATAAGGAGGAATCTGGAATATGGTGGGCTGACTGCAAGTTATATGTGGATTTTCAACTGTGCAGATGGGCAGTGCCCTTAACCCCCAAGTTGTTCATAGGTCAACTCTCTGTTTGTTATAACCTAATAACTATAAAGGATCATAGGATCAGACAAGTCTATCAAAGTAGAGATTGATAGATTTATTTTGAAAAGGACACATCTTAGTTTCTGATCATTAGCAGTAACTAAGCAAAAGGAAAAAATGCTACTTTTTAATATTACAAGTATATCTTTTGATGCACTGTGTTTCTATACTCAATGTCTGATGATCCTTAAAACCTCTGGTAATTCAAAATTTGGAAAACATTCCTTCATATCTGGATCCGCAAGTTTGTTTCACTGGGGACTGAATATTTCCTCATATTATTACCAATCTGCTACTTTACACTTTCGGAGTTGTCTTCAAACAGTGGTGGGTTGCAAAATATCGTTGATCATCTTTTAGAATGACAGTATTAACAAAACCCAAAAATATTATTGTTAAATTATAACAGGTATGTTTAATCATTTATGCTCATTGACTATATTTAAATGGTATATTTTTTCTCCTTTATTTTTATGTTGGCCTAGAAATTATATAGGATTTTCTTTCTCATCTTTAAATAGAATGATGAAATAAGTGTGGAACTCACATGGGATGCTTTCCATTTGTTCCATTACGTATGTCAGAGGACATATGATTTATTCTTTTCTCCTTAAGTCAAACAACATTAGTTTTCTCTGAACATCTGGCTGGCATCTGGGAGATCTACTCCATGCACTATTAATCAGAATATCATTGTGAAGTCTGGGTAATGACCTATGTGAATAGAATATACTTTACATGTAGTAAAGTTCACTTTATTGATTTAATACTACTCGGCATCCTGAAGTGCTTTGGTTTTCAACACAATTTAAGTACATTGCCAGGGAGACCTTCAAGATGGCAGAGGAGTAAGAGGTGGAGATCACCTTCCTCCCCACAAATACATCAGAAATACATCTACATGTGGAACAACTCCTACAGAACACCTACTGAACTGGCAGGAGACCTCAGACTTCCTAAAAGGCAAGAAACTCCCCATGCACATGGGTAGTGCAAAAGAAAAAAGAAAAAACAGAGACAAAAGAATAGGGACAGAACCTGCCCCTCTGGGAGGGAGCTGTGAGGGGGAAAAGCTTCCACACACTAGGAAGCCCATTCACTGGTGGAGAAGAGGGGTGGCGGCGGGGGTGGGTAGTTTCGAAGCTACGAAGGAGAGCACAGCAACAGGGGTGCGGAGGGCAAAGCGGAGAGATTCCCGCACAGAGGATCGCTGCCAACCAGAACTCACTAGCTGAGAGGCTTGTCTGCTCACTCCTCGGGCATGGGTGGGGGCTGAGAGCTGAGGCTCGGACTTCGGAGGTCAGATCCCAGGGAGAGGACTGGGATTGACTGTATGAACACAGAAATGAAGGGGGCGACTGTGCCACAGCTAGCTGGGAGGGAGTCCAGGAAAAAGTCTGGAACTGCCTAAAAGGCAAGAGACCATTGTTTTGGGGTGTGCAAGGAGAAGGGATTCAGAGCACCACCTAAACAAGCTCCAGAGACAGGCGCAAGCCTTGGCTATTAGTGCAGACCCCAGAGACGGGCATGAAATGCTAAGCCTGCTGCTGAAGCCACTAAGAAGCCTGTGTGCAAGCACAGGTCACTATCCACACCTCCCCTCCCGGGAGCCTGTGCAACTTGTCAAGGCCAGGGTCCCGTGATCCAGGGACAGCTTTTCCAGGAGAACACACGGTGCACCTCAGGCTGTTGCAATGTCACGCTGGCCTCTGCCACTGCAGGTTCGCCCCACATTCCATACCCCTCCCTCCCCCCGAAATGAGTCAGCCAGAGCCCCCTAGTCAGCCCCCTAATCAGAAACACAAGAGAAGGAAAAGACCTACAATAACAAACGCAAAACAATTAAGAAAATGGTAATAGGAACATACAAATCAATAACTACCTTAAATGTAAATGGACTAAATGCTCCAACCAAAAGACATAGACTGGCTGAATGGATACAAAAACAAGACCTGTATATATGCTGACTACAAGAGACCCACTTCAGACCTAGGGCCACATACAGACTGAAAGTGAGGGGATGGAAAAAGATATTCCATGCAAATAGAAATGAAAAGAAAGATGGAGTAGAAATTCTCACATCAGACAAAATAGACTCTAAAATAAACACTATTAGAAGAGACAGAGAAGGAAACTACATAATGATCAAGGGATCATTCCAAGAAGAAGATATAACAATTGTAAATATTTATGCACCAACATAGGAGCACCTTAATACATAAGGCAAATGCCAACAGCTATAAAAGGGGAAATCGACAGTAACACAGTCATAGTAGGGGACTTTAATACCCCAGTTTCACCAATGGACAGATCATCCAAAATGCAAATAAATAAGGAAAACAAGCTTTAAATAATACATTAAACAAGGTGGACTTAATTGATATTTATAGGACATTCCATCCAAAAACAACAGAATACACATTTTTCTCAAGTGCTCATGGAACATTCTCCAGGATAGATCATATCTTGGGTCACAAATCAAGCCTTGGTAAATTTAAGAAAATTGAAATCGTATCAAGTATCTTTTCTAACCACAACGCTCTGAGACTACATATCAATTACAGGAAAAAAATCTGTAAAAAATAGAAACACATGGGGGCTACACAGTACACTATGAAATAACCAAGAGATTACTGAAGAAATCAAACAGGGAATCAAAAAATACCTAGAAACAAATGACAATGAAAATATGACGACCCAGGGCTTCCCTCGTTGCACAGTGGTTGAGAGTCCACCTGCCGATGCAGGGGACATGGGTTCGTGCCCCGGGCCGGGAGGATCCCACATGACGCGGAGCCGCGGGGCCCGTGGGCCATGGCTGCTGGGCCTGTGTGTCCGGAGCCTATGCTTCGCAATGGGAGAGACCACAACAGTGAGAGCCCTGCGTACCGAAAAAGAAAAAAAAAATGACGACCCAAATCCTATGGGATGCAGCCAAAGCAGTTTTAAGAGAGAAGTTCATAGCAAAACAATCCTACCTCAAGAAACAAGAAATATCTGAAATAAACAACCTAACATTACACCTAAAGCAATTAGAGAAAGAAGAACAAAAAACCCCCAAAGTTAGTAGAAGGAATGAAATCATAAAGATCAGATCAGAAAAAAATGAAAAAGAAATGAAGGAACCAATAGCAAAGATCAATAAAACTAAAAGCTGGTTCTTTGAGAAGATAAACAAAATTGATAAGCCATTAGCCAGACTCATCATGAAAAAAAGGGAGAAGACTCAAATCAATAGAATTAGAAATGAAAAAGAAGTAACAACTGACACTGCAGAAATACAAAGGATCATGAAAGATTACTACAAGCAACTCTATGCCAATAAAATGGACAACCTGGAAGAAATGGACAAATTCTGAGAAAAGCACAACCTTCCAAGACTGAACCAGGAAGAAACAGAAAATATAAACAGACCAGTCACAAGCACTGAAATAGAGACTGTGATTAAAAATCTTCCAACACACAAAAGCCCCAGACTAGATGGCTTCCGAGGCGAATTCTATCAAACATTTAGAGAGGAGCTAACACCTATCCTTCTCAAACTCTTCGAAACTATAGCAGAGGGAGGAACACTCCCAAACTCATTCTACGAGGCCACCATCACCCTGTTACCAAAACCAGACAAAGGTGTCAGTAAGAAAGAAGTCTACAGGCCAATCTCACTGATGAACATAGATGCAAAAATCCTCAACAAAATCCACACAAACAGAATCGAACAGCACATTAAAGGCATCATACACCATGATCAAGTGGAGTTTATCCCAGAAATGCAAGGATTCTTCAATATACACAAATCCATTAATGTGATGCACCATATTAACAAATTGAAGGAGAAGAACAATATGATCATCTCAATAGATGCAGAAAAAGCTTTTGACAAAATTCAACAGTCATTTATGATTAAAAAACCCTCCAGAAAGTAGGCATAGAAGGAACTTACCTCAACGTAATAAAGGCCATATATGACAAACCCACAGCCAACATCGTTCTCAATGTTGAAAATCTGAAACCATTTCCTTTAAGATAAGGAACAAGACACGGTTGTCCACACTCACCACTATTATTCAACTTAGTTTTGTAAGTTTTAGCCACAGCAATCAGAGAAGAAAAAGAAATAAAAGGAATCCAAATTGGAAAAGAAGTAAAACTGTCACTGTTTGCAGATGACATGATGCTATACATAGAGAATCCTAAACATGCTACCAGAAAACTACTAGAGCTAATCAATGAATTTGGTGAAGTAGCAGGATACAGTATTAATGCACAGAAATCTCTTGCATTCCTATGCACAAATGATGAAAAAGCTGAAAGAGAAATTAAGGAAACACTCCCATTTACCTTTGCAACAAAAAGAATAAAATACCTAGGAGTAAACCTACCTAAGGAGACAAAAAGACCTGTATGCAGAAAGCTGTAAGACACTGGTAAAAGAAATTAAAGATGAGACAAACAGATGGAGATATATACCATGTTCTTGGATTGGAAGAATCAACATTGTGAAAATGACTCTACTACCCAAAGCAATATACAGATTCAGTGCAGTCCCTGTGAAACTACCACTGGCATTTTGCACAGAACTAGAAAAAAAATTTCACACTTTGTATGGAAACACAAAAGAATAGCTAAAGCAATCTTGAGAAAGAAAAACCGAGCTGGAGGAATCAGGCTCCCTGACTTCAGACTATACTGCAAATCTACAGTAATCAAGAGAGTATGGTACTGGCACAAAAACAGAAATATAGATCAATGGAACAGGATAGAAAGCCCAGAGATAAAACCACGCCTATATGCTCACCTTATTTTTGATAAGGAGGCAAGAATATACTGTGGAGAAAAGACAGCCTCTTCAATAAGGGGTGCTTGGAAAACTGGACAGCTATATGTAAAATAACTAAATTAGAACACTCCCTGACACCATACACAAAAATAAACTCAAAATGGAATAAAGACCTAAATGTAAGGCCAGACACTATAAAACCTTAGAGGAAACATAGGCAGAACACTCTGTGACATAAATCACAGCAAGATCCTTTTTGACCCACCTCCTAGAGAAATGGAAATAAAAACAAAAATAAACAAATGGGACCTAATGAAACTTAAAAGCTTTTGCACAGCAAAGGAAACCATAAACAAGACGAAAAGACAACCCTCAGAATGGGAGAAAATATTTGCAAATGGAACAGCTGACAAAGGATTAATCTCCAAAATTTATAAGCAGCTCATGCTGCTCAGTATCAAAGAAACAAATAACCCAATCCAAAAATAGGGAGAAGACCTAAATAGACATTTTTCCAAAAAAGTTATACAGATTGCCATCAAACGCATGAAAGGTTTCTCAACGTCACTAATCATTAGAGAAATGCAAATCAAAACCACAAGGAGGGGGCTTCCCTGGTGGCGCAGTGGTTGAGAGTCCGCCTGCCGATGTGGGGGACGCGGGTTCGTGCCCCGGTCTGGGAGGATCCCACATGCTGCGGAGCGGCTGGGCCCGTGAGCCATGGCCGCTGAGCCTGCGCGTCCGGAGCCTGTGCTCCGCAACGGGAGAGGCCACAGCAGTGAGAGGCCCGCGTACCGCAAAAAAAAAAAAAACCCACAAGGAGGTATCATCTCACACCCGTCAGAATGGCCAACGTCAAAAAATCTACAAACAAAAAATGCTGGAGAGGGTGTGGAGAAAAGGGTACCCTCTTGCACTGTTGGTGGGGATATAAATTGATACAGTCACTATGGAGGACAGTATAGAGTTTCCTTAAAAAACTAAAAATGGAACTACCATATGACACAGCAATCCCACTACTGGGCATATACCCTATGAAAACCATAATTCAAAAAGAGTCATGTACCACAATGTTCATTGCAGCTCTATTTACAATAGTGAGGACATGGAGGCAACCTAAGTGTCCATCAACAGATGAATGGATAAAGACGATGTGGCACATATATGCAATGGAATATTACTCATCCATAAAAAGAAATGAAATTGAGTTATTTGTGGTGAGGTGGATGGACCGAGCATCTGTCATACGAGTAAAGTAAGTCAGGAAGAGAAAAAGAAATACCGTATGCTAACACATACATATGGAATCTAAAAAAAAAAAAAAAGTTCTGAAAAACCTAGTGGGAGGTCAAAAATAAAGATGCAGATATAGAGAATGGACTTGAGGACGAGGACACAGGGAGTGGGAAGAGGAGGCTGGGACGAAGTGAGAGAGTGGCATGGAAATATATACACTATCAAATGTAAAATAGACAGCTAGTGGGAAGCAGCCACATAGCACAGGAAAATCAGCTCAGTGCTTTGTGACTACCTAGAGGGGTGGGATAGGAAGGGTGGGAGGGAACTTCAAGAGGGAGGAGATATGTGGATATATGTATATGTATAACTAATTCGCTTTGTTATAAAGCAGAAACTAACACACCATTGTAAAGCAATTACACTCCAATAAAGGTGTTAAAAAAAAATCTCCTAGAGGAAAATAGGCAGAACACTTTCTGACATAAATTGCAGCAAATCTTTTTTGATCCACCTAGAGTAATGAAAATAAAAACAAAAATAAACAAATGGGACCTAATTAAACTTAAAAGCTTTTTCACAGCAAAGGAAACCATAAACAAAACAAAAAGACAACCCTCACAATGGGAGAAATATTTGCAAACGAAGGGACCAACAAGGGATTAATCTCCAAAGTATACAAACAGCTCATTTAGCTCAATATCAAAAAAATAAACAACCCAATCAAAAAATGGGCAGAAGACGTGAGCCATGGCCGCTGAGCCTGCGTGTCTGGAGCCTGTGCTCCGCAATGGGAGAGGCCAAAACAGTGAGAGGCCCGCGTACCGCAAAAAAAAAAAAAGGGCAGAAGATCTAATTCTCCAAAGAAGATATACAGATGGCCAAAAAGCACATATAAAGATGCTCAACATTATTACAGAAATGCAAATCAAAACTGCAATGAGGTATCAAATCACACAGGTCAGAATGGCCATCATGAAAAATCTACACACAATAAATGCTGGAGAGGGTATGGAGAAAGGGAACCCTCCTACACTATTCGTGGGAATGTAAATTGATACAACCATTATGAAGAACAAAATGGAGTTTCCTTCAAAAACTAAATATAGAATTACTGTATGATCCAGCAATCCCACTCCTGGGCTCATATCTGGAAAAACCATAATTCAAAAAGATACATGCACCCCAATGTTCATTGCAACACTTTATACAATAGCCAAGACATGGAAGCAACCTAAATGTCCATTGACAAAGAGTGGATAAAGAAGATGTGGTATATATATACAATGGAACATTATTCAGCCATAAAAAGAGAATGAAATAATGCCTTTTGCAGCACATGGATTGACCTAGTGGTTGTCATACAGAGTGAAGTAAGTCAGACAAAGACAGATATCATATGATATTGCTTATATGTGGAATCTAAAAAATGACACAAATGAACTTATTTACAAAACAGAAATAGAGTCACAGATGTAGGAAACAAACTTATGGTTACCAGGCAGGAAAGAGGTGGGTGGGATAAATTGGGAGATTGGGATTGACATTTACATACTACTATATATAAAATGGATAATTAATAAGGACCTACTGTATAGCACAGGGAACGCTACTCAATACTATGTAATGACCTATATGGGAAAAGAATCTAAAAAAGAGTGGACATATGTATATGTATATGTATAACTGATTCACTTTACTGTACACCTGAAACTAACACAACATTGGAAATCAGCTGTAATCCAAGAAAAAATTTTTTAAAAAAGGAAAAAATCAGTAAATACATTGCCAAAGCTTTATTTATTTAGTAAATTTACACAATATTTTTTCTTCCAAAGTGCTACACAGTAACAGCAGCTAGGCAAGATCCAAAAGGCACTTTGTCTTCTGGCTTCAGTTATTTTCCCTGAGCTCTTTTCTAAGAGCTAGCTCCAGTATCCAGCAGCTGTCTGGTTTAAGATGCAATGCACTCTCCTTTTTTTCCCTTCCCGACTCTCCTGTCTAAATCTTGACATTTTAACTTGCTTGTTTTGCCAACATTCTCTCCACCCCACCCTCTTTCTCTTCCTCTGTCTCTGTATCTCTCCCATCATTAGGACTCATTCCAACCTCCAAAGAAGAAAAAGTAAAAACATAAGCATTAAATCACTTTTTAATGTCTTGATAGGTCTTCTCATTTCTTATGTAACTTTGCTTTCTCACCTATGTGAAATGTTTGCTTTTTTTGTTGCTCTTCTCTAAGTTTCTCCTATTCTTATCCGAGTTTAACTCGGATAAGAATAGTTTGGACTAGTTATTTTTGTTTAGATGTCAATCTTACTACCTCAGTTTAAGAAGGAAGAATAAAATAAGATAAAAGAAAAATATTTAAAATGTGAATTAAAATTAACACACAGCTAATAGCATTTGGTGTTTAAATTATTTTTTTAAAGTTTCCTTTAAACCCAAACTCCCAATTTAAAAATGAGTTCCATATTTAACCCTTCCACTCTTGGTTTCTACTGCTGTTGTATTTTTTTGGATGTCCCTCTGTTCCTTAGTTGTTAATCCTCTAAGGGTAGGGACTATGGTTAAATCAATGTTTAAAGAACATTGTACCAAATAGACATGATGATATGTAATCAAAATAATAATCAAATGTGCTACCTAGCTTTATTATTTTTTTCTTTTACTTTCGGTAATGAATGCTCAGCCCAGTGAGAGGCAGAAGGAGAGAATGCTCTCTGAAGTTTCATTTTCTTTCGACGTATCTCCAACAGTGGGACATTAATATGTCTGTAACTTTGAAATACTGATTCTGAAGCCAGAATTACAACTATGAAGGCATCAGGAGTGCCTCTGGAACATATGTCTCTGGACAAATTACCTCTAATAGCCTGGAATCACTAGCGATCACTGCTCTCTTTTCATCAGATCTTCTTTGAGATACCAGAGATCGATTATTGATTCTTGATTGCCTGGGAAATATGATGGAGACTAGCCCTGGTTTTAAACAGCAGTGCATCCATTTAATTTCTATGAAAATATGAAATTTTATCCTTCTCTCTAGTTTCTATCCCAATTATCTAATGACTTTGTCCTGTGATGATTATGTGCTCTGAAAGTCTGACTGAGGTCTTCCCCAGATGTGGCTGTATGAGTCCCTGGTTAAGGAATTCCTTTACAGAAGTTTGGAAGGTGTGCTGGGAGTTGTTGTAATGGAAGGTGTTTACTTATATGCTGCCTCAGTAAATCAGAGACTGCTGTTTCCCATACAGGAAGCCTGATGAGCCAATGGTGACTGCAAAATAAAAGCAAACTTGGTGTTGATCGTCCCACATATAGCTATTAGGAAGAAGCACCAGCTGTAGATCATGCTGAGTCGGGGCAACAGGACAACCAATTTTACTGTTTCCTACTGTTGCTTTAACAATAGTTTAGCGCTTAAGAGGTCACAAAGCATTTCTGTATCTAACAGCTGTCATGTATTAAAACAATTTAGACGGCTCTCTTCTTTATAAGCAGAAATAAGACATTTCATGTAAAGGATGTATCTAGCAGATAACAACCTGGAAAGGCATCTGAACAGAGGAGAGTGGTGCTAAGGCACAAAGAAGGAAACCTCTGATTTCCTGTGTATTCTCAGCGAAACCTTCGGAGTCCCTTAGTAGCTACTTTCTGCTGCTTATGTGGGTCACTATAATGGCAAGGGTGCTGTGAGGGCTGGTGGTTTTAATTTTGTATTCTGAGATGCATTTTCCTTGTACATATGCTTTTAGGGACACAGACAAATACCCTTCTCTATTATATGGTTATTCTGGAAATTCCACTTCTGATATGAGAATACTAAGAGGAAACACTGAAATAGAAAAAGCAATGGGAAATCTCAAAATTTAGGGGGAGTTTCTTCTTGCTATACTCCAGTGGCCTGAAACTCCAGTACTCCTGGGGAGGAAAGGTTTATGCTGGTTGAACTGACTGAATTTATAAGCAAATTGCCAACTGGGAGATGAGAACAGACCCAAACAGGAAAGGAATAGGAGAGACAAAAGCTTAGCTTTGGTGAAAATGTACTGTGTGATTTTTAGAACAGAAAGTGAGATGGAAGAGTGGGAGAAATACAAATATTTGAGGGGAAATGAAACCATTCCATTAAACAAAGCTGGGTTGAGCCCACACATCTGTCATACACACACACACACACACACACACACACACAGAGGAACACATACCCAGTAAGGGACTGTTAGTCATTTTCTTATGCTTTTATCTCACTATCAAGAATCAAAACCATTGCTCTCAATGGGACCTCAATGTCAAGATACTAGACAAAAGAAATAACTCTTTTGCCAAATTGTGCAGTCTTATTCCAGGGTCACTAGTCCACTTAGAAATTCCCCATGAGAGCCATGGATTTGAAACTCAGTGGGTGTGAACAAAGAGGTGGACCTTTCCTGATCCTTGCTGTTCTGAGCTTGTGGACAGTCACGAACTTTTCATTTTATGTGATCTCATGGGTGAGAGAACTGCACACCTGCTTGGCTCACACTAAACTACATTAAAAAAAAAAAGTCTACATACATAACAGATGCACCAGAGGATTTCATTCTGGGAGGAATTATACGTTCAGACAGTTCACACATCCCCCCCAGTCCCAATCCTATCCCTATGCCAGCATTACGGTGCAGATTGGGCAAGCTGACGTGTGTGTTTCTCGTGGAAATGAATCCAGTATATTTCCCACATACTTGTTAGATATGCTCAATAAAGCATACTGCACATACATTCTTTTTAACCATCTTTATTGGAGTATAATTGCTTTACAATAGTGTGTTAGTTTCTGCTTTATAACAAAGTGAATCAGTTATACATATACATATATCCCCATATCTCTTCCCTCTTGCATCTCCCTCCCTCCCACCCTCCCTATCCCACCCTTCTAGGTGGTCACAAAGCACCGAGCTGATCTCCCTGTGCTATACGGCTGCTTCCCACTAGCTACTGGTTTTATATTTGGTAGTGTATATATGTCCATGCCACTCTCTCACTTTGTCCCAGCTTACCCTTCCTCCTCCCCATGTCCTCAAGTCCATTCTCTAGTAGGTCTGCATCTTTATTCCCATCCTTCCTATAGGTTCTTCATGACCATTTCTTTTTTTTTTTTTTAGATTCCATATATATGTGTTAGCATATGGTATTTGTTTTTCTCTTTCTGACTTATTTCACTCTGTATGATAGACTCTAGGTCCATCCACCTCACTACAAACAACTCAGTTTCATTTAAAATATGAGACAGTTTTGTACATTTTATTGGAAATATAACCTAGTCAAATATTTCAAATGACAGCAACAGTGGACAGGTAACATTCCATTTGCAAATCTTTCTAGAACATATCGGGGCCACCAAATCTGTCAGAACACTTTCGAAACCTACTTCCTCAAGGAAACTTCCCTCAACTAATTAGTGATGGTGAAGACCCTGACATGGAAATTCCACCAATTCTCTGTCCTCACAGCCTCTCTGAATGCATTTTGCTCTACAGAGTCAAAACACCCTGATGACACTTACTGGCTTTCCTCAGTGTAGGTATTCTGTGCCCTCGCCCTTATATGAAACAGTAGATTTCAAAATCAGAGTTTCTCAAATTTTTTTTTTTTTTTTGCAGTACGTGGGCCTCTCACTGTTGTGGCCTCTCCCGTTGCGGAGCACAGGCTCCAAATGCGCAGGCTCAGTGGCCATGGCTCACGGGCCCAGCCGCTCCACGGCATGTGGGATTTTCCCGGACCGGGGCATGAACCCGTGTCCCCTGAACCGGCAGGTGGACTCTCAACCACTGTGCCACCAGGGAAGCCCTCAACTTTTTAATAGTGTACTTCCAATAAACTGTTTAACATATACAAGTATAAATCCTACTCCTAGATAAGAAATTTTATGAAATAGACTCACTTTTATACTTCAGGTCATTTATTTGAAAGGGAAATTTTATATTGGTACTAGAGATGTGAAATTAGTATTTCATGAATTGAAGATAAATAAAAACGTAAATCAACGAATACAAAACCATGTAATTGAATTCCAGCTTGAGACAGTTGCCAGCCAAATCCCCTTTAAAGCCTGATTCCCCGAAGTCAAAAGAGGGAGAACAATGGTTTGGGAGATGCTAAGGACTTAATAGTACCTTGCTGAGACTTGTCTTTGATGGAAGCCTAGAGAATAACAAAGAATTAGATACTCTTAAAAAAAATGAGAATTAAAAAGGAGTAACTTTCTTGCCACTATTGAATGGTGCATCAGTAACACTGACTAAAATCACCACCACTGTGTGTGTCACATACTTGGGAACACCCTGCCTTGTTGTTGTGCAGTATTAGTTATGTATATAACTATGTAACGTGATGTAAAGTTTTGACAGTAACTTTTTTCTACATTAAAAAAGTATAATTCCATATGTAAAGTTCAAAACCCCTCTAATCAGTGATGCTGAATCAAAGTCATGTTTACTTTTGTGGGTTAATGCACGAGAGAGGATATGTGGGAGACTTCCAGGGCTGATAATGGTCTATATCTCAGTCAAGGTGGTAGTTAGTTACCTGAATGTGTTTACTTTGTGATAGTACATTCAGCTGTACATGTGATATATGTGCATGTTTCTGTTGTGTGGCATGCTTCAATAAAACATTATTTAATACAATAATAATTAAAAGATGTACTTGCTTACTTAAGAGATTTCATAGGAAGGGTCCTTCAGGGTAACTAGATTCCAGTGTTGTACTGGATCTGGCTTGTACTAACTTGTGAGAGCCAACAGCTAATTTTCAGGAATTCTGTGAGCTGGCTGTTAAACAAAGCCTTTTTGTGTTGTTGGTTTTTTATGGCCTCACTGCGTGGCCTGTGGGACCTTAGTTTCCTGACCAGGGATGGAATCCAGTCCCCAGCACTGGAAGCGCAGAGTCCTAACCACTGGACCACCAGGAAATTCCCCTTTTTGTTGTTGCTTTTTTGGTTTGTTTTTGGGTTTTTTGTAAACACAGCCATTATTAAAAATCAAATTATAGAAACTAAAACCTAAATAAATTATATTAAAATAAAGATGATAATTACTCAAAACATATCACTTGGTAATTATTTTACTATTACCTGTTCTCAAGGTTACTTCCATCTTTTGTATTTCTATAGTGGAAATACTATATAATGTTGTGTTCCTAAAACTTTTGTTCAGTGACCTCAGATTATTACCTTGAATTGGCAATGTCAGGAGTGCTTACACCACAGAAATCAGTAAACACTATAAATCAAGGCTTTCTTTACCCCTGAAGGGCCAGTTGTTAAACATTTATAGCACAGAACTCCTAAATCCAGTGTTTCAACAATGACATCAGTGATCAGATACTCGTAATACATGTAGTTGACAAAGGACTAATATCAAGAATATAAAAAAGCCCTACAAATGAATAAGAAAAAAATGGAAAATTAAATAATTAGAAAAATAGGCAGATGATTTGAACATTATAAAAGGGGATATGTATGAACATATGGAATGTGTTCTCCTTCATTAGTCATTAGAAATGTAAATTAAAATAATGAGAGCTTCCCTGGTGGTGCAGTTGTTGAGAGTCCATCTGCCGATGCAGCGACATGGGTTCGTGCCCTGGTCTGGGAAGATCCCACATGCCGCGGAGCGGCTGGGCCCATGGGCCGTGACCGCTGAGCCTGCGCATCCAGAGCCTGTGCTCCGCAACGGGAGAGGCCACAACAGTGAGAGGCCCGCGTTCCGGAAAAAAAAAAAATTAAAATAATGAGTCACAAATATAAATCCATCAGAGGGACTAGAAGATAAAGACTGACAAATCCAAATGTTGGTGAAGAGTAGAACAATTAGAATTTTCATAATCTGCTAGTAGAAGCATAAGTTTGTACAAACATTTTGAAAAACTATGTGGCAGTATTTAATAAAGCTGAGCATATGAATACCCTATGTACTACCTTCCTAGGTATATATTCAAAAAGAATGCTTACATATGTTCATCACAGGATGTTCACAGTAGAACTAGTCATAATAATCCCAAACTGAAAAATAAAGCAAATGTCCATCAACAGTAGCATGGATTAATAAATATAATGTCATGTTACATAACAATGAACAAGACTGAACCATAGCTACACACCAATCATGGATGCATGCTACAAAAATAAACTTGAGAAAAAGCAGCCTGACACATAAGTGTACATGGAGTAACGTTACAATTACAGTTAAATTAGTGTAAGAAGTTAGAGGACATGATAGTGGTACCTTTGTGAGTGTAGTAAGGGAGAAGCCACACAGGAGACTTCTGGTTGCTGGAAAGATTTTATTTCTTTATCTGGATTCTGGTTACATGGGCATCTTTGTGAAATACTGTTGTCAGCTTAAGGCTCTTAGCTTGGGGGCTATTTTCTCTTTGTTAAAAATGGAGATAAGCAAGTGTTGAAAAGTTGTTAAGAATATATGAGATTTTCTCTTTGAGACAATGAGAAGGAATGAGAGAAAACTGAAAATAGCTATACATTAAGATGTGTATATACTCCTATACATATACTATACTTCAATAAGAAGTTAACTTTGAAAGGTAAAGAAAAATGCTTGCTTACCTGAGAAAAAGCATATAGGTTGTACATACATCAGGATTGGTAGAAGCTTTTTTTTTTTTTTTTTTGCTGTACGTGGGCCTCTCACTGTTGTGGCCTCTCCCGTTGCGGAGCACAGGCTCCGGACGCGCAGGCTCAGCAGCCATGGCTCACGGGCCCAGCTGCTCCGCGGCATGTGGGATCTTCCCGGACCAGGACACGAACTCGTGTCCCCTGCATCGGCAGGCGGACTCCCAACCACTGCGCCACCAGGGAAGCCCTGGTAGAAGCTTTAATGTCAACAATGTCATGAAGGAATCTGTCTATTCTCTCTGATGACCAAAGAGTTAGCTTTATCCTGGGTCTAATTCCCCTAGGAGTTGTCTGCATCAACAGGAATGTTTTCTCTTTGTTTAACTCTGGCACAGCAGAGAGGTTTCTCAATTCTCTATTTGAAAATAGGAAAGGACTTTCCCAGTAGTCTACAGCAATATTACCCTTAAATATTATTGGTCAGAAATTGTCTACATGCTTATTCTTGAATCTGTTGCCATTAAAGAAGTGATATTCCCTTAATTTCAGTTCAAGGAATAGGCCTGACTGGTGAAATTCTTCAAACCTTGAGCTATTTAACAATGCACAGAAGATAGAGCAGATCTTGAATAATCACTCCTAACACCCAAGCCATTCTGGTGCTTACTGGTGGATACGTTTTAACTTGTGTTCCATACTTAAGCCAATTTTTTAATCCTGGAAAATTTTCAGCACAGACGACATCAAAATTTACATTATGATGTAAACATTAAATCTCACCCCCTTAAGACCCATGATCCCTTTAATGTCTTGAATGAAATTCACAATGCTTTACCCAGCCTTCCCATATCAGCTTAAAATACCAATACAATTGTCTAATAACAATATAAAAAAAACACTTAAAATAATGTTCATTATTAAAATATAGAGGATTAACTACATGAGTTGGCATAATGATGTAGCTGGATGCTTGCAAACATTTCATAATAAACAAGGTTGTATTTAGTAAAAGGAAGATAAACAGAGTATTTTGACTTTTTCTAAATATTTAACATTTCAATATGAGAACCAAATAAACACATGACTATGTCAGCGACTATTGCAGACTGCTAATGAGTGACTTAAGTGATTCTGGTAACTTAACTACCATGAGCAGCAATGTCATGAGTGAAGAGATTTTTGAAATGGCATATAGATCTTGGGAAATCTCCAAACAAAACAAATTTTAATCTTCTTCCTGAATTATCCAGAAGTTGCATTTCTGGAAAATTCAATATATATTAAAACAAAATATTTCTATTTATATGCAAAGCAGAGTTAGGTTTGAGTCTTGTAAAATCATAAACAGGATGTTTTTCTCTATGGTAATCTCTAGGAAAGCTTTCGAGTCACAGAACACACAAGTCATTTCTTTATTGTGTAAGATTGTCTTAATATTGCAGGCTGTCTAGACACTATCCTAGCACATCAACCATTAAATGCCAGCAATGACTTGTGATTCCTAAACATTTTGACAGCTTACACACATCCCCAAATTTCTAAAACACCTCTATAGTCTTTAGCAATAGGGTTATTAAAATTCTCTTAAAACGGAATGAACATGGATACTTGAGTTAGAGAGATCTGGTTTTAATTCTTTACCTTACTCCTCATTGTTTGCCTGGACTTGAGAATGTTAATTCAGGGTCTTAGTTTTCTCTTTTGCAAAAGAGGAATAACACTGCAACCTTCTTTTTAGGATTGATGCAGTTACTAGGCACAAAATAGCTGCTCTACAAAACTTACTTTCTTTATCTTTCCCTCCCTTCATTTCTCTCCTGTTTCTTTCTTTCTCTATTGCTCTAGATTACCCTTTCCAGCCTCTTTATTTGCTAAGAGGCTTTACCAAGAAAGAAAAGCATAAATCAAAGCTAGAGTCCAATCCAGTGTGGAGGACATTGGCAACCATATGGAAAAATACGAAAGGAGGGACTGATGATATTTAATTTCTTAAAAAGGGATAATTGAAGGAGTCAATTTATTAGCTATATATTAACTCTTTCTTCAGTTCTTAAAAATTTTTAAATTAAAACTTCATCTGTGCTAGTTTGAGTTTCACACTGTACTTGAATCGAAGGTCTAGACCATGTAAATACAATACCACCTCTTCACAAGTCATAGTGATATCATTAGAGCAAAAATTTTCAAAATAACAATGCCAAAAAAAAACTGGCTGAGATAAACAGCCACACATACCTGCAGTGATTACATTCAGTTGTTTTAATGTATGTATGTGATGAGTGAATTAGGAAAGGGGCTCTTAAGCTGATTTTCTTTTGCTAACAATTCATGGATTTCGAGGGGAACAACCACAAGTATACTAATGACAGATTTTTCTCCAGTAGTTGATTAGGAAATTCTGATTGATTGCCTAAAGTTTGCTTTAGATTGTTCTTTGGAAAAGTTTTTTGCATGTTCTCAAGTGGTAAAAAGGTCTTTTATTTCCTGTAGTTGGGGGAAGTCTTAGACATGGATGTCTGCATATATTAGGAGGTTAGAGGAATGTGAGTATAATGCTCTTACTCAAAGGTCACCAACAAGCTCCACATCTGTTGCCGTAAATATCTTCAGTATCCACATCAGAAATTTTACCTCAGTTGTTTCCTCCATTATTTCAATTTAGGCAAGATGCTCTGTCAATAAGTAAATTCCTGGAAATGAAATATAACAAATATATGTAATAATAATATATATATATATTATGCAGCCACATTTTAGAAGGGGTTACATTACTTAAGGATAATAGCATTAGTACAACTGAAATAATGCTTAAACATTTCTTGATCCTAATGAAGGCACTATATTGAATACATTGGCATACTGTTTCTCAGTAATTCAGATGCTTTCAATTTTTCCTTCAGTGTTGGAATAAAATCCTACTTTATTGATTGAGCAGTGTGGGCAAACTAGTTTTCTTGCACTTAGGATTTGTTTTGTGTGACATACAAAAATCTTAGCAAAGTTAAATCATGTTCAACATATGAGAGGTGCTCATATAATAAAAGGTATTACAAACTGAGGTTCACTGGAGACACAATAGATTTATGGTTTCTAGAAATAAATTTTTAAAAGAAGTGTAAAAGCTTTATAGAAAAAAATAAAGATCTTCTTGAAAGGCATAAAGTATGTCCTAAATTAAAGAGAAGCTATAGTACTTTCACTGATGGGAAAATCTACTGTCTTGAAGTTATCACTATTCCAATCAAAGTTCCAATCAGTGTTTATAAAAGTTAAATTGCTTATAGAATTTATATAGACATATAAATGTCAAAAATGGCCTAGGATATATTAACAACAAGCAAGGGAGAATTGATTTCCAGATATCAAATATTTTTATAAAGCTAGATAATTAAAGTTTTGACATAGTGGAGGAGAAAAAGATGAATGGATCAGTGGTACAGAGAATTCAAAAACTTACTGTTGTGTATCATGAAATCACGGACTAAAACAGTGGTGGTTGACAGTTCTTTTCTTTTGGAACTTGAAGAATGTTGTGCTACGTCCTCCTGGCCTCCATGGTTTCAGATGAAAAATCTTCTGTCACCCAAATTGTCATCCCCTATAAGCAATGCAAAGGGCTTTTTTTTTTTTTAAGCGTTATAACAGTTTAAAGGAATGAACTAATTAGATGAATTTATCAGTTTGAATAGTTTTCAAAAGCCTAGCATTGACATGAAAAGAAAATCCAATGGTGGAATAAGATACACATTCTAATAGAATTTACACGATACTTTTTAAACAGTCTGATAATATTGAACATATTTGTGTGTCTAAAAATTGTTAAAACAGTCTAGAAGTTTTCATGCACAGTTTTTATTGTGGATGCCTCTCAAAGGGTGAGAGAGAATGGGACAGAAGAAAGGAGGAAAAACATTGACCTTATCTATCACAGTGTATTTCTTCTCTAAAATCAGATTTTGTGAAACTCTGATAAAAGATATTCTTTTATTCTGAGCAGAACACACAGGAGTATTTATTATTTTTTTAGGTAACTTTTTTTTAATATCTAAAAAGTAGAAGCTTCCATTTGTAAGAACTCTCATTTCAAACTGTTCTACTGATGGTAATTTTGATAATATAATAAAAATATTAAATTTAATACCACTTATAAAATATGCTATAGAGAAATTGGAGAGGTTCACTGGATATATCTGAGAAAGTCACAGTGCCAACGATGCAGGAGCAGGGACATGGACCCAATTACAGTTCATTCTGTTGGTTAAAATATGGACATTCTGACCGAGAGCTGTAATTAGGCATAGCTCCCTCTGAACTATAATTCTGTCTTAGGTGTCTCGAGGAGGTATGCCTAGAATTAAATGGGGAAATCTTATACAGTAAGTTATTTCTCCTCTTACTATAAATTACATAATTGACCTTCAAATCCATTATTTCTCCACATAAACTATAGTAGGTGGTATTCTCTACAAATTATACTCTGCGAAGCAGTAAATTATAGGGCTCCTAAACTACTTACTACCCATCATAATTTTTTAAAACATAAAACTCTCTTCACTAATGCAACTGTACTTAGCCAAAGTTAAAATGTATATTTATCTAAATTTATCTAAATGTTTCTATGCCAGACTATAACATTCACAGACCTATGTGAAAGTGTTGACATTTTGATTTAGGTATATAAGAGTTTCTCTTCATTAGGTATTTCTAATAAAGTAAAGTAAAAAAAAAAAAAAAAAGACCTTCCTGAAGGAGAAAGTTGCACTTTTGAGGCTTCTAGTGGTTGTAAATCTCAACAACCTTTACCTTGTAACTCTTTGATGCATATGAAATTTCATTTGTCAAGTATAGAAGGCTTTAATACTCTCACAGCAAATGTATGATGCTCTGTACACATCAGATAGGAAGTTTGCTTTGTAAAGGGATCCTACCTCTTGACCTGTCATATTAACTTAATACCAGTGACTCCTGAGTTCCTAATTAAGCTTTTGCATGTTTTATCGGGAAGATTAGAGAAAGATATAGCAGGAGGAAGGAGGAAGAGGATTAAGGAAACCTTCCTTCTGAGGATGATAAACAACTAATAAACATACAAAGAAACTACCTTACATGCCTGCAGTGATTAGAATGAGGAGACACTGTTTTAAGCACTTTAAAAATATTAACTTATTTAATTTTCACAACCATTTTCTGAGATAACACTATTATTATTCCCATTTTACAGAATGAGGAAATAGAGTCACAGAGAAGCGTAGTAACATTCCCAAGATCACACAGCTAGGAAACAATGGAGCTGGAGTTTGAATCCAGGCATCCTGACTCCAGAGTCTGTATTCTTGGTTGCTGTAACACATTGCTGCACAAAAATCAATTCAAGGCTCTAAAAGGGTGGTGATAAAGAAAAACCACAAAGGTTAGATCTGTTTTTCGTATCAGTATTGTTTTAGTTAGAGGACTTTGAAATATATTTGATAACACTATTTTTTCCTTGCCAAAATTGTTTCTTTTTTCTCATTGCCTATCTAAATAAATGTGACCAGCTGTCATCTAGTAACACAAGCTAGAAAACTTAGACTTGTCCAAAATCTCTACTTCCTTTATACTTCCTACATCTAATCATTGGCCAAATCTTGTGATTTATGACTATGAATGATTCAAACAGCTTTCATTTACTATGCACAGAAGGTTACCAACTGTGCAAGTTCCCTTATTTCTGATGTATCTTAATTCCACAGACAAGATATGTATTAATATTTTTATCCCTACCTGAGATTCATAAAGTTTCATTAGCTTGCTTAAATCACTTTTCTAATAAGTAGCTGAGTTGGGGTTAAATCTATGTCCATATTCAAAGCCCATGTTCTTTCCAGCTATAACATACTATATTAATTCTTAAATATCACTCCAGTGTAACGTATCTTTTCGATCCCAGTGCCATACCCCTACATTGCAATCTTATCTCATCTCAACTTCTATAAAATCTTAACAAATTTTCTTTTTCAGTGTTGCAAAAATTCTCCTACTTCCATCCACTCAAATTCTACTGACAAATTCTTATCTAAATTTTTTCATACCACACCTCTGTGAAAAATAATCTTCATTTTCTACAAAATACAGTTTTCTAAATTGCTAAGGCCCTTCCAAATGTCTACCTACTTCAACAGCTTCTTATTTATCCAGACCACTCCATCTCCCCCCATACACACACTCTGTCCATAATCCAGCAAAATTAAACTGTAGGCAGGTCTCTGAAATGCATTTAAGTACTTCATGTTTATAAACATTTATTTATTCAAATCGACTTTGTTGTAATTGCCCTTGCATTTTTTTCTTTCTTTTTTTTTTTTATAAGTTTTTTTTTTTTTGACAGTTTTGCTTTATTTATTTATGGCTGTATTGAGTCTTCGTTTCTGTGTGAGGGCTTTCTCTAGTTGTGGCAAGTGGGGGCCACTCTTCATCGCGGTGCGCGGGCCTCTCACTGTCGCGGCCTGTCTTGTTGCGGAGCACAGGCTCCAGATGCGCAGGCTCAGTAGCCGTGGCTCATGGGCCCAGTTGCTCTGCGGCATGTGGGATCTTCCCGGACCAGGGCTCAAACCCGTGTCCCCTGCATTGGCAGGCAGACTCTCAACCACTGCGCCACCAGGGAAGCCCGCATTTTTTTCATAAACTATAAACTCAATTCAAGTATTACTGCTTCATGAACTATTTTATACACCCCCCCCCTTTTCTCAGTCTGGGTTATATATC
The DNA here is from genome assembly GCF_964165515.1 of Mesoplodon bidens. Classification (NCBI taxonomy): domain Eukaryota; kingdom Metazoa; phylum Chordata; class Mammalia; order Artiodactyla; family Ziphiidae; genus Mesoplodon; species Mesoplodon bidens. Next base: position 98,006,661 of record NC_138160.1, read on the forward strand.
TCTCTCCTCTGTACATAATTTTACGATAAGACTTTGTTATAATTGTCAGTTTTATTCTTTTTACATATTGTATACAACATAAGAAATTTCAGCACAGAGTTTTAAAGAAAACCATGACTTTATCAAATTTTAATGAAGAACAAACAGCTACATTTCTGGAAGGCTTTAATTAAAGTCAGTATGTAAGCAGTAAGATGGGTCATATTCTCACAATTCCCAACGGATAGCATGTAATTTAACTAATAAATATTTCCTAAGTAGGCCTGCAAATGAACACTGCTATAAAAAATCGTATATTATCATTAGTTTCATTTAAAAAATAAACTCTTTTTAACCAACTGAAAATATGCATTTGAATGCTGAGTAACGGACAGTGTGGGCAAACAATGATTTAACCTCGGGTAAAGAAATATTATATGTGGTTCAAAAAGAAAGCAAATGTACTTATGTACTTTGGTCTGAATACCAAACTCATCAGGTTAAAATTAATGTGCTGTTCATGTTGATAGGGAAATTATATTCAGTGATTTTTCTCAATAGATACTTACTGAATGTCCCAGACAGAGGAGGAGAGAGAAGGACAGTACATTTGTGGGCACATTAGGAGGTGTGTAATATACATGGGGTGCAGTACAGATAGATGAGGAGCAGAGTGCTAGGAGTACATAGTGGACCAATGGTAACAGACAAGAGGAAGCAGTGTGAAACTGAAGGCCCTGTGTGCTAACCGCAAGATCGAAAGTTATCTTGAAAGTATTATAATGCACTGGAGAGTTTTAAACAAAGAATGTCATAAATGGATTATAATTTTAGAAATGTTACTCAAGCAGCATCATGAAGTTTAGATAGGAGACTAACAGTGGGGTTGGGTTGCTGCTGGGTAAACTGATGGTGGAAAGATAAGATTCGAGGCTAGTCAAGTAGGCCTGGAGGTGAAGCCTGCATAATCAGTGACATTGGATAAGGAAAGATAAGGAATGAACAGAATGAGAGAGTTTCCACAGGAGTTGGAGATTGCTGATTATATTAATTTCCTATTGCTGCTGTAACAGATTACCACAAACTTAGTCAATTAAAATAACATAAAGTTATTATCTTACAGTTCTGGAGATCAAAGCCTGAAACAGTTTTGTTGGGCTAAACTCAAAGTGACAGAGGGCTCTGCTTTTTTCTGGAGGCTCTGAGGGAGCATCTGTTTCCTGGTCTTTTCCAGTTTCTAAATGTCTCCTGCATTCATTGGCCCATGGCTCCTTCTTCCATCATCAAAGCCAGCAGCGTAGCATCTTCAAAACCTTCCCTCTCTGACCTCCGCTTTATGACCCTGCCTCCCCTTTATAAAGACCATTTCAGTACGTTGCACCCACCAGGATAATCTTCTTACCTCAAAAATTCTTAACTAAATCACATCTTCAAGATCTCTTTTGCTATATACGGTAACAATTTCACAGGTTCCAGGGATCAGGATGTGGACATTGCGGTGGGTGGGTGCCTTATTCTGTCTACACACAATGATGAATGAAAGGTTGAGTTTTAGACTGATGTTCACATGTTTGTCTTGGGAAGTATGGATAATTGGTGATACTCTTCTCTGATACAAAGAATAAAGGGGAAAGAAGAAGGTAGAAGGGAGAGCAAATTAGCTTATTTGTGGACTCAGATTTTGAATTTGAGCTAACTCAATGTAGTACACCATATAGTATAGTTAACCTGTAGAAAATTGACCATATGTATTAAAAGCTTAAAAGAGGGGATTTGGCCAAATATATGGATTTCAGAGCCATTAACATTTAAATGCATGGTCGGAATGGTACTTCAGGCCATTAAGGAGTAACTGATTCTGAATCACCGCTCCTCCTATAAAGAGCTATAAAACATGAACATGATGAGTAAAAAAGGCAGTGGTTTGGGGGCATTGGGCAAATGTTGAAAAAGTATTTCAATTTCCCAGTTTAATAAAATGCATTAATTTTGATATCCAAGAAAGTCAGTGAACACTAAGCAAGGTGAACAGAAAGAAAAACACATCTAGATACAACTCAAAATATTTTGAAGAAATATTGTTAAAGTTTTCATATCTGTATTTATTAATTTTATCCTGACAGAACATAGGGATTCTGAATCAGAGAAAACACCTATTATTTACTTTGAAAGCATCTTAATATAGGTTCCCCACATCCCAACCCCACATGAAGTGGTGAGATGAGGGCAGATATCACCTGTATATATGGAGGTGTCTGTAACACAAGATAAGAGCTTAAAAAATCTGAATTTAGAGCTTATATGATTGGTGCCACAGCTAACTCTCCTCCTTCTGGAAAGGCAGAATGACTTTGTTCTAAGTGTTAAAGGAATCCTGTTTTCGGGGAGGTGAGGAAAGTCCCTAGGCTCAGAACACTTTGGAATGCAAACAAATAGCTCAAGTGGAGATAAACCTGTGAATGTTTCCGGAGGTCTCTATCATTTGTAAATAGCTACCAAGGAATGTTTGCCTTTCATGCATACTTTAACCTGGGTTGCCAGTAGGTTTTGCTCAGAAAGCCCTGATCATGCCAAAACATAAAAAGATTATTTGTTTCCCAACAACTTTATGCCAATACATTTAATAATTTAATTGAAATAGGCAAATTTAAAATTTACACATACACAAATAAAAATTTGAATAGGCCTATACTTAAAATTAAATTTATAGTCATAATCATGTCTACAAATAAATGGTTTAAGTGGTGTATTCTACCAACATTTAAAAAAATATTATGGCCAACTTACATAAAGGAGTAGAAACATTTTCTGACTTATTTACCGAGACTGGCATAGCCTAACACCAAAACCAGATAAAGACGTGATAAAAACAAAAAATTGTAGGTCAATATCTTTTGTGAATATAGATGTAAAAATCTTTCTGAAAATATCAGCAAATTTAAACCAGCACCGTAAAAAACAAAAAACAAAAGCAAAAACTATTACAATATAAGTGAGCATTTATCCCAAATACAATTCTAAAATCAATCAATGAAATTTACATTAAAAAAGAAAAGATACAAATCATGTTATCTCAATAGGTGCAGAAAAAAACAGCTTGAGAAAATTCATATCCATTGATGATGAAAAGACTCAGTGTTAGAAGAGAACTTTCTAAACTTGATAAAAGCTATATATGAAAAACCTACATCTAGCATCATGCTTAATGGTGAAATATCAAGAACTTTCTCCTTAAAACTGGGAATAAGATAATACTCACTTTTACCATTTGGGTTTAATATTATTCTTGCAAGAACATTTCTATTTTTAAATCTGCATTAGTTCCTTATTGCACCTGAAACAAATTACCACAAATTTATTGGCTTGTAACAGTAAAAATTTATTCTTTTACAGTTTTGAAAGTCTAAAGTCTAAAATCAAGGTGTCAGTGGGGCTGCATTTTTTCTGGACGCTTCAGAGGATGTTTTGTCTTTTCCAGCTTCTAATGGCTGCCTGCGTTCCTTGGCTTATGGTTGTTTCCTCCATTTTAAAAGTGCATAATCACTTCAACCTCTGCTTCTGTCCTCATATATTCATTTTCTGACTATGCTCCTTCCGCTTCCCTCTTATTAAGACCCTTGTTTTTTACATTGGGCACCTGGATAATCCAGGATGATCTACACATCTCAAAATCATTAGTCACATTTGCAGTCTCATTTACCATATAGGTAATGTATTTACAGGTCACAGGAGTTAGGATTTGGACATCTTGCGGGGGCAGCTATTATCCATTCAAGCACGATAAACAACATATATGACAAACCTATATCTAGTATTATACTATGGTGAAATATTGAATATTTCAATATTAGGGTGAAATATTTTCTCCCTAAGGTTAGAAATAAGATAAGGATGTCCAGCTGACTCTCCCAAAGTAGTCAGACACCTAAGGTGGAAACTCAGGCTTCAGATAGAATTCACGCGGCTTCTGTGACCCAACTACAGAAGTCACACAGTGTCACTTTTTCCACATTCTATTGGTTATGTCAGCCTAGATTAAAGGGGAGAATCTCTCTCTCAGCAGGAGGCATAGTAAAAATTTTTGTGGCTGTCTTGAATCTATCACACTGTTATTTCTCCTCAAATTGATAGTGTTACCATAGTTTCAACCAAAATCACAGAAAGCTTTCTTTTCTTTTTGTAGAAATCAGAAGACTGACTCTAAAACTTAAGTTAGAAGTGCAAAAACTTGGAATAGCCCAGATAATTTTGAAAAATAAAAACACATTTGGAGGCCATGCAGTAACTTATTTCAAAACTTAAATGAAAACTACAGTTCAAGGCAATATGATATTGGTATAAAGACAGAGAACCAAAATATAAGCTCATATATATGGCCAATTGATTTTCAAAAAGGATATTACCGTCATGGAGGAAAATGGTGTTACTAACAAATACTGCTAACAACTCCATTTTTTTTTTTTTTGAGTTTTTGACAAATTACTTAGCAGAGCTGATTTCAGGAGGTTTTTTTAAACTAATTTTTATTGGAGTAGAGTCGATTTACAATGTTGTGTTAATTTCTGCTGTACAGCAAAGTGAATCTGTTATACAGATACATATACCCACTCTTTTTTAGATTCTTTTCCCCTATAGGTCATTACAGAGTGTTGAGTAGAGTTTACTGTGCTATACAGTAGGTTATTATCAGTTATCTGGTCTGTATATATTAGTGAGTATATGTCAATACCAATCTCCCAACTTATCCCTCCCTCCCTTCCCCCTTGGTAACCATAAGTTTGTTATCTACATCTGTGACTCTGTTTCTGTTTTGTAATTATATTCATTTGTGAAACTAGATATTTGTATGAAAATATTTGAACCATGAACTCACTTGAAACCAAACACAAAGCATATCAAAATTTATCATGAACCTAAATGTAAATTCACCAAGTATTAAACTTCTAGAAGGAAATGTAGAAGATATCTTTGTGACCTTGAGATGGACAGGGATTATTGATAGGACACAGAAAGCATTAAACATAAAAGAAAAAATGTTAGGTGTGACTCATCAACACTTAAAATTTCTACTCTTAAAAGACCTTCTTGAGAAAATGAAATGTAAGCCACATACAAGGAGACGATATTTGTAAGGCACGTTTTTGACAAATTATCTATTTCTAGAGTACAATTCAATAATAATAAGAAAAAGGACACAATCAAAATTAACTGGTAAAATATTTGATTTGACATTTAATAATAAATGACTTATGAATGGCCAATAAGTACATGAAGTTATTCTAAGCACGATGTTCAATTGGGATATGCAAATTAAAACTACAATGAGAGGGCTTCCCTGGTGGTGCAGTGGTTGAGAGTCCGCCTGCCGATGCAGGGGGCACGGGTTCGTGCCCCAGTCCGGGAAGATCCCACATGCCACGGAGCAGCTAGGCCCGTGAGCCGTGGCTAATGAGCCTGTGTGTACGGAGCCTATGCTCCACAGCGTGAGAGGCCACAACACTGAGAGGCCCGCGTACCGCAAAAACAAACAAAAAACTACAATGAGAACCTAATTCACAGACATTAAAATAGTAAAAATTTAAAAGTTTCAGTGAAGCTGTTGATGAGTAACTTCAAATTTCTGACATTGCTAGAGGAGATATAAAATGTAAACACTTCGGGAAACATTTTGTTTGTTTGTTTCTTATAAACATATAGTTACCATTTGACCCAATAATTCCCCTCATAGGAATTTACCCCCCCAAAATATCAACTTATAGCCACCAAAAGACTTGTATATAAATGTTCATAGCAGCTTCATTAATAATTACAAATAGTAGAAATAGATAAGATGTCCATCAACTTGAGAATGGATAAACAAATTGTGAAATATTCATACAGTTAACCTATAGATACAATATGCATGAATCTCAAAAAAAATCCTGAATGAAAAAAATGCCTTACACAAAAGATACTTATTCTATTATTTCATTTATGCAAAGTGCTAGAATAGGTAAAATGAATTAGATTAGTGTTTGTTTCTGGAAATGGGTGGAGGCAGAAAATGACTGTGATAGGGCTTGAGGGAAATTCCTGGGGCTATAGAAATGTTCTATAATGTGAAAGGGGTTCAGGATGCACAGATTTATGCATCTATCAGAATTCAGCAAATGAATATTTATCTTTGAATACCTCATTGTATATAAATTTTATTTGAAAAACTCTGTATGAATACTAAACTCTCATTAATGATGTGCATGCTGAAATATTTAGGGAAAAGTGAACTGATGTCTGCAATATATTTTGATGTCTGCAATTTACTTGGAAAAAATGGATGATACATGAATAAATATGTAACAAAATGAGTATATAGTAAAATGTTTGTAGTAGAATGTAGGTGGTGTGTAAATGAGAATTCACTGCCCAGTTCTTTCAACATGGGTGTGTATTTGAAATTTTTCACAGTAAAATTAGACAAAAAATATACAAAGGATGTTATAAATGCACATTACTCACACATCAAAATATTATATGTGTGGTTAAATGCATTACTTTTTGCCAAATATTCTGTTGCCATTCCTTACAGTGACCCTCTCTGAGAAAAGAGGATACATTCCTGACCTGTTATATTCACGTGTGGCTCTTTGACTTAGAAGTGTGAGTGTCATTTCTAAACTGATAGGTTGAAAACCAGAGCATGATTTGCCTTTTTTTTTTTTTTTTTTGCGTTACACGGGCCTCTCACTGTTGTGGCCTCTCCCGTTGTGGAGCACAGGCTCCGTACGCACAGGCTCAGAGGCCATGTCTCACGGGCCCAGCCACTCCGCGGCATGTGGGATCTTCCCGGACCGGGGCACGAACCTGTGTCCCCTGCATCAGCAGGCGGACTCTCAACCACTGCGCCACCAGGGAAGCCCTGATTTGCCTTTTTTGTTGTTGTTCTCCCTCTGCTATAAACCTGGGGATCCTCCAGATAGACTCTTCTCTTTGAGTCTGGCACTCATGTGAAAATGATGTGGGGCAGAGATGTCACTGATTCAAAATGAACATGCATAAGGGAAGACAAAAAAACACTTTTCCTGAAAGTATTTATTGTCATAGCATAGTCTAATATAGTATATTTTGGGGTTTGATGAGGAAGAGAGGTTAGGAAATAGAAGATTAATTGATAAATAGGTAGGTAAGTAGATAGGTAGTTAGATATAATTTGCTTTCATATTAAGTAGCTAGCAGATTTTAGGAAAATGTTTGAGTATCTAGGAGACATTAGCTTTGAAGTTCTCATGTTCCAGCAGATAACCAATATTAATAACATGAGGTAGCATCTTAGAGTTTAAATCTGCTACTCCTGATTTAGCTAAGAGTAGTCAAAATATCTTCAGTAGTACAATGCAGTTTGACTGGAGAATATGCCTTTTCTTTATCTCTTCATGTCAGTTACAACATACAGCTGCCCATGTGTGGCAGATGTTCTTTCAGAAAATTAAGGGCCTGGGGCTGGAGGTGCTAAAATTTCTTTGATGCAGAATCAAACCAGAGACAAAATGGAAACCAATTAGAATAAGCAGGACAACTTGTCACATAAGAATTTATTACCCTATGCCAAAAAGTCCTTCCTTAAATCTGTATTGCCTCAACTTTGAAACTGATTGCTTGCCATTGAATTCTTTAGTAAATTTCATATTTCCACCATAAATAGCATACATCTTTGTCTGACCCAACAACATTTGCGTTTATCAGGTCTTTTAGTGCCACACGTTTGTATCCTCAAATGTGATGACCTTCAGAAAGAGAGAGAGAGGGAGGGAAGGAGGGAGGAAGAAGGAGAGAAGCAAAGAGGGAAGGGAAGAGAAGGAGAAGTAAATTTCTAAATCATATTGCACTCCAAATTCTAAAATCCTAGTTTCAGGGAGCATCTAACATACTAAAAAGTTCAAACCAATAATACTGCATTACTAGGATTTTCTTCAACAATGATATTGATCCTTTTCACTTTAACAGCATAACAGATTCTATGTCAGGCCCTGGGACTTGTGAAAAGATAAAAATCCAGAATGACAAGATTGAAAAAAGGAGGATAAGCTGGTCAGAGGGAAAAGAAGAATCACAGGGTGGAAAGAAACAATATATATGCAGATGTGGGGTGATGGGAAGCCTTAAAAATGAAGAAAATACTGACACAAGATAAAGTGCAGGGACAAATTTCTTTGAAAGCTGAATTTTATATGATTTGGGTGACAGTCACAATTGTGGTAATACACAAAATAGCAATTAGGTTATTTTATTAACCTTTTCTTAGGTCCAATATTTGGGAGATGCCAATTTCATGGTATTCAAGCAGGCTCAAAATATTGATTCAGCTTCAAAGGTAATAGATTCCTATATTGAAAAAAAGAAAGAGTTATTCTAGTAAATATTTATGATAGGTAAGAGGTAATATAATGAAAAAATGGCTTGAGCTATTAAAATACATAAAAATGTAAGGGGGAAATGTATTTTCTAGTTATTTTTTCTAGGTTGCTACCTTTAAAAAAAGTTTAAGGCAGACACACCATCAGTCTTTGAAAACAGTCTAGGTGTAAGAGTAGGTAACTTCTGTGTCAGGTCAGCTGGCTCACAGAGCAGGACCAAGCAGTGTGGTTCTTATATAACTTTAGTTTTTATTATTTGAATTGTTATAAGACAAGCAGCCAATTTTTCTCTGTTGGGTCTTTGTCAAATTTCTCTTTATTTTGTTCCTCTTGAACTCATTCCCAGTTCTAGAAGGTTGTGTTTCTGTCATTATCCTTGTCCACTTTTGCCCCTTCCATCACTCTTTCTCATTATTATGGATTGGCACTAAAACAGAAAACAAACAATACATATCACTTATTGTCTACTGACTTGCACATGTATGTGCTTGGGTCTGAGTGTATTTGTGTGTGGAGGAAACATGGGAGAGGGTATCAAGAAAGGATGAGGTTAAAAAACAAAATATCATGAAGACTCTGAAAATTTTTACTTGGAGAGATAGAGTAGTTATTGACAATGAAACAAGAAAAAGAACAAAGAATCATAAGAGAAAAAACTTAATGATTCCACTTCTTCATGGAGATTTTGGGTCAATATTCATATTAAAATAATACTTGGAGATATTGGATTATACTTTAGAGGAAAAGTAACACTTATGCAACACATGTAGAAAAGAGACTCTAAGAAAATCTACTGAAATAAACAGAGCCAATTCTCCCTATAGCTTTGTAGTAGAGGTGAGAATAATATGATGATAGCAGTTGCTAAAGGATGAAGAAAGATAGGTGCATGTAGAAATAGGATCCATATAAAGTAATGGGAGATTTGGGAAAGTATGTTCTAATATTTGCTTCTGTTTAAAAAAAGGAAGTAGTTCAAATAAGTGGGAAGTTTAATCAAACCAAGTGTCCCCTTAGAGAAGGAAATGAAAAATATCTAGGGAAGATAGGAGACTGATTGAGAAAGTTTACTGGATGAGTCTACAGAACATTTATAAGTTATCATTCTGATGGGATTTGAAGACGAGAACATCAGTGAAAGCGTTAGAGGACGTAGTTGATTATAGGTCCACTCTGTGTAATCATGTAGTAGTCTGGCCTTAGGATGACCTTCCAAAGCTTGGAGAATCCTGAGAGCAAAATTGTACCAAGGGAGCTGTAATAGTTAGGAGTAAAAATTAGGCTTCACTAGTCTAAGGTTCAGCATGAGAGTCAATTCTAGCAATTTTCCAAAACTATCATTCATAGAAAACCACAGCCTTGGTGATAGAGTTCTATTCAAGGTCAGCAAAAGAGAAGCAGACATAGTATCTAGAAATAAAGTAGAATCTGAGATGAGATGAGATGACTGATATTTCAGAGAAATACAATAAAGAGAGTTTGTTGTTGTTGTTTTCTTTTTTAAACAAGGAAGGAAGATGTTATTCTCAAAGCCTTCAAAGAGAGGAAGTCAGTTAAAGCAGGACCTGACAGTTCAGTCAGTCAGGGAGGGCAGGAGGCAGTTGCTGATATAAATGAATGGGCATTGGACTGCTGCAAAGAATGAGATAATCATTTTAGATTCAATCAGTATACACCCCACTTTTAGTGACTTTTGTGACCTATGTATGATCTAGTAAAAAAGATCTATTCTGAATTGTTCACTTCCTTTGCATAAACAACACTTTTCCAAGAGTATCTGCTTTACTGAGAGTTACTAGTCACTATAGGGGAAAGGAAACTGCTGGTGTGGCTGGGAGTTGAAAACAGTGGTGGCCCTATTTTCAGATAAAGAGGAAGGGAAGAAAACCCCAGCATCTAATACTGAAGGTGGTCATCCAGTGAAGCCCATGCACATTGAAATAGTCCATTGTGGACAAAGAGGGAACATCTGAGTCTCATTCTCTTATTGTACATATTTTTTGATGATTGTGATATATATATATATTTTTTTTTAACTGCCATCATGACCAGACATGGAGAAGATCATTCAACTGTCGAACCTTCCCTTAGGGCTCTATTTATGCACATATGATCTTTTAACAAAAGTGCATGACTCAATCTTGCTTTGTTAATCTGAGCAGCAATTTATTGGGAGGCTACCAAATATTCTATTTTAAACTAACATTATAACATAACACTCCATCCCATATTTATTTTCTCATTGTTGAAAAACAACACATTTCCATTTATTCTTTACAAATTTCTAGAATCAGAAACAAAAAAGTGAAATCACATCACTGGGTATGTATATTTCCCAGGGTCAGAGATTGGCCACACCAAGGAGCTTGAGGAAAAGAGATATGAATTAAAATGTAATAGAAGGGAACAAGATCACCCCTCTATTCCAGCTGACGAAAAAGTGAGGAGGGAAACGCCAAAATTCCAGGGTGATAAATTATTCCTATTATTTAAATTTTGTAAATAAACATTTTAAAATAATGCCTTTCTTCCAATAAAATAGATTTTAAATGACTGTGTTCAAACTATGGATTAGGATGTCTAAGTACTCAGATTCCCATACAGTGAGGCTAATGAAATTGCCAAAAATGCTCTGAGTCTTGAGCAGAGTATCTGGCCGCACTATTCCCAGTTGTATAACTTATATTCTCTATTCTGTTGTAGAACATTAGGATCTGAAGTTTATATGACCACCATAATTATAAAAATTATGTAATTAGAGTTTTGTAATTATTCAAAGCAGGTAAATATATATATGTATATATCAATACACACACATATATATATCCAATATTTTAGAAGTTGATAAAATGAGCATATAGAACACATATATGGTGTTCATAAATTCTTTAGATCTTCAAGTAAACTTATTAAAATCCTCACTTTTAAAGATAGATTTTTTTTATGTATTCAGTGTTAGGAGATGTGTGATATATGGATTGGCTGAACTTTGATCACTGTTCCTTCTGCTTTTTAACTTGTGGGTCATGTTAATAATTAAACAAGGTCACTCTATATAAAAAGTGGGAGTAGGGGATGAACAGAAATAAGGGTTGAGAGAGAGGAGAGCAGAGGAAGAAAGGAGGCAGAAGGTGTACATAGTTAAGAGTAAAAAACTAAACTAGAAAACAAGCAAGAAATGAAAAGTAAGGAATTTTACATTAACCTTTGGCTCAGAGTATTGTATCTACATAACATAATGCAGAGAAATCAATTTTTGTTCTGTTCTGAAACCAGGATGTGATATGTGGCTGAACTCCACCCTCTACTAAATCCCAAGCTTCAATTTTGGATTGAATTCCCGTCATTCTTTATATTTTTTGTTTACTTTTCACAAGAACTAAAATAAATCAATGGTGAGGTCAGAAGAAGGAATGAGGTAGAGAATAGAGAAGAGGAAATATTATGTTGACTACAGACTATTTCATACAGATTTCTTATTCTTTTAAAAGTCCTTGCCCTGCAACCTGAGTTCATATCTTCTTTTTTTTTTCTTTTCATATCTTCTTGATGAAGTTTCTTTGAGATAGTGAGCTATGACCCCCACAGGAAGGAAGATTGTTATTCTAAGCTCATCCCTGTCATGTAGTGACTTGTGTACGTTAAGCCCATTTTGAGGCACACTCTAGGTTTCAAACATCTTTGAGGTCATGTAGCAGATTTCAAAAATAGGGTGTGGTGCATTTTTTTGATATTAACTTCTGACCTAGGTAGAATTATTTCTGGTCCTCAGAACAACTGTCAAGAGGTTAGAGCTTTCTAATAAGCTGGTTACTAGCACAATAAATAAATGCAGTCCCGAGGTAAATATGTCTGTCTCTTTCCAAGTGTATAAGATATTGCTGGAAAATTTAGGTGTGCCTTCATCTACATTGGCTCTTGAAATACAGAGATCGCTCAGTTCACCTTTGCCAAGATAGGCTAACGATTGATAATCAAGGTATATATTTTATTTTCCTTGGGCAACCCATTGAAAACTGGTGTGAAATGTTGGCAGAACGGTTTTGGAGTTGTTTGTCTCTGACTTTACCAAAAGGTATGCAGGCCTGGCTGAAAGGCAGACATCCCAGTCCATAGAAGCAAATCATCCAAATAGGTTTTAAAATTATATATATATGTATGTGTGTATGTATATATATATATATATATATATATATATATATATATATATATATATATATATATTTTAAGCTGAAAACCTCTTAGAACCACAATTCACATTCAAAAAAAGGTACAGCTCAGTTTTCAGATAAGAAGGCAGTGGAAACAAAAAATTAAGGCCTTGTAAAAATTCCTTTGTGTTCTTTGCATTACCAAACAATACAATTTTTGCATTCAAACCTTGTAGGTGGGTAATCAAGCAAATGTAGAGCAGGAAGTGATTTCTTCAAGTTAGAGAAAAGCTGAGGTGGTTTGTGGGTAGTTTGGTGTGGAATTTTATATGCTCTGGTGACCACTTTCAACTTGACTTTCTATTAGAGCCCTTAGAGAAATTGTTAACAGTAATTCTCTTATCTCTTCAGTGTATGAACAAACTTCCCTGCCATTTTGATTCAAAATGGAAGATCTGAATTGTTGAGTCATATTTACATTGATAGACGATTCTTCATTTGTCAAGATAGACTTCATTTGACAAGATAGGCAATTGAAGCCTTCTTCAGTTTTGGCATCCTTGTCATTCCTCACAATTTCAACAGCACTGAGGTTCACCAGGTCAATACATTTGAAGAGAGAAGTAAAAAATTGTTTCCCCTATAGTTCGTTTTATAAAGCTCCTCCTGACTCCTATCTGGGCTGGGTCAAGAGAAGGTTGTAGATACAATTGGCTGCTGGCATTCGAGGTTCCAGATGTGTAAAGACCTCTGTGTACCTTGAGGTGAGACTATTACACTGTTCTGTTCTAATTCTTAGTAACAATAGTAATAATAACATAGGTACAACATCACACAATATGTGTAAGTACCATACAGTTATACCTGACAATAGCATTTGCAAATTTGTTATAAAATTTTACACTCAGTAAATAATTATTGAACAAATGAATAAATCTTAAAGTGCATTACTGAGTGATTTTTCAATTTTTTTGGAATCCATTTAACAAATGTTAAGATTCCTGTTTTACAGATGAGACAAGTGATATCCACATAACTTATATGATTGACTTAATTCCACATAGCTTAGTAAATGATAGAGGCAGAACGAAAATCAGTTCTGATTCCTTCTCCTGTACTGATTTCTTTGGCCCATGCTGTGTGGAAAATTAATTTCCAGTTGCCAGTTATCACAAATCAAGTCTTCCCCCTGTAGAATTAAGGCTATAACCCTTATTTAGGCTGAGGATGTTACATCATTTTTCCTATACCCTTTATCTGATTGTCCTTCTTCCCTATTTAAGCTTACCCGGTCCTCCAGGAATGTCTGACCTTTGTCAGCCAAAGATTCTTATGGGCTGGAAGACAAGGCCACAATTACCCAGGTCAAAGTTCAAGGTGGTGAGCATATTCACTTTATCTGCCCATATTTTAAGAAAGAGACTTCAAGGTGAAAGGTCAGATAGATTTTCACATTCTAACTAATGAGATTAACTTCCATTTTTATGTCAGAGACAATGCTAATAATCTACTCAAAAAGAAATGGAGAGTCTCCACCTCCCTTTTTGAGAAATTCATTTGTTTATTTACTCAACCAAGTCTATTGAGCATCTAGTGTGTGATAAGAACATGCGAAGTGCTACGTGTATCAGGGTGAGCAGATACACCACTGCATATTCTCTACAAATGGATTATGTGTTTGGATGGGCAGGAGAGCTTTGCATGCTTGAAATGATGATGCTGTCAGAGCCAGTCATGCATCATAGTACATGCCTTGTAGTTTTATCAAAATCACAGTGCCTTAGGCTTTGATTTCTGCTCCATCTTCTTGGATGGAATAAGTTGCATCCTCTTATAGGAAAATGGAAGGGAAAAAGACAGTGCTTAAGAATCACTGGGAAAGGGGAGAAGTGCAAAAGCAAGATCCAGCTTCTGTGCTGCTGTGGAGCTGGGCACCTTTCTGAATAGGTCCTGAGGCCCACTGATTAGCTCCCTAATCATTTGGGCTGATATGCTGGGTTACAGTTGCAACTGTGGTAAGAGACTAGTCTGGAGGCCATGAGCTGGATGACATAGCACATTTCGGTCCCCTACACAGGAGGTTAGGAATTAATGTTCAGAGACTATAGCAGTCTTTACTTGCAAGTGGGATTCATAAGGCTCCAGTTTGAGGAAGAGGAGAAATACTGGGAATGGCAAGCCAGCTGGCCTTGATTTTTTACACAGTCTATCAATACCGAAATGACTCTTCTGAAACTCATAGCTGTCTCCCCAGGAAGAGGTAGGAAATTCCAGCTCTTCCTGTTGCTGTCCTGCACCATGACAATCCCCTAACACCAATATTGCCAGTGCATACTGACACTGAAAGAACAAAGAAAATTTCCTAACTGGGTGAACCAAAAGCTTAGATTTTTGAAATCCCAAGAGGCTGATTATCATGGAAGATTAACAGATTATTGTTCATCCTATTACTTTGAGCTCTAAGACTTGATGGCTTAAGTCATGTACCTTCTGACCTTAGATGACTATTGCTCTGCTCGTCTTTCATGTCAAAACAGGGTATGCAGAGCAGCAATGTCAGTCCTGTATGATTAACACAAAAGTGGATCTTTACTATAGATCCTCCTATACCTCATCAGTATGAGAATGTTTAGGTGTTTCTAAGAGTGAGTCATGTGGGTATTCTGAACTTTGTATGGATGACAGATCACAGTTTAGGATGATCTTTAGACATGGCTTCAACAAACAGAAGTCTCATTACATACTTCATAAGGAAAAGAGTAGGTTTGCCCTCACACCAGTGCAAAAATCACCGGAAGATAGTCATAAAAACAATAATGTATTTGGTGATAGGCTGATAAACTGTATCTCTGAGGAGAAAAAGGCTCTAATATGTCCAAGTTTCCAACTTTTGTAGTGTAAATACTTCTTCCATGTGAGTTTAACAAATGGCTCTCAAAATTCTTGAATATTTAACAACTGGCTCTTGCAAGCCATTATAGGCTGGCTCCAACAGAGGCTTTATAACTGCATATTTTCCACATGGGAAAAAAACTGACCTTGATATAACCCAGTGTAGTCTTTTGGATTAATTAAAAATAATTACAAAGAGATCAATTCTTCCTCTCCATTGGTATGGAGACTGTGGAAGAATTGGACACTTCTCTTTATGTTGCCAGGGCACTAAGGCATATCCCAAGGATTCGCTTACCCTTAACTGGGATACACTGTGCTGAGGTTATGGACTGGACAGGTGTCAAAGTCAAATGCACAGATTGCAGGCCTAAATCGGGTTGCCAAAAAAGGAACCTGAAGAACTGATGATAATAGTAAATGCAAGAGGAAATGAAAAATTTTTTTAAAACCTAGAATGAATTCATTTTTGTATTCATTTATCTATTCAACACTCACCAATTATTGACCTTATGAACCATATATTCTTTTAGGGAATGGAGAAATCAATACACAAGTAAACAAAAAAAATGCATAAGACAATTGGAGCTAGCAGTATATGCAATCAAGAAAATTAAATGAACTAATAAAATAGAGTGACACAGTTGGGGTTTAAATAAGGAATTCAGAAAAGATCATTCTGAAAAAGCAACATTTAAACAAAGATCTGCGTGATCAGGAGCAAGCAAAGATTTGGAGTCAGCCATCAGTAGAGGGAACAAAAAATACAAGACACTCTAATACAGTAAAATGCTCAGCACATTCAAGTGACAGTTACTGTGGCTGGGGTTTGCTTCATGATCACGGAGAAAATTAGTAGGAGACGAGGCCAAAGAAATAAGGAGGAGTAGGTCACGTCAGGTCTTGTACAGCACAAAAAGACTTAGAATTTTATTCTAATTTTAATGAGAAGTCTTCGGAGGGTTTAAAGCAATGAGTGGTACCTGATTTGTGTTTTTTAAAAGATATGTGGGTGAGGGGGATCAGAGAAATAGAGAGTAGATGAATGTGAGCTAGGCTGGAAGAATCCAGAGACAGACACCTCTGGTTGCTTATCACACAATCCTAGCACAGATTTGAAGATAGACAGAGCTTGTAGAGGCCAAATTAAGATACAGAGACTTGGCTTTAAACGGTACTAACAACTTCGGTATTGAAGGAACATAGGATCACAAGTTACTGTTACCTTAACTGAATGACACACCCAATGGTACAATGTTTCCTGCATAAGACAGTCCAATCCAACCTTTGAAATCAAATGCCTAAGTGGAATGGAGCCAACCTCAACTTTTATATTGATGGTTGCTATTGCAAATGGTTGGTTTAGTCAGCAAAATGCTAGCAGAAAATGAAGCATGGAAAGTTTCTGACAAATAATGGCTTGTGGTACAAACAATAAAATTCAGTGAATATCCCTTCACCAAAGAAATAAATTAAGGAGAGCCAATTTATTTTCCATTCAACTGGATAAAAAAGCCCTTCGTGTGATGACTTGAATTGTGCATCCCCTATGTGCAGACAAGACATTTCATGAATTCACCATGGATTTAGAAAGTCATAGACAACAAATGTATTTCTTCCATTATGTCTCTTTATGGACTCTTAAGTTTCAGTAATTAGCCCAGAAATGGAACAAACCATTTTTAATTAACCTAAAGATAAAAGCTTTAAGAGGTTCATTTTCTATAAAAATTTAAAATGATTCTTTATGAATTAATTCATTTTAATTACACAAAATAAAATTTCAGATTGAGTTTTGAGTCACATACTAATGTGTCTAAAAATTAATTAACATTATTTACCATTAAGAAATATACCTGCAAGTCTTGTTTGTAGTGATGTTCAGCCCTGTCACTGTAATGGTAATATAATGGTGACAAAATACATAGATACAGTAGTAATCTATGACTTTGCTGTATTTCTCTTTACAAACTTCTTATGTCTAAAAATCAGATACATGGTAATTCCCTTTGCAAGTAAGTTTATTGCATTAAACTGTTTCAGACCTACCATCAAAGACCAAAGGTACACTTACAAGCAATAATTATTCATTTCATTACCTTTATAATTAACACCCACTAATTAGTTATTGACAGTATGTATAAGGACATACATGAAACACACACATATCCATTATATGCAGTCAATTTTCTGAATACTAAATGTCCTACAACAAATCTTGCATGTAACTTTTTGTTTACATCATCATTTTCTAGGTTAAATATTGGTGCAATAGTAGCCAAAGATTCAAAACACAGTAATAGTGATCACTTATACTTTTGACTGGAAAAATAGTAACAGCACTCTGATAAGGTAGAATCAGAAAGAGGGAGGTAGAGAGAGAGGAGGGGAGAAGGAGGAAAAAAAGAAGATCAAAAACAAATATCAGAAGAATAGGAAGAAGAGGGAGAGGAGGGGAAAGGAATAAAATAAAAAAAAACAGCAGAAGAGCAAGTAGAGGGACATTGGAAACTGCTGTCTTTGGTTCATTGGCTGAATATGGGAAGTGACATTTCACCTTCCTGCTTCCCCAGTGTGAAGTCTGGATTGGGTAGTACCTTTCCAGCCATCCTGATAATAATATATCAAAACTTTATTTAGAATGTTGTGATTTCCCATAATGTCTAACAGGTCATTTTTTTCTCATGCAAGCTACAGAAGTAATTTTAAGTCAAATATAATTTGGGGAGGAGATTTTATATTACATGGGATTATACAGTGCTCATCTCTTTATGAGAAACAAACTCATTCAGGTTATTCCAACAATAGAAAGTTTATGGTAAGAACACATCAGAACCAGATGGGTCAAGCCTTTGAGAAACCTAGTGAAAGACAAACACCTGGGCCTCTGAGAAAGAACAGGAGCTGCAGGAAAACCATGCTTCAAGATAGGTTCCAAGTACCCTTGAAGTTTTGCTGAAGGGATTATTTTGTTAACTTCTCAGCAGCAGAAAGTCATTGCTTTTCATATGTTCCTATCATTATCACTTGGCTTGTCCTGTTTACTCTCTATTTAAACCAAGTCAACCATTTCTTCTGAGTTTTCCATTTAATCCACCTTCCCTATTTGGTATTTCACAATTACATGACAGTGAAGGCCAATGGCAAACCTATACGTGAATTTCTTTTTGAGCTGTGTGATACTCCTCTCCAATCAACTGTGGTCAGGAGCCTGGGTCAAGAGTAGCAGCAGATTCCTTTCCAAGTGAATCATGGGAATGGCTGCCATTCTTATGTCTGGCTTCTACAGTCACTGAATATTTGAGAGGTAGCCCTGATTACATCTCTGAAATCCCCATCTTTCAGAACTTTATTGTCTGAATAATATATTTAATGGAACTAAAAGGGGAAGGACAGAATCAAAGGGGAATAATACCTGTATAAAGTTCTTATGGTACTCCCATCACATTGGAAAGTGAAATATCTCTTCAAATAAGCAAGTCCCTGTACTTCTGAAAGGAGCACATTCATTTAGTCATCCAATCACTTAGTTGCTTATTTCACACATATTGATTTCCTACTAAATTTCATGAACTAAACAAATAAGTCCCCAGCCTCTACTCCCCATTCCCTGGCTTCAGTGAGTCTTAAACTATTTTAGGAAATGATATACAATTAAACTAAATCAATGATAATGGAACTCGAAGAATTTTCTATTTAAAATTAAATAGTGATGTAAGTTTTCTGAGATTAAATGGGAGAAAACCATGTCAGAGAGTTTGCTTAAGGAAAGTATCTCTGATGAGGTGCTACTTGAGTGGAGACCTGAAAACTGAGAAGGAACCAGCCAAAAGTCATGGCATTCAACTTCAGTGTCCAATTTTTGCATTGCCTCAAAGTGGTAAGGATTAATAGGACAAAACATGTTTTTTAACATCAACTTTTGACCCAGCTCATTTAGTTCTTAAGGTAGAAACGGGTCCAATGGTAAATGGATGGAGGGATGTTTTCTTCACTTAGTTTTTTTAGTATCACAATGGTACTTTTATAATAAACTATTCATTGGCTTGCTTAACATGTTATGTAATTTGGGAATGAGAAAAGAGATTGCCACCTGGAAGAGAGTATTTCTCAAGAATGATAGGACAGAGCACACACCATGAAATTATAGTAAGAGCAGATGAACACTGATCCATCTGGAAACTTTAAACAATGCATCTGGCAATTTACAGGTAATAACGTGCCACATTTGACAGAAAAAGTCATAAATATTACTTATTATTACCAAACAAGACATCTGTGAGCTCAGAGCCAACACTTATAAATCTAGGGGCCATATTGGCTGGCTCTCCTGAAGTAAACATAAAGTCAGCTAATCTTTCAAATTGGAAACTGCCATAAACATACAAAAAAGTCATAAGATTCGTGAATAAAAGTAAACTGACAGTTGGATGCAGTTGGATTTTAAATGTGTCTTTGACAGGGTGACCATAGATCCCTATTTTCCTGGGACTCTCCTGGTTTATGCCATTTGCCCAGTTGTGTAATTAAAGGTGTCTCCTTTCACTCTCAAATGTGTCCTTGTCCCAAGTTGAAAGATAAATGACATCATCTCCTTAGTTTTAACACATCTATGTCCCAGAGGACAAAAAGGCATAAGTGAGAAAGAACAGAAGAACTGAGACCTCCAATTGTTAAAAGAAACAGGTAGTGAAAAAGATGTTAGCTTTACTGAGTCCATTACTGCTTTAGTGTCCCCTACCATGTTATGATCCACTCTGAAGAGATAGGGATGGCTCTCAGGAAAAGCAGGCTAATATCCTAATAAATGATTGATTGGCCGATCGATTGATGGGTAGATAGATAGATGCACATACACATACACACACACAACGTATGTATGGTTGGCTAAACTCTGTACTCAGCTAATTGCATCTCCTCTAATATTCTTTCTGAGAAGTAATGCTGAGCTACTAGTATTTTCTAACTCCCCAGTGATGCGACTCTTTTTCGTCAATCAGTAGATATATTTTATCCATATGCTAAAAACCCACCCAGGCAAAGAAAGAAGTCATTCATAGAAAATTTCAACTTTTTTAAAGATCAAGAATAACTATATTGAGCATAGAAATTCAAATTTCTAATAAAATAAGTTAATATGATGAATTCAGGTAGATATGATCCTTATCACATTATCAATAATTTGAAACATAAAGCATTTAAAAAAAGAATTTTGAACTAATTCAACTTTATTAATATCTCCTTTGCACAAACAATTACATTTTATTGCAACAAGCACATTTCTTCCCATCAAAAACTAGTTTCTCCTTTCCTTTTTAATGGGCCATCTTTCTGAAGTTTTGAACTTCATCTTTTGCTTTAAATAACTCATTCAATAAGAGTGACTAGCATTTTCTACACAATGAAAAATCAAGTCATTTCAGTCTTAGGATTTGATGAGCAGAATTAAACCAACAAAGAAAAACAAAGTAGAAATTTGAATTCAATCAACAAAGAAAAGCAAGGTAGATATACACAAATCACACTTTCTCTGAAGGATCCTATACAATTGTCCATGAAATCAGATCAAGGTTTAGACTGTGAAGGAAGTTGGTGAAGTTTAAAAACAATCGATTAAGAGGCTAAACTAGAATGTTTGCAGTTATATAGTGTTTTTTAAACAATAGCTCAAAGCCATGTTACCTGTATGTATATGCATCTTGGCTAAAATTTAACCAGGTTGTACAAAAAGGGAAGATGAATACTAATGATTAATTATCCTCTTGTCCCAGTTAAAAATACTTGCTAATTAAGATGTCCTGTTTCATTATTACCCCCGAGACATTCATGTAATACCTGAAATTCACAGTTTTTTTAAAAATTTTGCCTTATTGATATAAAACTGAGCAACATATTAAGATACTAATAATTAAAATTAAGGTATAGGGTATTTGCAAGATTTAAATGTCTATATCCTCCAAAGGAGAAACATAAATAAGGACTTGATTAGTGGAATTAAAACATTATTTTACTTTTAGCCACTAATTCCATTTATATATTTTTATCTTTTAAAAAAATTTTATTGCAGTATAGTTGATTTACAACATTGTATTAGTTTCAGGTGTACAGCAAATTGATTCATGTATATATATGTGTGTATATATATATATACACACATATATATCTATTCTTTTTCAGGTTATTTTCCCATATAGGTTATTACAGAACATTGAGTAGAGTTCCCTGTGCTACACAGTAGGTCCTTATAAGTTATCTATTTTATATATAGTAGTGTGTATATGTAAATCCCAATCTCCCAATTTATCACCCCCTTCTCCCCACTGGTAACCATAAGTTTGTTTTTTACATCTGTGACACTATTTCTGTTTTGTAAATAAGTTCATTTGTACCATTTTTTAGATTCCACATATAAGCGATATCATACGATATGTGTCTTTCTCTGTCTGCCTTACTTCACTCAGTATGACAATCTCTAGGTCCATCCATGTTGCTGCAAATGGCATTATTTCATTCTTTTTTATGGCGGAGTAATATTCTTTTGTATATATGTACCGCATCTTCTTTATCCATTCCTCTGTCATTGAACATTTAGGTTGCTTCCATGTCCTGGCTATTGTAAATAGTGCTGCAGTGAACACTGGGGTGCATATGTCTTTTCAAATTATGGTTTTCTCTGGGTATATGCCCAGGAGTGGGATTGCTGAATCATATGTTAGCTCTACTTTTAGTTTTTTAAGGAACTTCCATACTGTTCTCCATAATAGTTGTACCAATTTACATTCCCACTAACAGTGTAGGTGGGTTCCCTTTTCTCCACAGCCTCTCCAGCATTTATTGTTTGTAGATTTTTTGATGAGGGCCATTCTAACTGGTGTGAGGTGATACCTCATTGTAGTTTTGATTTATATTTCTCTAATAGTGATGTTGAGCATCTTTTCATGTGCCTCTTGGCCATCTCTATATCTTCTTCAGAGAAATGTCTATTTAGACCTTCCACCCATTTTTTGATTGGGTTATTTTTGTTTTTTGATATTGAGCTGCGTGTGCTGTTTGTATATTTTGGAGATTAATCCCTTGTCAGTTGATTTGTTTGCAAATATTTTCTTCCGTTCTGTGGGTTGTCTTTTTGTTTTGTTTATGGTTTCCTTTGCTGTGGAAAAGATTTTTAAGGTTAATTAGGTCCCATTTGTTTATTTTTGTTTTTATTTTCATTACTCTAGGAGGTGGATCAAACAAGATCTTGCTGTGATTTATGTCAGAGATTGTTCTGCCTGTGTTTTCCATTTATATTTATATCTTCATTTATATTTATATCTTTTTAAGACCATGTTTATCTCTGTATGTATACCCATGTAACTCTGCTGCTTTTATTGCTTTTATCGGTGATGTAATTAGATACATTTTCATTCATCCAACCTTACTCCATAGTGCTGCTTGAAGGGCACCGTGCAGAAACAGTGAGACAAGGAAACACTCAAAAGCCTCTGAGGGGGTTGATGGAGCTCTAAAGTCTTGCCTTGATTTGTGGCAAGATTAAAGCCATACCTGTTTACTATAACTAGACAAATCCATCCCTAGGTACCAGGATCCCTTCACTCCCATGTCTCCAGAAAATGCCAGATCTGGAGATCGCACCAGGCTGGTGAACAGATGTCTCAGACATGACCAGTGTAGGCAGATGACCCCTGGATGGTCTGACTCACATACGTGTCTCATCACATCAACTACCTATCCTCTCTCACCAGGGAGCCTTTGGGCTCATATTGATGACTCTCAGTGTAGCAACCCTTTTCACTTATCTCCATTTTTCTCCTTCTCTCTTTCTTATACTCAGGGAAAGTGAAGGTTCCCATTTCCAGGGAGCTCAGGAAAGGGGATTTAATGGTGCCAGTATAACTAAGAGTTTTCAATGAGGAGAATTTTTAATGGGTTTATTCTAACTCTCTGGAAATGTTTTATAATTGTATAATGTGGAGTCCTAAATATCTGCAAACCCCCACTTTTAAAGACTATATTCCTGCCTCGTACAACTTCATTTTGTCCGTTTTTTGATTTCCTACACTCTCTTTTATTGCCAAGTAATCCGTCCTAAAAAGCAACAGGTGTTAGGTCAAGAAGGTAGTCTTTGGGGCACCAGCTAGTATAGTTAATTTGAACTTCATGCACTTTTCTTCCCAGGAGAGAAGAGTGGTCCCAGATGAATCAAGCTACTTGTGAATTAAAATATATACTTTGATTTTGTATAATATTGGGTATTTTATCTCAAAGTGTCAACAGATGAAAGATGTGAAATCCTGGTTAGAAATATGATTCTGAGTTAGTAAAAATGTACCTTTGGCATCACCTCTTTCCACCATCTCTTCCCCTTCCAAGATACGGTGGTGCCATGTCTCATCTTGCTCTTCAGTGGATCATCTGGCCAGAATTCTTCTGCAGATCCCAACTAAAATTACACTTCATAGGCATTCCCAAATATCTGGAAGGAGAAAATGTGGATGGTGTGGAAAATACATGAGTCAGACAGGCTTTAATTTGAATCTCTATTCTGCCAGTTCTGGGACATTAAACAAGTTGTTTTGGGTCTTTTATTGTTAACTTTCTTATATATAAGGGAGAAGACCAGCAACTATCCTTTAAGCTTGTTGTGAAAGTTAAATGAGATATAAGTTTAAATCACTTTTGTGTCTGGTACACAGTAGGTGCTCAATATATAATTAGCTTTTCTATTCTACTCTGCAGTCAAACACATCTATCTTAAATAATAAAAATTTATTTACCCCAGTGTACTAATGGGTTAAATAGGTCCTTAATGCCTTAATTTTCTTTCCTGTGAAATGCACGCATTAAAACTAAAACATCACAGAAGCTGAAATTTATTCATAGTTTTACACATTTCTAAACAGAATCTAATTTTACTTTTTCATTTTTCTTACAATGTTTGAATGTATATAATTATAGATTTTAAAAGTATGTGTATACAGTTACATATTATTTCCAGTTTTTTAAATTATTACTTTCAATAGTTCATGTCTCATAGTTGTTGAATTTATAGTTGCATAATATCGTCATTAGCTATTATTGAACCCTTAAGAATATTTCCTGAATTTACCATGATAAATAATCTTGCTATAAACAGCTTGTTACATAAAATATTTTTTCAAAAATTCTAAGAAGTAAAATCACTGGATCAGTCGGTAATCACTTTTTTAGGTGCCTCTTAATAGCAGTATGTGAAAGAAGAGTGGGTTTTTGAGGCAATACCTCTGTCTTTACTCAAAGGAATGGTATTAAAATTGGAGTTCAATTAAAGTGTCTTCCTAATGGTGAGCCTTAAGGAAATACTTTGAGCAGCCAACATTTTTGACTTCTTGGATCTGTCACCAAAATTTGGGATTGATTGTCTTACTCAGGACCTTCCAAGCACTTCACAATAGAAACCTGAGATCACTCTACAAATACGGATCCTGTGCCCCATGAAATATATTTGCCAAAAATGTGCCTCTGGTATAATGTTTTTACACATATAATCAACAATGCTTATCTAGGAAACACTAAATTATGAAGAATTTCACAAATAATTTTCCCAGTACAGGAAGTTTGTATTTATAGGCATATTTACTCATTTATTTTTTATCATTTTTCTATTTTTCAGCTTCATTTTGATTATTGTAACATCTTCACTTTTATGTAAGATGTATGACATCTTCCTAATGCCAGTTTTTTATTCCTAGTTTCAACTCATTTGGAATGCAGAAGATTCTTTCCTGAAGTAATAAATTGCCAATTTGGTGCATATTTCATTTCCTTTGTATGAGTTTCCGTGTTCACCCCTGTTAGGATATGTTTGACTTCTCTCTCTTGATTTATGTCACTTTCTTTTTCCTTCTCTGCATAGCCCTCTCGCCTTCCAGCCTTTCCCATTCATTGAGGATATGAAGGTTTGATGTAGGTGAATTGGCCTCCTTGAAGACAAGGAGTTTGACACAGATTGCAGAAACTTTCCTATAAAGTTGTATATCAGATGGAGAGTTTTTAAAAGAAATAGCTGCCTAAAGCATCTCATTCATTTCCCATTACCTGGGGAGGGAGGTTTTGTCAGAAGCCATCATACAGAATAGGTGAAAATATGTTGCCCAGCATATCCACCAGCAACACATTATAGATGTTATTCCCATGAATAATTGAAATTGTTTCCCACAGAGTTTACATTATTAGCATTCATTTAAGCAGCATGATAATAAATTAGAGAGAAAAACTCACTCTGAATATTTAATAGTAATATTTTGCATTTTTATTGTGTGCTATATTTTGGAGGTGAGGTTAAATGTATTGTAATGAATTAGTGAGTTCCACAGGATGTACCTTGAAGGGAAGTCAAGCTCCCTATGCCCATTTCACAGTTTAGAAAACAGAGGACCTGAGAGATGAAAGGATATGTTCAACGTATATCCATGAGTTGAAATTAGAAGGAAATAACATAAAATTGCTGAATCTTTTATTGAGGTCTGCGGTCAGAAGACATTTTAATCATTCTGTTAGGAAAGGGAAAATTAAGATAAAAATGTAATATTTGGGTTTCTTAATGAAATTTAAGTATCTGAATAACGTTGACAATAACTTCTCAATCAAGAGGGTAAGTGAAGCAAAGGACACTGGTTTCTTGATTCTCTAAAACTCTTCAGTAATAAAGATGCCTATAAGTAGGTATTAGGCATATAAGAGAACTGTAGAGTAATGACAATTTTTAGGTGAATTGCCCTTAAGATTCAGGTCATGAGTACTCTTCTAAGTCAAGAAGCAGTTCTACAAACTGATGTGTGGGCTTGCTGAAATACATGAAATTAAGTATCTTCCTAAGGGCCCTTTTGTCTACATACTAATTTCCAAGAATTCTGTAACTTGACGTGAGAAATTCAGTACCAAATGGTACAAAGTAACCAGACATTCAGGACAATTAAAAACAACACCTAATTTCTAGAAAGTAACCAAGTGAGTGAAACCATTGCCCAAATATTTCCAGTTTATCACTCTAATCAAGAAAAAGCATTCTCAAGAAAAAGGTTTCTGATACTGTTAAACATAATACAGTTGACCCTTAAACAAGGGGTGGGTGGCTAGGGGCATGGACTCCCATACAGTCAAAAATCTGCTTATAACTTTTGACTCACCCAAAACTTGACTACTAATAGCCTACTGTTGACTGGAAGCCTTACTGATAACATAAATAGTCAATTAACACATATTTTATATGATATATATATATATTATACACTATACTCTTACAATAAAGTAAGCCAGGGAAAATGTTATTAAGAAAATCATAAGGAAGAGAAATACATTTATAGTTCTGTACTGTATTTAGCGATATTGTAATTATATTTTGTCTCTTTACAAGATGAACTCTCTGTCAGTACCTACATCAATATGATCTTATTTGATACAAAACACTGGATGTTATATGTGTTACTAACACTAGGCATCAAAAAAAGAAAAGGTGAAAAAGAAATTTATATTTATTTGCAGGTATAAAAATTCATGCATCAATAACAGAGAAGCAGCAGTATGGTTCCTTTATGGTAGCCTACTGTAATTGATAAGATTGCCTCATGATAGCTTAGCCTATACATGTATGAATTGTTATAAAGTTTTTATGGCATACAGTATTACAGTCATATTCATAATACAGTATTGGAAATATTATTACATTTTTTTCACCTCTTACCTGTGGTGATAGGCTAATAGGCAGTTTCTCCAATTACAAGAGAGAGACATACTGTATGGTAATATAATTATTTGAAAACAAAGTTATAAAACAGTAAGAAAAGTAACACATTATTAATTTTATATTGAACATCACTCACCTTATACCTACATAAAGATAGATTAGTATCTACATATATATTTTTTATGCATTCATGACATACCTTTTTCTTAATTTTCTCTTATTTCTAGACTATGCAGTTTGTCTGGGTTTTTTCAACTTTTTGCAAAAATTTTTTCCAATATACTTATCAAAAACAAATCCATGGATAGATAGACCCACACTATTCAAACTCGTGATGTTGGGTCAACTATTTATGTGTGTGTGTGTATTTATTTATTTTTAGTTTAGTTTTATTTTTTGTAAAAAAAGGGTCTACAGAGAAAAACAGTCCATTGTGAAATTCTTACAATACCATAAACAAAACTATATGTGCATAAATGAATCCATGTGAAGACTTAAAATGTATATATGTATATATAGTTGTATAAATTTTTATTTAAACAGCATTATAGAATGGCAACACATTCAGTGCTAAGGGTATTGTTCAAAATTATTTGATTGTAAGTAGAGATATAAGATATATTGTTTAAAACTCCATCAATACGAACTGAATAGAATGCAAAAATAAGGAGCCTAAAGTTTCCCAGTTAACCTTGGCATATTTCAGGATTTGTCTCAGAATTTCTACAGTCACTTTTGACAAATGTCAGAGTCAAAGCAAGAAGGTGTTTTCAGACAACAGGCTAAGAATAATGATAGGATTTTGAAAATTGAATATATTAGTATTGAAAGAATCTAAGTGATCATGTGCTTAACCCCCTAATTTATAAACGTTTATATTGGGGTCCAGAGTGATTTTATTCAATGTCCCAGAACTGAGATTAAATCAGAGGCCTGCTCACTTGACTTTAAGGTTTTTTTCTCTTTTATTCTTTCATCTTGCCTCTCGATGGGAAATGGCAGCAAACTGAGAGTTGCCTTAAAAGAAATAATTTTCATATTTCACAATTTACTTAAAATATAAACCTTGTAGCAGTAGAAGCTTATTCTGTCATTCTCCATCTGTCCCCCACCCCCCAAATTTTGGTGGTTCTCTGTTGATGACACAACAAAATTCTACCCCTTCAGTTTAATGTGTAAGACATAATCTTATTTATCTGTAGAGAAATATTTACCTTTATTTTATTATTCTTGATTCTCATGGCCAACCTGTGTTCTGGCCAAACAATCATTTATTTGGAGTTTCTTTCCCATTCGTCCTGACTTCCCTGGTTTTGCTTGTGGTCTTCTCATTGCACAAGATTCTATTTATTCTCTCTCCACACAGCCTGAATCTTGTCAACAGCAAAGCTAATCTTAAATTCTGTATCTTCCATGAAGTCTTCTTTGGACCCCAGAGCTAGAAGTGACCTCTCTCTTCTGTGAACTTCCTGAGGTTTCTATCTAGAGCAAATCCATTTTTATCACATCCAATCTGCCAGACTGTAAACTCTTGCAGGTTAGATTTCTAGCTAATGGACCTTTGTCTTGCCAATAGCACTCCCAAAGTAAAAAGCTTTCTCTTTGTTCATTCATTTGTTTATTCATTCACTGTTCAACTAATGTTGCTTCAGGACCCTTTAGGTGCTACACACTGCTCTACTACTGAGTAGATACTCAATAGCTATTTTTTTGAATAAATAAGAATGAGCTAAAAAGGGTCAGTTTGAAAGGACCTAGAAGCTGAATAAGAAGGCTACCTGACAAGAGAGATAAAATGGACTCTTATTATTAAAATTCCATGGAGGTTAGTACTATTGTTAAATAAATCCTATATATGGTGCTATAATGGCAATCTCTAGCAGATGTAGCACTTGTAGCTAGGAAGAAAAAATATATATGTAATGCAGATTTTTTCTTCTCTATATTTGATATACCATGACTGGCTGAACTAGCTTTTGTGGTTCAGAATTAACTTTGAAAGTTAACATTTATCTGAGTTCTGGGGGGCTGATTTCCACTCCCTCTATATGTTTACTTATCTCTTCCATATGTAAAATGGCTTCCTTTTGAAGTTAGTAAGAATTTACATGTGGCAGAGATAAAAATATTAATACTAGTTTCTTAAAACTCATATCAGACACATACAAGAATACTTAAGGACTTCAGGAAATCTTTCTGTAAGACTGAAACAAGCAAAAGAATCGTTTCCAAGAATATGTCAGTAAAAATCACATATCAAGATTTTTAAGGCAGAATGTAAATAAATATATTTATATATTTGTTTAAACTCCAGTAATTAATTTCAAGTACAGTGAATATAACACATGGACGTCTATATGCTAAATGTCCCTATGTATCCAAATTTTGGCTCATGTAAATTATAAAAGAGATATTTGTTGAGATTTTCTAAGAGACATCATTTCTAACATTAATTTTTTGCTTTGGAAAAATGGAAGTATACCTGAAATATAGTACCTGATACCTTTCAAAGTCTCTTTACAGGTTGATAAGAATTCTTCATGGTACATATCTTATTTAGCGAACAGGAGCCCAAAATATGGATTGTTAGGAAAAAAGATAATCTCTCACTAGTCAATTTATTCTTTTTTTTTTTTTGGCGTTACGCAGGCCTCTCACTGTTGTGGCCTCTCCCGTTGCAGAGCACAGGCTCTGGACGCGCAAGCCCAGCGGCCATGGCTCACGGGCCCAGCCGCTCCATGGCATGTGGGATCTTCCCGGACCGGGGAACGAACCCGTGTTCCCTGCATTGGCAGGTGGACTCTCAACCACTGCGCCACCAGGGAAGCCCCAATTTATTCTTTTCTAGAGGGGAGAAGAACCTAGGGAATTGTACATCAGTGATGGAAATTAAAAAGGAATTAAAAATATTATTTTAGTTACACATTTGCTGGCAGCTTAATGTAAACAAAACCTACACTGTTGATTGAAGTGTGTTTGCTCTTATCCACTCCACTCCTTTCTGTGAACCACATCATGTTAACAGAAGTTACAGTTTGGCAGGTAGAAGCTGGGCTATTGATTGTTTCTCCCCAGAGGACTGATTGCAAGCCTTGATGATTTGGCTTAAATTGCTTAGCCCACTGGGGAATCGATATTATCAAACCCTTTTACAAAGTTTATGTATACGTATATATATATATGTATATATATACACACACACACACATACATACATATATATATATATATATATATATACACACATATATGAAGGTTGTAAATAAGGTCATCATGAATTTTCCTATCTTTAAAAATTTTTCTGTAGCAGTAAATTTAACTCATATTCTTTCCTGAAAACACAAGACTGTACTTCTTTAAACTGAGTAAACTTGGTTATATCTTTACTTGGAAATTTATTTTCTTCTACATATTATTCTAATATTAATATTTTGGTCCTTTATTTCAATATAGGTGAGACCAAAGGATCACAGTATATGATTTTTTACTTTTTCTTTTCCATTTATTTCTGTATCAGTTTCTTAGCCTGCTCCCTTTTTTACCTACTAGATTGTGATATTTACTCCAGCATTTCCAAGTTTACTTGTAATCACTGTGAACTATCTATACCCTGAAACCAGGTATTTAAATGATTCCACTTATTTTAATTCAGATTATATTTTCCATTAATTCTTATTAGTTAATTACTTTCTGTTTGAATTTAGCATCATCCAAAAATTTGCAAGCCTCATTTGTAACATTAGCTAATCACATTCTTTATTTTCTTGATCAATTTCTCTATTATTAAAACTTATGAATGCAAATTATATTGACTACTTTAGTGTGAGACTGTTGCATTTTCTAAAATATACCCCAGGATAAAAATGAGAAAATTGAGGAAGAAAAATTCTTATTTATCTTTTCTTTACCTTACATTCTATACATACTTTTTAATAATGTCAAGATCCAAGCATAGAAAGTAACCCTCAACTACTCATTACCAATATAGCTCTAAGGGTTCAGTTGCCATTTTGGTGCAGTGGAATTATGAAAAGAAAGAGAATATAGGTAGTCCTCCACAAAATTCAAAAGTAAAAACAAGAAAGGTAGTGATGGAGTTCTACTGAAAGGAGAAAGAGAAATACAACTCTTTTTGAAATTAAATCATTTAAAAATCTCATATAGGTCTAATGAAATATAAAGATAAAAATACAAAATATTTATCATGTTAACCAGATTATAATATGCCTATAAAAGTACATAATTTGTAAGTGTATATATTGGTAAATATTCACGAAGTGAATTCAACCATTAAGGCATCACTCAGGTAAAGAAATAGAGCACTGACAGTCCCCAGAATACTCCTTTGTGTTACCAGAATATGGGAATCCCCCCTAAAGTTTACCATATTGTGATATTTATCATCATTTGATTAGTTTGGTTATTTTGAAACATATATGGCTTTTTTCACTAAGTATCATGTTTCTGATTCATCCATATTGATGCCTGTAAAAATAGTTAATTTTCATTGACATATATACATATACTCATATATACTTACATATGTATATATTTTAATAGACTTTATGTTTTAGAATAGTTTTTGGTACACAGCAAAATTGAGAGGAAGTTATAGAGATTTTTCATATACCCTCTGCCTGTACACATGCACAGCCTCCCCATTATCAACATCTTCCTCCAGAGTGGTATAATTATTACAGTTGATGAACCTACACTGACAAATCATGATCATAGTATACATTAGGGTTCCCTCTTGGTGTTGTAAATTTGTGGGTTTGGAGAAATGTATAATGGCATGTATTCACAATTATAGCATCATATAGAGTAGTTTCACTGTCCTAAAAAATCCCCAGTGTTCTACTTATCTTCATACCTCTGTTAACCAAAATTTCAGAAATGGAGATCTGATTGAAATAAAAAGATGTTTATTTGGAGTTTGTTAGGACTGCAACCTGGGAGAACCAGATTCAAGAAGCACTTGAATTGTGTTCTGCTGAACTACAAAATGAGGGAGGCTTGTAAAGGCAAAAACCAAAAGGTTACTGTTAGTTACATGAGTTGTTTATCAAGAATTATAACTGGAACATGCAAGAAGCAAGGGTGTTTGTTAAGTAAGGATTGACTGGGATATGAAATGCTTACAGAGTTACAGGGGTAGGTCTTGTAACCATAATGTTGGAGCTGGCAGGTGTTTTTCTGAATAGGGCTGGTGGTGTTCTTGGGTCTGGTACAGTTCAAAGAAGCTTCAAGTTTTCAGTGGTGCAGACAAGTCTGAGACCAGATCCTAAATGGCCATCCAGCTGCATTTTTGTATGCCTGAACTATGATTGCTTCATTATAATTTCAATTTGTCATCACCTCCCTCCTGCCTAACCACTGGCAATCACTCAGGTTTTCACTGATTGCATATATTTGCCTTTCCAGAATGTCATACAGGTGTTATCATACAGTATGTAGCCTTCTTGGATTGTCTTCTTTCACTTAATCATATGCATTTAAGTTTCCTCCACGTCTTTTCAGGGCTTGATAGCTCATTTCTAATTATCGTTGAAAAGTATTTACCTTTCTAGATGAACTGCAGTTTATTTATCCATTTACCTACTGAATGACACCTTGGTTACTCTCAGGTTTTGGCAATTATGAAAAAAGCTGCTGTAAACATCCATATTTAAACATGCAAACTTTTGTGTGGACATCAGTTGCATCTCCTCTGGGTAAATCCAAAGAGCATGATTGCTGGATTGTATGGTATATGTCATATGATGTGGAGTGTCTTTTCATATGCCTGTTTGCCATATTTATTTCATCTCTGGGGGAGATGTCTGTTAAGGTCTTTGACTCATTTTTTAATCAAGTGGTTTGTTTTCTTACCATTGAGCTTTAAGAATTTTTGTGTATTTTGGATAACAGTCCTTTATCATATGTGTATTTTTCAAATATTTTCTCCCAGTCAATGTCTTGTCTTTTAATTCGCTTAACAGTACCTTTCAAAGAGCAGAAATGTTTAATGAAGTCCAGTTTATTAATTATTTCTTTAATGGATTGTGCTTTTGGTGTTTTATCAAAAAAGTAATCACCAAAACCAAAGTCATCTCCTTTTCTTCTAAGTTATCTTCTAGAAGTTTTACAGTTTTGTGTATTATTTTTAGGTCTGTGATCTATTTTGAGTTAATTTTTATAAAGGGTGTAAGGACTACGTTTAGATTTTTTTTGCATGTGGGTGTCTAGTTGGTCCAGCATCATTTGTTGAAAAGACTCTCTTTGCTCCGTTGTATTGCATTTGCTCCTTTGTCAAAGATCAGTTGTCTGTATTTATGTAGGTCTATTTCTGGGTTCTTTATTTTATGCCGTCGATGTGTCCATTCTCTTGCAAGTACCACACTGTCTTGATTACTGTCGCTGTATAATGTCTCAGAGTTGGATTGCATTATTCTCCAATGTGTTCTTTTTCAGTATTGTGCTGGTTATTCGGGGGTTTTGGGACTCTTATGTAAACTTTTGAATCAGTTTGTCAATATCTACAAAATAATTTGCTAGGGTTTTGATTGAGATTGCATTGAATCTGTAGATCAACTTGGGAAGAACTGACATCTTGTCAGTATTGAGTCTTCTTATCCATGAATGTAGAATTCCATTTATCTAGTTCTTCTTTGATATCTTTTACCAGAGTTTTGTAGTTTTTCCTCATAGATCTTGTTTGCGTTTTTTTAGACTTATACCTAAATATTTCATTTTGGAGGGTGCTGTTGTAAATGATATTGTTTATAACTTCCAATTTCACTTGTTCATTGCTGGTATATAGGAAAGTAATTGCTCTTTGTGTAAGTTAACTTTGTTTCCGGCAACATTATGGATTGTTTTTTAGTTCCAAGAATTTTGTCAATTCTTTCAGATTTTTCAACAGAGAAAATCATGTCATCTCTGAAAAAAGACAGTTTTATTTCTTCCTTCTCCATCATTATACCTTTTATTTCCCTTTCTTGCCTTATTGGATTAACTAGGATTTTGAGTATGATGTTGAAAAGAAATGTTGAGAGGGAGCATCTTTGCTTTGCTCTTCATCTTATAGGGAAAACTTGTAGTTTCTTGCCATTAATTATTATCTTAGCTGTAGGTTTTTCATATATATTCTATGTCAAGTTGAGCAAGTTCCCCTCTAGTACTAATTTGCTGAGAATTTTTATCATGAATGTGTGTTTGATTTTGTCAGATACCTTTTCTGCATCTCTTGATATGATCATATGGTATTTCTTCTTTAGACTGTTGATGTGATGGATAGATTAATTTTTGAATGTTGAACCAGCCTTGCATTCATAGAATAGATTGCACTTGGTCATGGTGTATAATTGGTTTTATATATTTTATTTTGTTGAGGAGTTTTGCATCTGTGTTCATGAGAGATATTGGTCTGTGGTTTTCTTTTCTTGTAATGTGTTTAGTTTTGGTATTAGGATGATGCTGGCCTCATAGAATGAGATAGAAAGTATGCCCTCTTCTATGTTCCAAAAGAGACTATAGATAACTGGTATAAATTCTTCCTTAAATGTTTGGTAGAATTCACCAGTGAACTCATCTGGGTCTGGTGCTTTCTGTTTTGAAAAATTATTAATTATTTATTAAATTTATTTCATGGATATAGATGTATTTAGCTTGTGTATTTCATCTCTTGTGAGTTTTGGCAGATTGCGTCTTTCACAAAATTTCACAAAATTCATCGAAATTATAATGTTTGTGGACATAGAGCTGTTCATAGTATTCCTTAATTGTCCTTTTAATGTTCTTGGAATCTGTAGTGATAGCCCTTCTTTAAGTTCTGATATTAGCAATTTGCATCCTTTCTTGTTTTTTCCCTAGTTAGCCTGGTTAGAGGCTTTGAATTTTATTGATTTTTTTTGAAGAACCCATTTTCGGTTTCACTGATTTCCTTTATTAATTTCCTGTTTTCAGTTCATTGATTTCTAGTCTAATTTTTATTATTTCTTTTCTTCTACTCACTTTGGATTTAATTTGCTCTTCTTTGTCTAGTTTCCTAAGGTAGAACTTACATTATTGACTTTAGATCTTTGTGCATTCTAGTATATGTTTTCAATGCTATAAAGTTCCATCTAAGCACTGCTTTCCTGCATCTGAGAAATTTTGATGTGTTTTTTTAAATTTAGTTCAAAGTATTTTTAAATTTTTCTTGAGATTTCTTCTTTAACTCATGAATTACTTAGAAATACATTGTTTAATCTCTATGCATTTTGGAATTTTCCATCTATCATTCTGTTATTGATGTCTAGTTTAATGCACAATCTCAGACCAGATTGTGGTCTGAGATCAGACATTGTATGATTTCTATTCTTTTAAGTTTGTTGTGTTTTATAGCCAGAATGTGTGGTCTGCCTTGGTGAATGTTCCATGTGAGTTTGGGATAAATGTGTCATTGGTGTTGCTGGGTGAAGTAGTTTATAGATATCCACTATGTCCAGTTGATTGGTGGTGGTGTTGAGTTCAACTATGTCTTTATTAATTTTCTGCCTGCTGTATATGTCCATTTCTGGTACAGTGGTATTGAGCTGATTCATCAATTTCTCCTTACAGTTCTATTAGTTTTTGCCTTACAAAGTTTGACTCTCTTTTGTTATGTGCACACATGTTAAAGATTGTTAGGTATTCTTGGAGAATTGGCCCTTTTATCATTATGTAACGTCATTCCTTATCTGTTATAACTTTCTTTGATCTAAAATCTACCCTTTCTAAAATTATTAGAGCTTACCTTTTTCTTGCTTTTGATTAATGTTGGCATGGTGTATTTTTCTTTACTTTTAATATATATGTATCTTTATATTTAAAATGGGTTTCTTACAGATAGTATATAGTTGGGTATTGTTTTTTGAACTACTATGACATTCTCTGTCTTTTAGTTTGTGTATTTAGACCATTGATGTTCAAAGTGATTATTTTATTTAGTTGGATTAATGTCTACTGTATTTGTTATTGTTTTCTATTTGTTGCCCTTGCTCTTTATTACTATTTTTGTCTTCTACTCTTTTTCAACATTTGTGATTTTAATGGAGCATTTTATATGATTTCATTTTCTCTCCTCTCTTAGCATGTAGGTCATAGTTTTTTAAAAAATTATTTTTTAGTGGTTTGCAATATATATTTACAACTAATACAAATCTACTTTCATTTTACTCTAAATCACTTCACAGGTAATTTTAGTGAATTATAATAATAAAATAATTCTAACTCTTCCATCTCATCCCTTGTATCACTGCTGTCATTCATTTTACTTATATATAAACATATAAAAGCTTACATAAAGGCTTACATAATATATATGAGCTTACATAATCAAATATATTGTTGCTATTATTACTTTGATTAAACTGTTATCTGGTAGATCATTGAAGAATAAGAAAATTTTTTTTTTTTTTTTGCAGTACGCGGGCCTCTCACTGTTGTGGCCTCTCCTGTTGCGGAGCACAGGCTCCGGGTGCACAGGCTTAGTGGCCATGGCTCACGGGCCCAGCCGCTCCACGGCATGTGGGATCTTCCCCGACCAGGGCACGAGCCCGTGTCCCCTGCATCGGCAGGCGGACTCTCAACCACTGCGCCACCTGGGAAGCCCAAAAACAATTTTTTAATTCTATTTTACTTTTACATATTCCTTCTTTGATGCTCTTCCTTTCTTTATGAAGATCCTAGTTTTTTCCTATTTTATTCTCCTTCTCTCTGAATAACTTTTCAAAACACTTTTTGCAGTGCAGTTGTACTGGCAACAAATTCCCTCAATTTTTGTTTATCTGAGAAAGTCTTTATTTCTCCTTTGCTTTTAAAAAAGAATTTTGCAGAGTACAGAATTCTAGTTTGGTTGCTTTTTTTCTCTCTCTCTCTCAACATTTGGAATGTTTGATTTCACTCTCTTCATGCCTGCGTGGTTTTGGAGAAGAACATAGATGTAATTCTTATCTTTCCTCCTCTAAATGCAAATACTCCATCCCACCACCCCCCTGCCACCGGCTTCTTTCAGAATTATTTTCTTTATCTTTGATTTCCTTGTCGTTTGAATACATGCCTAGGTGTAATATTTTTGACATTTGCTTGGTGTTCACTCAGATTCTCAGATCTTTGTTTTGGTGTTTGATATTAACTGGGGAGAAATTCTCAGTCATTATTATTTTTCAATAGTTTTTCTGTTCCTTCCTCTTATTCTTCTCTTTCTAGAATTGCCATTACATATATGATATGCCTTTTATAGTTTTCCCACAGTTCTTGGATATTCTGTTATGGTTTTATTTTTTTCAGTCTGTTTTGTCCTTGCTTTTTAGTTTGGAAGGTTTCTTTTGAGATACCCTTAAACTCAGAGATGCCTCAGCTGTGTCTAGTCTCCTGATAAGCCCATCAAAGACATTCTTCATTTCTATTACAGTGTTTTTTAGCTGTATCATATTTTTGGTTCTTTTTTAGAATTTCTTTCTGCTTACATTGACTGTTTTTTTATGCTATCTACTTTATTCATGAAAGTCTTTAGCATGCATATCATAGTTGTTTTAAATTTTGTGTCTGATTATTTCAACATCCCTGCCACATCTGAGTCTGGTTCTAATGCTTGATCTGTTTCTTCAAATTGTGTTTTTTTCCTTCTGTTGTGTTTCTTGCCTAGAGAAGTTCCTTTAGCATTTGTTGTAAAGCTGGTTTGGTGGTGCTGAACTCTCTCAGCTTTTGCTTGTCTGTAAACGTTTTAATTTCTCCATGAAATCTGAATGAGATCCTTGCTGGGTAGAGTAATCTTGGTTGCAGGTTTTTCTCCTTCATCACTTTAAATATGTCCTGCCAGTCCCTTCTGGCTTGCAGAGTTTCTGCTGAAAGATCAGCTGTTAACCTTATGGGGATTCCCTTGTGTGTTATTTGTTGTTTTTCCCTTGCTGCTTTTAATATGTTTTCTTTGTATTTAATTTTTGACAGTTTGATTAATATGTGTCTTGGCATATTTCTCCTTGGATTTATCCTGTATGGGACTCTCTGTGCCTCCTGGACTTGACTGACTATTTCCTTTCCCATATTAGGGAAGTTTTCAACTATAATCTCTTCAAATATTTTCTCAGTCCCTTTCTCTCTCTCTTCTTCTTCTGGCACCCCTATAATTCGAATGTTGGTGCGTTTAATGTTGTCCCAGAGGTCTCTGAGACTGTCCTCATTTCTTTTCATTCTTTTTTCTTTCTTCTGCTCTGCAGTAGTTATTTCCACTATTTTATCTTCCACGTCACTTATCCGTTCTTCTGCCTCAGTTATTCTGCTATTGATCCCATCTAGAGTATTTTTCATTTCGTTTATTGTGCTTTTAATCGTTGCTTGATTCATCTTTAGTTCTTCTAGGTCCTTGTTAACTGTTTCTTGCATTTTGTCTATTCTGTTTCCAAGATTTTGGATCATCTTTACTATCATTATTCTGAATTCTTTTTCAGGTAGACTGCCTATTTCCTCTTCATTTGTTAGGTCTGGTGGGTTTTTATCTTGCTCCTTCTCCTGTTGTGTGTTTTTCTGTCTTCTCATTTTGCTTATCTTACTGTGTTTGGGGTCTCCTTTTTGCAGGCTGCAAGTTCGTAGTTCCCATTGTTTTTGGTGTCTGTCCCCAGTGGCTAAGGTTGGTTCAGTGGGTTTTGTAGTCTTCCTGGTGGAGGGGACTACTGCCTGTGTTCTGGTGGATGAGGCTGGATCTTGTCTTTCTGGTGGGCAGGTCCACGTCTGGTGGTGTGTTTTGGGGTGTCTGTGGACTTTTTATGATCTTAGGCAGCCTCTCTGCTAATGGGTGGCGTTGTGTTCCTGTCTTGCTAGTTGTTTGGCATAGGGTGTCCAGCACTGTAGCTTGCTGGTCGTTGAGTGAAGCTGGGTGCTGGTGTTGAGATGGAGATCTCTGGAAGATTTTTGCTGTTTGATATTATGTGGAGCTGGGAGGTCTTTTGTGAACCAGTGTCCTGAAGTTGGCTCTCCCACCTCAGAGGCACAGCACTGACTCCTGGCTCCTCAATTTGGGATAATTCGTTGTGTATTCATGTATTCCACAGATGCAGGGTACATCAAGTTGATTGTGGAGCTTTAATCCGCTGCTTCTGAGGCTGCTGGGAGAGATTTCCCTTTCTCTTCTTTGTTCTCACAGCTCCCGGGTCTCAGCTTTGGATTTGGCCCCGCCTCTCCGTGTAGGTCGCTGGAGGGCATCTGTTCTTCGCTCAGACAGGACAGGGTTAAAGGAGCAGCCGCTTCGGGGACTCTGGCCCACTCAGGCCGGGATGGAGGGCGGGGCATGGAGTGCGGGGCGAGCCTGCAGCAGCAGAGGCCGGCGTGACGTTGCACCAGCCCGAGGCGCGCCGTGCGTTCTCCCAGGGAAGCCGTCCCTGGATCCCGGGACCCCCCAGCAGTGACGGGCTGCACAGGCCCCCGGAAGGGGGGAGTGGACAGTGACTTGTGCTCACACACAGGCCTCGTGGTGGCGGCAGCAGCCCCAGGGTCCCACGCCCGTCTCTGGGGTCCACGCTTTCAGCCGCGGCTCGCGCCCGTCTCTGGAGCGCCTTTAAGCAGCGCTCTTAATCCCCTCTCCTCGCCCACCAGGAAACAAAGAGGGAAGAAAAAGTCTCTTGCCTCTTCGGCAGCTCCAGACTTTTTCCCGGACTCCCTCCCGTCTAGCTGTGGCGCATTAACCCCTTCAGGCTGTGTTCACGCCGTCAGCCCCAGTCCTCTCCCTGCACTCCGACTGAAGCCCGAGCCTCAGCTCCCAGCGCCGCCTGTCCCGGCGGGTGAGCAGACAAGCCTCTCGGGCTGGTGAGTGCCGGTTGGCACCGATCCTCTGTGCGGTAATCTCTCCGCTTTGCCCCACCCAGGTACGTGGGGAGTTTCTTGCCTTTTGGGAGGTCTGAGGTCTTCTGCCAGCGTTCAGTAGGTGTTCTGTAGGAGTTGTTCCACATGTAGCTGTATTTCTGGTGTATCTGTGGGGAAGAAGGTGATCTCCGCGTCTTACTCTTCCGCCATCTTCCCCGGAAGTCTTCAAATTGTGTTTTTTGCCTTTTAATATGGCTTGCAATTTTTTTTGGTTGCTGGACATACTGTACTGAGCAAAATGAACTGCTGCAAATAGTCCTTTAGTAATGTGGTGGCAAGGTGTGTGGGGAGAGAAAGCATTCTATGGTCCTATGATTAGGTCTCAGTCCTTTAGTGAGTCTATGTCTCTTGACTGTGAATTTCAAGAGTGCTTCTAATTTACATCCTTCCCCTCCTAATTGAGGCGGGTTGGCTAGAACTGGCTAGAGTCGGGTATTTTCCTTCCCCCAGTTCAGTTAGGCTTTGGTCAAACCCTAGTAGGTTTAGGCTCTGGTTTAATAGTTTTTCTTCAAGTGGGATCTTGTTAAGAACACAATGCTCTGGTGTATTTCATAATGGTTCCTTTTTTCTTTCCCTTCTGGAAGCATGAGGACTTTTTCTTTGATATTTATTTTGACAGCCCAGTCAAGCTGCTGGAGGTAAAACTCACCAAAAGTATGGGTGTCACCTATGACTTGGTCCCTCTGGGGTTTTTATCTCTGAGACTTATCCATACTGAT
This sequence comes from Mesoplodon bidens, assembly GCF_964165515.1. Taxonomy (NCBI): domain Eukaryota; kingdom Metazoa; phylum Chordata; class Mammalia; order Artiodactyla; family Ziphiidae; genus Mesoplodon; species Mesoplodon bidens. Next base: position 98,047,377 of record NC_138160.1, read on the forward strand.
CCTCCAACAATTCCTTAATTATACTTCAGGTTTTCCTATCCTGCATTTATTCCTGTGGGTTTCTGCAATAAGTTGTGATTCTCCGTATTTGCCTATCTGTTTCTTTAATTTTAGGGGCAGTGGTTTGCCAGGTGACCTCATTTCTCTTACAGATATAAGAAGCGTTGTTAAGGTTTACGGTTTTTTTTTAGTTTTTACCGGTTGTTAGGATTAAGTGGCAACATCCAAGCTCCTTAAATGCCAGATTGGAAACCAGAAATAACATATTTTTTCAGTGTACAAGTATATCAGAATTATCCATTCTACTGCTAATAAACATTTTTGTCATTTTCAGTTTCTGACAGCTTAAGTTTTTCTCCAAATATTTTATATATTTTTTAATTAAAAATATGTGTGCATTTCTGTTTTATATATATGTATATATATGTATACATATATAATGTAATATATATATATAATATCTAAGACAGGAACTGCTAAAATCATTAAGTATGCCTATGTTCAATTTATTTAATTTTCAGTTGAAAAGATGATTCTTTCTGTATTTATCTTGGTCACTTATCCAAAAAACAATTGATTGTATAAATGTTGGCTCATTTGTAGACTCTTTATTCTGTTCCATTGATATATATGTCTTTCCTTATACCTTATAGCCTGGTATCTTAATTACTGTAGTTCCATAATAAATCTTTAAGTAGTGTAAATCCTCCAACACTGTTCTTCTGTTTCCAAATTTTCACAATTCTAAATCTTTTGATTATTTATATAGATTTTAGAACCAGATTATCAACTGGTAAAGGGAAAAAACATGCTGAGGTTATAAGTGGAACTACATTAATTCTATAAAGCAGTTTGGAGAGAAATGACATCTTAAGAATATTGAACTACCCGGTTTGTAAGCATGGCATACCTCTCCACGTTTTATGTCTTCAATTTTTACCAGCATGTACACCTCATGAAAATCAGAATCAAATAGCCCTGCCAGACTAGTTACTTATTTACTAATTTATTTATTTTTTTTGCTTGCTGGTCTCTGAGCATAAAAAGTCCAAAGTGCCATGACAGCTGCTATAACTTATAGTTCACTGGGATTCTTGCTATGATTCTGGCAACAGTGTGCTCATTCGGGTACCTGGACCTCTAGCCATGCAAAAGCCACACTTTTGAGAAAGGGAAGCACAGATTTTCCTAGTGGGTCACTGAATGATGGTAAGTAGAACCACTCATGCCTCCTCCCTCTAGATTCTCAGACATTAGTATTCTTTCTGTTGGGATATAATACCATTTAAGGGCTTTGATTAATGCATATTCTTCATTCTGTAAAATTGTAGCCCATCCTCATAGAATATTTTCTCCAAGCTAGTGCTTTGACTGTGAAGAGTAGGATTATCTAATGCCATATCAGGCTGGCAGCTTTTGGGTGCTATGGTATGTGATATTACCAGTGGATTCCTTGATTGTGGGCCCACTCCCATACATTTAAAGTAAAACCCCATTCTTAAGTGACTTCATGTGATACCACATACTGATGGATCGAGTACTCCATACTTCCTCAGATAGTGAAGCTAACTGAAGCTCTACAGGCAGGAAAGGCAATTCCTTATCAACAATGTATATTTTTTGCTGCTTAGAAAATATTTCCAGAATGGAAAGAACCCCATGTAATCGACTTGCCATCAAGTGGCCAGTTGGTATCCTCAAGGAATGGTGTCATACTGGGGCTTCAGTATCAGTCTATACTGCTGGCAATTTGCATATTCCATGGTAGCAATAGCTACACCAGTCTTGGCAAGTGGGAACCTATGCTGTTGCGTTCATACATGGCCTTCATCTTTACTTATGGTCATTCTCTTCAGGTGCCCATCATGACAGCAAGAGTGTAGCTGTTTACTGAGGTCAGTTGATGCAAACTGGCTGAGTCCTTCTGTCTACTTGGTTGAACAGTGCCTCTTCTGTGATAGATACTCTCTGGTATTTATAGGAGATACAAAGATCTTCAAATATTTTTCTATATATCCATCCACATTGTCTCCACCACAGAACCTTTTCTGCTATCTTAATATTTCTTTCATGCCCCTGATAAATCTAGCATGGCAGCTAAAATTGAACCTACTAACTGAGTTTTTGGTATTGTCATCTCCACTTGGATATACACAGCTCAGACTGATGAGTTAAATATGATGGGCGCTGCCAGTAATACATCTCTCTGATCCTCAGGGTGAGTGCACTAACTTTTTCCTTCCACCTCTGACTACAATAATGTTTTTACTGTAATAACCTGGATGACAGTTTCAGAGGCTTCCAATTCAACTTTGCTAGTAGCATAGCCCTTAACTCTCAGGATATGTAACCAACACAGTTTACATCCACTAGTTCTCTTTCAAAGTTTCTCTAAGGAACAAAGGACAAACGATCAAAATCTTGGTGGGTCTCCCTGGTGGCGCAGTGGTTGAGAGTCCGCCTGCTGATGCAAGGGACATGGGTTCATGCCCCGGCCTGGGAGCAGCTGGGCCTGTGAGCTATGGCCACTGAGCCTGCGTGTCCGGAGCCTGTGCTCCGCAACGGGAGAGGCCACAACAGTGAGAGGCCCCCGTACCACAAAAAAAAAAAAAAAAAATCTTGGAGTTGTTTCCGTTATATATATAAAACTTGGATTTGAGCAGAGAAAGTGGTTTACTGTTAAGGAAAGAGGTCTTGATGCCATGTAGAACCTCAAGGGAGGATTTGTTGCCTCAGCTGCTAGCAGACAGCCTCTAGCTGTCTGAAACATCAGAGTTTATCTCAGCTACAGAGGTCTGCTTCACCAAGGGCATGCCCTTTTTATAGCAGCCCACATCCCACGAATGATTGAATTTGGAGGTGGGGGTGGCTTAGAAAGTTCCAGATATTACGGCAGGACAATTCTGATGGACCGTGTACTCCCCCAAGGTCCCAGTGGGCTTGGCTGAAGCATTGTCAGAATGACATCACAGTTTAATTTCTCCCTCTCCCCATTCTTTCTTCCTTCCTTTCCTTCCACAGGTGTTTATCCTTAATAAATATCCTGTACACCATAATCCCTCAAACTTGGATACTGTAATCTGGCTTTCATTATTTATGATGAGAACTCTCTTATCAGTATATTATATTATATGTATATATATCAGGATAATATATATAATATGTATATATATGTAAAAAATGTTTTCCTCTGAAGACTATCTTTTCTTTTGTTCTAATTGCTTTTAAGCTTTCCTCTTGAAAATTTTTAAAGATTTTTGAGAAAATTTTTATAAAGATATTTATTTTAAAAGTGTGATCATGTTTGGTGTTGACCAATTTTACTGTAATTTACTGGGATATGGTTTTCTTTGTAGTTTCCCTCTTATGTTTTCCTTCTTAATATGATTTTTGACTGCTTTCACCATTTTTTAAAACTCCTAGGCATCATCTTTTTAAATATTGCTTCTTCTCCAGTCTTTCTCCTCTCACTGAGATTCCAATCATATGCTATCAAACTTTACCATTTTCCCTGTCCTTCTCTTCCATATTTATTTTACACCTGTTTGCATCTTCATCCTTCATTTGGGTATTTCCTTTTGAACTCTCACTCATTTTTAAATAGATGTATTTAAAATTTTATAAACTTAACATTTGTGTTCTTTCTTTTGAGATATATATATATATATATATATATATATATATATATATATATTCATTTATATAACTTACACTCGATCCTTCTTTATAGTTTCTTGCTCTGTGTCAAAATTCTCAACCCTTTAGAATTTTGGCTCATGAAATTTTTTCTTCTCAGCTGCTTTTGCTGCTGCTTCCATGTTCATCAAAAGATCTCCTAGGGCTAATTTTATAAGAAAACTAGGGGAAAAAAAGAGCAAATAAAAATGAGGATTCCCATCATTCTCTTTCGGCTTTCAGAATTCTTTATTTTTGCTCTATGAGTCAAACTAGTAGGTTTCTTTGGAATTGCTTGCTGTCTGAATTACAGTTCTCATTTCCAGTTTTCAGATTGTGCAGATTTCAGGCCAGGGAATATCAGAATGGAAAAAATTGTAAACTCACCACTGGTTTTATGGGACATAGAATTCTGGTATTCTTCCCTTATCTGCCTGCTCATTTTTAATTTTCATAGTTCTCAAATAGCACCTATGCATCTGTCCAGGTTTCTTTGGTAAATTTGGTGGGAGATAGAGAGGTGTGTGTGTACTCCATATTACTCAGAATCAAAAATCCCCTCCCCGAATTTGTCTTCTATTACCTAAAAAATGAATGACCATAGTTATTTTTATACTAATATCCAATAATCATATTATCTGTACTTTCTAAGTTTATGTATATGTTGTAGATTGCTTTTCTTGGTTTTCATTGCACTGTGTTCTCTTAAGGTAGTTTTTATTGTGTCCTCTTAAAGTAGTTTTTATTGTGTCACTGACATTTTATAGAAAAATGTTGTACAAAGAAGATGAAAACAAGTTTCTCTCAAACACGCAATCCTTGATAATCTTAGTTCCATTTCAGGAGCTAGATAATTTGAAGGCATTAGGTGCAACATATATTCAGTTTGCCCTAAGTCCTAGAATGTAGTTTTCTTAATTCCAACCCACTGGGTTCTCCCATCACCAGGCTTTGAGTTCTAATTTTACCATACTAGCCTGCAAGTGTGAGCAAAGTTTTGTTCAGCATTCCAGGCTTTCAGCTCCTCCTTATGAATATGTAATACCCAAATATACATGCCCAGAGGCTTCAAAGACTAACAGGAAAATCCTTGTGATTTCTTTCTTTTGGATTTTCTTATTTTGTTCTATTAAGAGATGGTCCTCAGTAAATGCCTATTATTACTGTTCCTTCTTGCTTCAAGTGGTTGTTAGATTAATTTGGCTATGGCAGTTATTTTTTTAGTTAAGAATAATGCCATTGTGTACATTATTGTGTGTTTCAGTTTCCAACTCATAGAAATTGTCTTTGAGAAAAATCCAAGAAAATATGGAAGGAAGGATTTAACATAAATTCTTGTCATGCTTTAAATGGAGTTGATTCTGAATATCAACTTAGGAAATGTAACTCTGGACAAAAATATGAGACTAAAACAATACAAAGTAATTGATTTTGTATTATGTGCCAGTCCACACATTAAAGAATCTTAAAGAATCTTCCTAAAATAATTGTTAGTCATGGGGGATCTGGTTTATTCATGTTGGTGACAGGCATTTAAACTTAGTCTAGTTCTCTAGAATTATGTGGGCTACTTTAAAAGGGACCATTCATTCATGGGTTTATTCATTCCAAACACATTTATTTAACACCTAATATAGGGACTTTGAAGGATATTAAGGATAAAGAATGTATATAATGAATGCAGAGCCTTCTAGAAGGAGTGTATGGTTTAACACAATAAACATTATTATGAGTTCAATAAAAAAGCTATTAAGTGACATATTGCAAGAGTGTATTAGCCATCACATAAACAGCAGTGAAAAGTAAAGCAGGTGACATTTCTATCTTAGGTAATAAAAGGCCATTAAATATCTTTACTGTTTGTACACAGTGGACACTCAGTACATGTTTATCAGTGCACTACAATTTTCTGTTACTATGATATACAACTCTGAATCTTTAGTTCTTACAAAATTGAAGTGGACTATAAGTTATATACATAAACTAATTTATTTGTTTTCTTTATTTCCAACAATTATGTAATATTGACATCATCCTGGATCCTCAAATACTGATAAAGCAATGGCTTTACTGTAATTTTAGGACATAAAATTCTCCAAGAAACATTTGAATAGATTCTAATTATATAACAATTATATCCATATATATAAATATATATAATTACTGCATTATTTCTCTTGATCTGCAATGTTTGAAAATAGATGTGAATTGAAGTTCTGGGGAGAACATAGTATTCAACTTCCAAATCCTTTAGGTATGCCTACAGCAATCCTCACTCCAGGGACTCTCTGGAAAGGTTGCCTGGATATTGGAACTGTCAGGAATGTCACTGCATACTTTAAGCAAAAGTTTAGATTCTATTCACTTGACACATGTACCACTCCAGGTAGGTACAGATCAATCCAATTGCATCTAAGCCACTGGAGGTCTGATTAAACTACAGCGCTTCCTAACCTTCTCCTCTCCAAAGTTGTATTAAACTAGGGAGAAATTTCAGAAACATTTCTGAGGTCTTTTCTGTCTGAAGAATGGGTTCATAGTAGCAAGGGCAGCTGTCCTTTTGCTATGTGTAGTATATAAAGCAAGCAGGTATTACTTTTTCTCTATTTTGTAATTAAATAATAAAAAAAATATATACAGAATTACTGATGTGCTTTTCCAACCCATGCCCCCTAATACTCAGAGGACTGTGCCATTTTATTCAAAAGGCAGGAAAGAACAGGAGCAGCACCCACCAGCCAGTGTCCCTAAACTGATAAAAGTCCACTTTACCTCAAGGTGCTTCTAGGCCTCAGCACCTCTCATGGGTCAGGCACTAGGCTGGACCCAGAAAACCCAAAGCTGAATAAGACATAGTTCTATTTTGAGATGCAAACTATCTACCAATGGCCTTCTTCAAGAAGTTTGCATCTGTTTCTGGCACAGTTTTGCTTTGAAGATTTAGAGTGCTTCAGATGTTCAGAAATGTGCTTAAATCTTTAAGACATGTTTGTGCTGTTTTTGATAGAACAAGATGGAATATTCTTGCAAGTGTCTGATGCTAAATAGTTTGAGGTCTCCGTACCTGAAAATGTGTTTGGTTTTAAAAGAAGAAACAGAAGAATGACTTCTCATAATAGTCTCTGGAAAACATAAAATACAGTTTAAAAAATGATAGCCTCTCAGCCTAAATTCCCCATGTATAGCAAGATTTGTTCCTATCAGTCAGGAAGATGTCAAATAAATCTATCTGCACATCATCTTAAATGCCCATGCAGTAAGATCAGATGGAAAGAGAATTTCCTTGCCGAGAATGCTCTTTATCTTTTATACAGGAAGGAACGCAGGGCCCTGGGGTTTTTGTTGTTGTTTGGTTTGGTTCGGTTTTCGTTAATTATTTTATTGTCACAAAAGAAATGTATGTTTATTATAAAATTCAAACAACTCAACTATGCAAAATAAAAGTGAAAAGCCTCTATTTTTCCTCAATTCAGTGTTTACTGTGGTAAAAGCTATCTCATTAAAATGAGCGATCAGTTTGTAAGGCAGCCAACATGAAAATGAGAGTTTTGAACTCACTTAGGTTCCTAAATATAATTATTACTGGGGAAGTCTCAGGATGTCCAGAGAAGAGTAACCAGAAGGTTGAGGGGTCAGGAAAGCATAAGGGCCCACCTAAAGGAACTGCTTGGTCTTTTTACCTGAAGTAAAAAGAGACTTAACAGGGAGAATGATTTCCTATCTTCAAATTGTTGACAGTCAGCAAGCAGAAAACAAAGTAGAACTTGTTCCAGGGAGCAAAGGACCAGCTTGTAGAGGCTAATAATACTTTTACCCAGTTATGACATAGGCTGCCCTCTGAAAAATAGAGCTGTCCACACAGGATACACCTAAGAAAGGACTACGTGGATGTCAGCCAAGAGCACTGCAATAGGGCTTCCAGTATTACGTGGGAGGTAGGTTCAGGGGTCTTTTATTTTGGAGTGCATTTCTGCTTCCTCTCCTTGGCTCTGCTCTCTCTCTTTCTCTCATTTCAAACATCTAAGTTCAGGCAGATAGACTCCCAATAAAGCCATGAGAAATAAGTAGTTAGCTTGTGATAGATGGCCAAGAGAATGGTAGGAATTATTTTCAGTACTTTATAAAGGAAGCCTTAACCCTCTTGATGTGAGAGCCCTGGGCACTCTGTCTTTCCAGAACAGATAAATATGAGAGACACAGATGTGAGCCTTCTTTTTGCTTTGGTGAAGAGAATTCACATCTCTTTAGTATCCAGAGCCCAGCACCACCATGCTCAGCTTAAAGCAGACACATTTTATTGCATCTATACTGTGTGGGAATATCTAATTTTTCCCAGAAAAAAATCACGAGACCCTTGAATGAATACAAACATATCCAAAGTGCTATTTATACCTCATATTGCCTAAGTATTAAAAAATAATCAAAGCATATGAAATTGTGTTATTCTTATATTCACTGATTACCTCCTCCTCCTCCTCCATTTCTAATTTCAGTTGTAGAGTTTCAAAAAGAAAAACAGAACAGTATGAGGAGACAGATGGCTCAGCTGATGACAAAATCCATTTGACTTTTACCACACTGAGAGATGGAGAGCTTGATTAATAGTTGGTCAGCCAGTGAGGCAATATGAAAAGAAAAGCTACTTGGCAAATGTTTCTTAAATGAATATAAATAACTTATAATTGCTTGATTTAAATGTTCCTCATGGAATCACCATTTTGCATCACTTCACTTAAAAATTCCAGGTTGAACCACCTCAAACCAACATAAACATGTTCCTAACACTAAGTCTAGAACATGAGCCACTGTAAACCTATTTTAACCACATCTACTGTTTAGGTAAAAAACATGCAATTGAAACTTAGTGCCTTACCCCAGATGGCATTATAATTACCAAAGAGTAAAAGGATCAAAGAAACTCTGCCTATACAGATTATTCTCAGAATACTAGAACCTCAGAGTTGGAAAGAGCCTGAAACTTCTGGCCAATTACCATTTTTTTACAAGTGAAATTAATGAGGCTCTGAGGAATGAAGTGATTTTGCTGAGACCACATAGCTTTCATGTAAAACTTATGCTAGAACCTTAGGATTCTAGTGTTCTAATTTAATATGCACTATCCTTTACTACGTGTATAGTCAGTATCTCATAAAATGATGTTAAGATTATTGCTTCTTTTATTTCTAACGTTGGAGGAGACATTGAAGATTAAACTACATGTGTCTGTGTTGTAGATTTATGTAGAATTGGAAATAGTATATCTCAAAGTAAATTTATGTGAATGGCATTATTTAAATGTCTTAAGAAGAACATAATATCCTTATAAAAGCCAGGGGATATATTATGATATGTGTTCATTTTAACTAGATTTATTCTAAATGCTGGCCTAGAGGGGGAGAGAAATTTCAGCTCAATGATTCACTTGTGACCACTGGCCAGATTGTTGGTGACCTTGCATTTTGTGAACCCAATTGTAATATTATGGGAAAAAATAGCCAATGGGGCAATGACTATAGAGCAGATGCTCCTTTGAGCTAAACTTTTCCAGGGAAATAAATTACAGCAATTTTAGCTTCAACTTGAGAATAGATGCTCAAAATGTTATGGTGGTTATTAAACAATGATATATTATGTGGATGATTTTCTAGGGAGTCTTCTCTCTCTCTTTATCATTATTTGACCATACTGGAGTATTTATAAAATTTTAACATGCTGCCACTCTCATTTCCTTGAGAATATGGATGCACATGCACACACACATACAATGTCTCTGACTATAGCTGTAAAATGTCAAGGAATAGCATTTGACACATATATAACTGCAAATCAATATACGTGGCATTTTGTTTTCTTAGCACATTTTGTATAACTTAGAGCTTCAGGTATATGGTGTGTCAAGTCATGCCTTCTGTATTGTAGCAGCTGAATAAAGGAAAAGGCTGATATAACATAATTAGCTTCTTTGTATAGATTACTTTTATCACCACTTAAAAAATGCTTCTTACATTTTGAATTGAAAGTTATTTATAAAATTGGATAAAACAGGGGCTTCCCTGGTGGCGCAGTGGTTGAGAGTCCGCCTGCCGATGCAGGGGACACGGGTTCGTGCCCCGGTCTGGGAAGATCCCACATGCCGCGGAGCGGATGGGCCCGTGAGCCATGGCCACTGAGCCTGCGCGTCCGGAGCCTGTGCTCCGCAACGGGAGAGGCCACAACAGTGAGAGGCCCGCGTACCGCATTTAAAAAAAAAGGTAGATGTAAATATAGAAAGTTGCAAAGATGGATAGATATGTGATAAAGCAAATATATATATATGTGATAAAGCGAATATATAGCAAATACAGCAAAATATTAATTGTAGAATCTATGAGGTCAATATATGTGTGTTCACTGCCCCATTCTTTCAGTATTTCTGTATATATGAAATCTTTCATTAAAAAAATTGGAAAAACTTAAATGTGCCCAAATTGTGGCTACTATTTGAGATGTTCCTCCAAATATCTCCAATCTTACAGACAATTTTACAGTTCCAATAAAAACAATCAACTCAAATTTTATTAGAAATGACTTGTGACTCAAGCAATTTTTAAATTGACTACTTATGGCCTCAGAAGTAAATGACACACAGCCCTTTTGGTGGATACACTCAATATGTACCACCTCTAAACACTAGTTTCAAAGGGCAAGTTACAGATACTAAGTAAGTCTAATGAGCCAGTTACTTATTTCATTAGCTAGGGATACAACATGCATACAACTCACCCTGACAGCCTTTAGGGAAGCCAGAGCTGGTAACTATCAATCCTGGCCTACCTTCAAATGTAGTGCAGTGGTGTTCCACCTAAGTGAGAACATTTGTCAGAGCATTAAACATGATATTTGGAATATCACCCCCAAATACTTCTAGAGTATGTGAACAGGTGCTTTCTGTGCCAAGCCCTGTGTGAATCCCTAAGCACAAAGATGAATAAAAGCAGCGGAATATCAGGCTTTTAGTATAGACTTAATAATAAATGTTGGTCACTCGGGTTCTAAGAAAGATTTTTTAAGGAAGCTACTCTATGAGAAAGGTATCTTTTCTACTGTATTAACAAGTTTTAATTATCAAGTTAGACCATCAGGTAGCCACATATCTGTATGTATTGAATTTTAATACGAAATTTTTAGATTTAATCAAGGGAAATAAAGAATAAATTCACTTTTGTCACTAACCTTGATTTCAAAGGCATGGTATATATAAGTTCCCTGCAAAGTCAAAATAATTAACTATAATTAAAAATTAGCAAAATTTAGACTCCATAGAAAATGTGATATGCCACTTCTTTCAAACAATGAAAACCACGTAATAGGATTTTGACTAGACTTCCAAGAAATTCAAAGTGAAATTAAGTGTTCAACAACTGTAACTATATTGATTTCCTATTTCCATTTTTTTTTTTTTTTTTTTTTTTGCGATACGCCGACCTCTCACTGTTGTGGCCTCCCCCGTTGCAGAGCACAGGCTCCAGATGCGCAGGCCCAGCGGCCATGGCTCAGGGGCCCAGCCGCTCTGCGGCATGTGGGATCTTCCCGGACTGGGGCATGAACCCGTGTCCCCTGCATCGGCAGGCGGACTCTCAACCACTGCGCCACCAGGGAAGCCCCTCCTATTTCCATTTTAACAGTCATAATATATGAGGGTTTTAAAAAAGGTGATATGCCAAAATCATTTTTGGAATAGGATGATCATAAAAATACATAAATTATTAGTCATTTGCATCAAATACATGTGTTCTGCCAAATATCTCTTAAATATTTTAGATTGATTTGTTGAGTTTATTTTAATTTATTGTGTTGATAAGAATGTCACCCTATACTTTCTGACTGTGGAGTAATTTCACATTATTTTAAAGCCTAGGCAAAATACACATGAAAATCAATTAAAATTTTTAAAGTAAATAATTGAAATCATTTTATAGGGCAGCATATCATCTATGTAAGCATTCTAAAGTCAAAAGAGGGTCACTTTCTTCTTGTTCATTGTTGATATATAAGGAATTGATTGACTTCTGTATATTAACCTTGTATCCTGCAACTTTGGTATGACTGCTTATTAGTCTCTGGCGTTTTTCTGTCCATTCTTCCAGGTTTTCTACAAACAGTCATGTCACCTGTAAACAAAGACAGCTTTATGTCTTCCTTCCCAATCTGTATACCTTTTATTTCCTTTTCTTGTCTATTACATTAGCTAGGGCTTCCAGTATGATGTTGAAAAGGAGCAGTGAGAGGGGACATCCCTACTTTGTTCCTAATCTTAGGCTTGAGTTGCTCACCATTAGATATGACGTTATCTGTAGGATTTTTGAAGATATTCTTTATCAAGTTGAGGAAGTTCCCTTGTATTCCTAGTTTACTGAGAGAATGCTGTATATTGTCAAATGTTCTTTCTGCAACTACTGATATTATGACTTTTCTTTTTAGCATGTTTCTGTGGTGGATTACATTAATTGATTTTCAAACCTTGTACCAGCCTTGCATACCTGGAATAAATCCCCTGTCGTATGGTGTATAAAAAGAAAAAAAAAAAAAAAAGAGGGCCACTTTATACATATCTACTGGTGTGTTAAATGATGGCATTTATTTCCTCCTCCCTGTGTATCTTGAAGAAAGTTGAAAAAGTAGCTACATTGCTTCTGATACAGGTCCAGGAAATGAGATTTGAAAAGAACTGGAAGCATATTCTGTGATAAACACAGAGCTCCCTAACTCATTTTAGCAGCATCCTTGTTATCCATCTTCAGGGTATTGCAGAGTGTTCTGTATGTGAGCCAAGAGATGGGGTCCAGAGAAGAGAGGGAAAGGGAAAAAGAAAGAAGGAAAGAAGGGGGAGAGAAAGAAAGAGAGAGGAAAGGAGGGAGGGAGGGAGAGAGAGGGATTTTATAAGACTTTCTTTCTTCATACTGTTTATCCAAATTTATCCATCTACTATTCCAAGAGATGCTGGAATGATTAATGAAATAATGATTATGATAATACTCAGAGTCTCTCAGAAAATTTAATCTTGCAGCAAACTATTATTGGCTAAATAGCAATAATAATAACAATAATAAGTGTTATAATAATCATAACAATTGTGATAATAATAATAATAACAAGCAATAATAATCTCTGAAAATATACTTATTTAATTGATAAACAGAAAGCAGTCCCACCCTCAAGTAAGTTTTACATAGCTTATAGAATTTTTTCATTATGGTATTGAAATGTCCTCATTTCCCCCAAAGATCTTTTGGTTAAATATTTCATCACTGAGACAGTCCTTAAGAGTTTTGTATCTCAGAGAATGAAAGCCAATATAATGCTCCATTAAGTCTATATAAATAATAGATCTGTATTATCATTAAATTATAAGTGAGTTAATTTCATCTATGCTTATTACTCTGGAAAATGTGGGGTAGAGTTCACTAGTTTTACTTCATATTTAATAAATTTCAGAAATGTAATAATGTTAAAATCACTGGCTCTATACCCACAAGTACCATATTATTTTTATCAAGACAACATTAGTAAATAATCTTTGGCTCTGATACAGTAACAGATTTATACTTAGTCTCAATTGAGACCACCTAGTCCATCTCTGTTCACCCATTCTTTCCTATAATGGGTAATTTTCAATATTTGAAGGAGCATTTTCATTTCAAATTGTTCTTTTTAGTGTATTCAGCAAAGCACAGTATCAGGTGGTAATTACTGCCAATTATAGTTCCCATACATGTTTAAATTATTTTATGATGGTTTCGTTAGAGAATGTGATATTTTATTCAAGTTAAACAGTGAGATACACAAGAAGGGAGAATATATTTTGGCAATAGTAAAGCCCACTAAAATCTTTCAGAGTCTATACTTAATAGAAAGCTGTTTTTTCAAGTATTTTATTTTACTTTCTCTTGGTAAATCAGTGATTTGATTACTGTGGACAACAGCAAATATGTCTAATGCATGAACTCTATGCTAAGCACTGTCTATGTGTATTTCATATATTAACTCATTCTATTCCCACAGCAGTCTCTTAGGTAGTACTCTTGTTACCTCCATTTTACAGATAAGGAAACTGAGGCACAGAGTGATTAACTTGGCCAATGTAATGACTTGTAAGAGACCTAGCTAAGGTCACAACTCATATAATTTCCTCCAACATCCGTGCTTGTAAACATCTCCCTAAAGGCCTTGCAGGAAAACACTTATGAATAAGTTAAACAACAATCAGGTCTCACAAAAGCAATTTCATTAATATCTTAATGGCAGTATATTTTGACATATATATATATACATATATTCTTTTCAGATTCTTTTCCATTATAGGTTATTACAAGATATTAAATATAGTTCCCTGTGCTATACACTAGGTCCTTGTTGTTTATCTATTTTATATAAAGTAGTGTGTATCTGTTAATCCCAAATTTCCAATTTATCCCTCCCCCCTTTCCCCTTTGGTAACCATAAGTTTTTTTTTTTTTTCTGTGTCTGTGAGTCTATTTCTGTTTTGTAAATAAGTCCATTTATATAATTATTTTTAGATTCTGCATATAAGTGATATATCATATTTGTCTTTCTCTGTCTGACTTAACTTCACTTAGTGTGATAATTCCTGGGTCCATCCATGTTGCTAAACATGGCATTATTTCATTCTTTTTTTTTTATAGCTGAGTAATATTCCAGTGTGTGTGTGTGTGTGTGCGTGTGTGTTTGTGTGTATGTATGTATAACATCTTCTTTATCCATTCATCTGTCAATGGACATTTAGGTTACTTCCAAGTCTTGGCTACTGTAAATAGTGTTGCTTTGAACATTGGGGTGCATGTATCTTTTCAAATTAGAGTTTTCATCTTTTCCAGATATATGCGCCAAAGTGGGATTGCTGGATCATATGGTAACTCTATTTTTGTTTTTTTAAGAAACTTCCATACTGTTTTCCATAGTGGCTGCACCAATTTACATTGCCACCAGCAGTGTAGGAAGGTTCCCTTTTCCCCACACCCGCTCCAGCATTTATTATTTGTAGACTTTTTGATGATGGCCATCTTACCAGCGTGAGGCGGTACCTCACTGTAGTTTTGACTTGCATTACTCTAATAATTAGCCATGTTGAACATCATTTCATATGCCTGTTGGCCATCTGTATGTCCTCATTGGAGAAATGTCCATTCAGGTGTTCTGCCCATTTTTTAATTGTTTGTTTGTTTGTTTGTTTTTTTTGATGTTGAGTCGTATGAGCTATTTATATGTTTTGGATATTAACCCCTTACCAGTCTTATTGTTTGCAAGTATTTCTCCAATTCATTATGTTGTCTTTTCATTTTGTCAGTGTTCCTTTTGCTGTGCAAAAGCTTTTAAGTTTAATTAGGTCCCACTTGTTTATTTTTGCTTTTGTTTCCTTTGCCTTAGGAGACCAATCCAAGAAAATACTGTTTCAATTTATGTCAAAGAATGTTCTGCCTATATTTTCTTCTGGGAGTTTTATGGTTTATAATCTTACATTTAGGCCTTTAATCAATGTTGAATTTATTTTTCACATGATATGAGAAAATGTTCTCATTTTATTCTTCTGCATGTAGCTCTCCAGTTTTCCCAGGACCACTTATTGGCAAGACATTCTTTTCCCACTGTATGGGAAAGGTATGTTTTCTCTATACCAATTTTGTGGAGAGTTTTTATCATGAACGGATGTTGAATTTTTTTCAAAAGCTTTTTCTGCATCTACTGAGATAATTGTATGATTTCTATTTTTCAGTATGTTAATGTGGTGTAAACATTTATTTGTGGATATTGGACCATCCTCGCATCCCTGGAATAAATCCCACTTGATCATGGTGTATTGTTGAATTCAGTTTGCTAATAATTTCCTGAAGATTTTTGTATCTGTGTTCAATAGTTATATTATCCTCTACTTTTCTCTTTTTTTCATACCTTTGTCTGGCTTTGGTATCAAGGTGATGCTGTGCTCATAGAATGAGTTCAGAGGCATCACTTCCTCTGCAATTTTTTGAAATTGTTTGAGAAGGATAGGTGTTAACTCTTCTCTAAATATTTGTTAGAATCCACCTGTGAAGCCATTTCGTCCTAGACCTACCTTTGTTTGCTGAGAACTTTTTCATTACAGATTCACTGGCATTACTGGTAATTGTTCTGTTCATATTTTCTATTCTTCCTGGTTCAGTCTTGGGAGAATGTATGTTTCTATGAATTTGTCCATCTCTTCTAGGTTGTCATTTATTGACATATAATTGTTCATAGTAGTCTTTTATGATCCTTTGTATTTCTGTGATATCAGTTGTAACTTTTCTTTTATAATTTCTGATTTTATTGATTTGGGCCCTCTCTTTTTTTCTTGATGAGTCTGATTAAAGCTTTATCAATTTTGTTTTGTCAAAGAATCAGCTCTCGATTTTATTGATATTTTTTCTATTTTTTAAGTCTCTATATTTCATTTATTTCTTCTCTGATCTTTATGATTTCTTTCCTTCTTCTAATTTATAGTTTTGTTTGTTCTTCTTTTTCTAGTTCTTTTAGGTGTGAGGTTAGGTTTTTATCTGAGATTTTTCTTGTTTCATGAGGCAAGCTTGTATGGCCAGAAACTTCCCTCTTAGAACTGCTTTTGCTATGTCCCATAGATTTTGGATCATTGTGTTTCTCTTTTCATTTGTCTCTAGGTACTTTTTGATTTCTTCTTTGATTTCTTTAGTGATCCATTAGTTGTTTAGTTGCATATTGTTTAGCCTCCACATGTTTTTTTCTTCTAGTTGATTTCTACTCTCATAGTGTTGTGGTCAGAAAAGATGCTTGATATGATTTCAGTTTTCTTAAATTTATGGAGGCTTGTTCTGTGGTCTAGCATTTGATCTGTTCTGGAGAATATTCTATGTGTACTTGAAAGGAATGTGTATTCTACTGCTTTGGGATGGAGTGTTATACATATATGCATACATATATGCATTTGGTCTAATTTGTCATTTAAAGCCAGTGTCTCCATATTGATTTTCTGTCTGGATAATCTGTCCATTGATGTAAGTGCAGTGTTAAAATCCCCTACTATTTTTGTGTAACTGTCAATTTCTCCCTTTTTGTCTGTTAATATTTGATTTCTTTATTTAGTTACCCCTATGGTGGTTGCATATATATTTATAATTGTTATTTCTTCTCCTTGGTTTGATCTCTTGATCATAATGTAGTGTCCTTCTTTGTCTCTAGGTACAGTCTTTGTTTTAAAGTCTATTTTCCCTGATGTAAGTCTTACTACTCCAGCTTTGTTTTCATTTCTGTTTGCATGAAATATCTTTTTACATTCCCTCACTTTCAGTCTGTATGTGTCTTTAGATCTGAAGTGAGTCTCTTGTAGGCAGCATATGTATGGGTCTTCTTTTTGCATTCATTCAGCCACTCTATGTCTTTTGTTTGGAGCTTTTAGTCCATTTACATATAAAGTAATTATTGATATGTATGCACTTATTTCCATTTGCTTATACAATAAATTCCTAGGTGTTCTTATCTCATTACTAAAGTAGCTGTGTGATTTTTTTTCTTTTTTTTGCATTTTTTAACATCTTAATTGGAGTATAATTGCTTTACAATGGTGTGCTAGCTTTTGCTTTATAACAAAGTGAATCAGCTATACATATACATATACCCCCATATCTCCTCCCTCTTGTGTCTCCCTCCCACCATCCCTATCCCACCCCTCTAGGTGGTCACAAAGCACCAAGCTAATCTCCCTGTGCTATGCAGCTGCCTCCCACTAGCTATCTATTTTACATTTGGTAGTATATATAAGTCCATGCCACTCTCTCACTTCATCCCAGCTTACCCTTCCCTCTCCCTGTGTCCTCAAGTCCATTTTCCACATCTGAATCTTTATTCCTGTCCTGCCCCTAGGTTCTTCAGAACCATTTTTTTTTTTTTAGATTCCATATACATGTGTTAGCATATGGTATTTGTTTTTCTCTTTCTGACTTAACTTCACTCTGTGTGACAGACTCTAGGTCCACCCACCTCACTACAAATAACTCAATTTCATTTCTTTTTATGGCTGAGTAATATTCCATTGTATGTATGTGCCACATCTTTTTTATCCATTCATCTTTCGATGGACACTTAGGTTGCTTTCAGGTCCTGGCTATTGTAAATAGAGCTGCAATGAACATTTTGGTACATGACTCTTTTTGAATTATGGTTTTCTCAGGGTATATGCTCAGTCGTGGGATCACTGGACCATATGGTAGTTCTATTTTTAGTTTTTTAAGGAACCTCCATACTGTCCTCCATAGTGACTGTATCAATTTACATTCCCACCAACAGTGCAAGAGGTTCCCTTTTCTCCACACCCTCTCCAGCATTTATTGTTTGTAGATTTTTTGATGATGGCCATTCTGACTGGTGTGAGGTGATACCTCATTGTAGTTTTGATTTGCAGTTCTCTAATGGTTAGTAATGTTGCGCATTCTTTCATGTGTTTGTTGGCAATCTGTATATCTTCTTTGGAGAAATGTCTATTTAGGTCTTCTGCCCATTTTTGGATTGGGTTGTTTGTTTTTTTGGTATTGAGCTGCATGTGCTGCTTGTAAATTTTGAAGATTAATCCTTTGTCAGCTGCTTCATTTGCAAATATTTTCTCCCATTTTGAGGGTTGTCTTTTTGTCTTGTTTATGGTTTCCTTTCCTGTGCAAAAGCTTTTAAATTTCATTAGGTCCCATTTGTTTGTTTTTGTTTTTAATTTCCATTTCTCTAGGAGGTGGGTCAAATAAGGTAGCTGTGTGATTTTAATAAGTGTGTGAAAAGTATTTTTTAGAACTTCATGTTTCAATAAATTCAATTAATTAAATTTGTACTCAGTACAAGACATCATATCCAGTATTTTTAGTGAGTCAAAAAACAAACAACATAGTTTCTGCTTTTGATGAGACTTGTAATCTAGAGAGGGAAAAGACGCAAGAAACGAGAACCCTGGGAGCTAAATATACATTGTGAAGTCAGAACATAGAAGCAGTTGCTTACAATAATGAATAAAAATGGGCAAATGAGCAAGGAAAACATTACAATTTCATGTCACATAAATTGTAAATTATAACTAAAAAAAGAAAACAAACACTTC
Source organism: Mesoplodon bidens (assembly GCF_964165515.1). NCBI lineage: Eukaryota > Metazoa > Chordata > Mammalia > Artiodactyla > Ziphiidae > Mesoplodon > Mesoplodon bidens. The sequence goes on from NC_138160.1 coordinate 98,066,176, forward strand.
AGTGTTTCACAGTGTGATTTCCAAGACACCACCACAGTCAGAAAAGGCACTGAGAAAGAGTCGAACAAAACACAGAATTTTCAGTAATATCTACCAATTAGGAGGGAATTACATAGGTACTGAGTGTAAAGGCAACCCTTGGATATCCACTTACCATGGCAGTATTTCATAAGAGGTGCCATCAGGAGCTAGCTTATTTGCAGGATATTGGATTAAATTGTGTAAAGAGCTAAAGATTAGAGAAAGAAGACACTCCCCTGCCTGGATCAAGTTGTCCCTGGTAATAGAGACTGAGATTAGAAAGCATGTTTGAAGACTCCAGCAATAGCTGTCTGTACCACCTGTGAAGCTCTCCTCTTCAGCAACCCTATATTATCTTATGACTTCAGAAAAGTTGATAGAATAAATCAAGGCTGTGGTGAAGGAAAGAGAAGTATTACATTAGACATTAAGAAGGTCTGGACATATCTGTCCATATAATCTCAAAGAGATTAAAAAGTATAATGTAGCAGTTGTGCCAAACAAACAAACAAATAAAAAACCAAATAATAACAGTAGAAAAGAACAAAATGCAAAAGAGAAAAAAGGAGAGAACAGACTGAAAGAAAATTTAACTCTAGGAACAAAATAAACTTTCTATATAGTATTGCTTTGTACTTTACTCCTCAGAATATCTTAATAAGAACATGAATTAAATAAACAAAGAAGTGGAAAATGAGGTGGTAAAACAATAGTCTGATCTACTTAGTTAAGAAAGAAACTGATATCCAAAATAGATTCACTGTAGGACTAAGGGGGGAAGAGAGGAAATCAGGTAGGAGAAGAGTAAATACTATTGAAAATCAAGTTACTAACATCGTGAAAATCTTCAATAAATCAAATTATAAGCAGAGAAAATGTATCAGAGACTTTTAGTAATAGAGGGAAGCTGATAGATATTGAAAAAGTCAAAGATGATCCTAAATAAGGATAATTGTGACCCTCTGCAAAAAAGACAATTCACTGTAATGAAAGAGCAGATGATTTTCCTATAATGAAGGATGGACTAAATATACGTTTCAAAGGAATGCACTTAATTGCAGAAAGAATGATGTCACAATGGATGCTGAGACATAACCTGGTTAAGTTATTGACCTTAAAAGATTTAAAAAGTGAAATTTTAAGACGTGAAGAGAGACACGTAAGTTACCTTCAGGCTGGCATCTACAATATTCAATCCCTTAACACAGTAAAGCAACGTGTGTGAAGTGCTGGGGGAAAGGTAAGCCTAAAGTATCATGCTCAGCCAGGTTGTCACTCAACTGCATTAAAAACAACAAACATTCGCATAAAACAAAAAACTCAGCTGATTGCTGTCTTCTTCTTAGTTGTTTTGCTAATGAGAGCCCATCAGACCCAAATAACTTACTGTGGAAAGAAGCTGCTGTCATTCCCATAGATATGGAAACAGGGAACTAGAAACCAGAATGTTCAGAAAATTGTAGCACAATAAATTTAAAAGTGTGTTTCCTTGACCAGCAGAATCAGAATCACCTGTAAACTTGTTACAAAAGCAAAATCTTGGGCACCACCCAGACCTATTGAGTCATAAACTCTGGGCATGGGGCCCAGGATTCTAGTTTTTAATACATTTTCCAGATAATTCTGATGCTCACCAAATTTTGAGAACCACGGTGTGGTATTCCTAGTGTGGTAATACCTAGTGTGTTAATACTAGGTATTACTAGTATTCCTAGTAATACTCATGGATCAAAGGCCACAGGGAAATCTAGACTGTCGAGGATTAGTATTTCAGCAGCCTCCTTCAGGCTAGAGGGCCAGATGCAACATACACGGACTCGTGCCAAGGTTATGTGCCGAGTTCTGCATTTATTTCTTCAAGTATTGATTGAGTTGCTGCTTGTGCCTGTGAAAGATTACATGCATAGAATGAAATTAGCTGTCATAAAAAGTTTGTCGTGACCAGTTATGACCAATGGCTTCATGAAAAGAACTGATGAAACAGATAGCATATGAATTTGGAAATAGAAAATATGTGTGTATAGAAAGAATGACAGCAAATGGCAAACAAACACAGAACTGCACGGAAATTTCTTTGAGCACAGTGGCTGCTCCCCTCAAATGAGCTGACTTTCTGAAAGAAGGCCTTGTTACAGGTATGTAGGTTGTAGAGACTGGTCTCCAACTTCAGGGGTGCTCTCTCCTAGGAGACACAAAAGACAGGTACTGCATGTGTAGAAAGAAAATGTTACTTTGATTTCTTTTTTTTTTCCTTTTTTTAAAGTTTTTTTTTTCATTTTAGTTTATATTGGAGTCTAGTTGATTAACAATGTTGTGTTAGTTTCAGGTGTACAGCAAAGTGATTTAGTTATACATATGCATGTATGTATTCTTTTTCTAATTCTTTTCCCACTTAGGTTATTACAGAATATTGAGCAGAGCTCCCTGTGCTATACAATAGGTCCTTGTTGATTATCTATTTTAAATATAGCAGTGTATTTATCTTTTTAACATGTATTCTTTGAATTATAAACTAGAAGTTAGTGTACAGTAGCATAGATAAATAAATATACATCAGAAAGAACCTCAGAGGCTGTAAATGTGCAAATATTTCCTGAAGACATCTCTGGATCATGAAATCTAGCCAACAGTGAAATGAATAAAAACAGTATTATTGAAACCATTTAAATGAAGAGCTAAGACCAAGTAACTGGGAGAGCTGTGGTTACAAAACAGAAAGTGTTATTATCCTTGAGAAAGAAAATATTTACCATACAACCAACACAGACTGGAATGTGGGAAGAATCATAGTTGCTGTATTACACAACTCCGAGGGGAGTCATTGCTGTAAAATAAAATGCGAATGGTGTTTCCTGTAATTAAACAACACAGGAGCACCAGGAGGAAGTGGGAAAAAATGGGAGAACTCAGTCCTTTATTAAGTTTCCTATCAGGTATTCAACTGATAATATTTAAAATTAAAACATAAAATTGAAAGTAGGACATGATTCTACCCTCAGCAATTTTGTAGTTTTCTTTCCAAAACTTAATTTTTATATACTACTATCTCTTTTATAGGAATAATTGAAGTTTATTTAAATTCCTTTAGTTTTTTCATTGTCTCCTTTATTGAATTCAAGTAGAAAGAAATTAATATTTTACTTAATAATAACTTGCATTGTAAAATCCCTCTTTTACATACTTATCTGTGAGTAATTTCTTGTGTTCATTCTTTTTGCTGGAATTTCTAATAATGAGCATTTACCAAAAGTCATTAGTAGTTAAAAAAAAATAAAAAAGTTAAGAGTGTCCTTTTTAATCACTGTGACCTGTTCTTTTCATGGCCCATGTTCTCACTTTCACATTGAAAGCAATTTAGTTATATTTTGCCAGTCAATGAATACTTTGTTATAAAGCCATGAAGTTAATCTTGTGCTCAGTTATAAATGCTAAGTCTTGTTCTCAACACTTTCTCTCCATCGTAAATTTACAGAACTTCATATAACAAAAACAAAATGAGCAGTAAAAATAATCATTATAGTCTTCTTGTGAATGGACCTTATTGAAGGAATAGGTTTTATATATGCTCCCATATTAAAACTTCTCCATCAGTCCGACTAATGAAGCAGCACGTGCCTGCATGTGAGTGCATGTGCACGCACACACACATACATATTTTTTTGACTCTGCTAATATTTTTGGAAAACATTTTATAACAGAAATACATGAATAAAATGAGAGTACTTACAAGGGAAAAATGAAATAGTGCTATACTGAGTTTTAATTATCAGTTCTTAGTATATGGCACATCCTTTTGAGGAAAAGACGCTATCTCCGTGTATACGTAATATATAAACAAACTTGATTAAAAGCATGTGTACTGATGTGATGACAGAAGTGCCACACTGGAATGGTTTTGTAGAAAAACAAGAAGATAACCTCAGAGCATCACAGTAGAACATGGAGTTCTTTTAGCCATGCAGCCTGATGTGCCAAGCCAACATTTTTATTGGAACTTTTTAATTAAGTATTTTTTCTAATTTAGAAAGTAATAAATAGTCATTGTAGAACTTTTAAGGAGAAAACAGCCCAGTGAAAGAAGAAAAATATGTATGATTATTTTATCTTTTGAATTCAGGGAATTATGTATCCATTATAAATTTGACCAAAGAAGTGACAACTTGAGGAAATTTAAATGTACTAAATATTTAGTGTGTGACACAGCCTTTTACTTATTTGATCTGTTTTCATCTTTAAACAACTGAATATATCCTATCTCCTTTTTCAAGTTGAGTAAACTGAGACTCAGAGAGATGGCAGGATCTCAGGGCTACTTATGGATAGAGCTGAAAGTCCAACACTGGCTTGGCATTTCCTAAAGCCCACCTTGAAACTTCCATCCTAGTGGTCCTTAATAATGGCTTCACATTACAATTTCATGAGAGGATTTTTAGAAGTCTTGTTGCTCATAGCACACAGACAGATTCTGATTTGATTGTCTGGAGTGTGGCTCAGGTGTTGGTCATTTTTAAAAAAGTCTTCCAGGATGTCTAATAATATATAACCAGGTAAGGAGCAGGTCCTATACCCAGCTCCCTTACTCTTCATCCCTTTGCCTGGGATCCAGATTGTAAGTAGTTTGCTCTTGGTTAGTATTATCAGTTACAAAAAAACATACTGGATGTTTTCATTTCTCATGTCAAACATAATTGTCCCAACAAATCTTAGTACAAGACATGGGATCATAAGAGAACATATTAAATTCTAGTTAATGTATGTTCTGACAGTTCATATTCTAAAGATACATCCAGCATCAGAATACAGCTTTGATCTCAGTCCTACTCCATGTATTTTGAGGGTAGGGAGAGGATGCTGAAACAACAGTTACCAGATTTGCATATTACTGAGATTTTTATGAAGTTCCAGGTTTAACCATTTTGTTCTTATCAACAAAGACTGGATTAATTCACCTGGAAAGGTTTTCACTCCCACAAAAATCAGAAGGAGTAAAATGAAGGGAAACATCTGCTAGAGCCTGAAACAGCTTGTGGGTTGATTTTGCCAGGAGAGCCAAACCTGCAGTTAATCAGCTCTGCCCTCACCAACAGATGTCACTGCAGACAAGGGAAATTAACTGAGTAGGTTATCATGCTGTGGGCAGTGCAGTCAGATCAAGGTGCTAACCTTTAGCAACTCAAAAACATAAATGTTAATGTTTTTCATCTTTCTAGTACACATAAACACACATACATGTGTATATGTGATATATATATATGTTTATGTGTGTGTGTATGTTTGTGTGTGTGTATGTATATATATCTCCCAAATTTTACTTATTGTCTTTTATTTGCCAGTTTTCTCCACTTCCCACTCTTTCCCCTTGAGTTGTTTCTGAAGAGCCTAGCCTTGGTATAAAAGAATAGTGGGCTGTAAAATGGTGTTGGGGTAACTGATAACTTGGATATATTTACTATTGAATCTGTGTTTTTGTTTTTTGTCTTTTATATTGATGATTATTAGTGAGGTGAATTTTTATAGGTGAACAAATTGTACCATCTCAAAACTATTAGCACTGTAACATGTTTCACCCTTGACATTGTCATTTCACATACTTTTGACCTTTCTATTACATACTTGGCCATAGAATATTATACTGTACTGAGGATTTGACGTGAGGAATTTGTGAATCTCTTTCATAACATTCATATAACACTGGCCCCCATGCTCTGCTTATTATATGCATTCATATACCTTTTATATTTAGAATAAGACCTATTTTCTACTGCAGAGACTTCTAGGGTGTTTCAGACTTAACATTTACAATTTGGAGTTTTCTTAACCAAATTTAGCAGTAGTCTGGAGACAACCAAATTTAATTGACTTCAAAACAGAAGGAAACAAATAAGCATGATGCACCAGAGCAGAGAAAGTACTTTTGTGAGTTGATCCTTCCATGTGCTTCTCATTTGGATTCCTTCTGGGAATCATCTAAATGGCAGCAAATCCAATCAGGTTCATTCTTTGAAAATGGACACACATCTCCAGTGAGGATGAAATCAACTGTTCCAGGAAATTTAGCACAAAATATTGACATGAAATTTTCTATAGAGAAGGGACTTCATAAAGCTGAAAGCCTAATTTTGAAACTTCCAGGAAAGTCAAATTCTGGAATGCAAGATTTGGACAGAGGAAGGCTGAAAAAATAAGGAAGAAGAAAAAGTGCCAGCTAGACATGGAAATTCACCACTAATTGGAGATGGGTCTGCATGGAGACTTGTGAAGCAGACATCCTTAGCTAGTTCAGGAAGTGATGGGTGGGAAAAAGAAGAAACAGAAAAAAAGAAAGAACAAAGAATGAAACTTGAAGAAAATAAGAAAAGGAAATGAAGATGAGATTGGTCTGACAGCACAAAGCCAAACCTCGTGTCTCCTGTATGAGCTAGTTGGTGCCTGGCAACTGTGAAAGAGAAGAGGAAATATCCCACAGACTAAAGAGTAGGAGGGGCTGCAGCAGCCAGAGGCACACATGGCCCACGGAAATGTCAGCGGAGAAGGAGAGGCGATTGTCCTGCTTCTTGCCAGCACCGAGGCTTATTCCATGAGGGTTTCAGCCTGGGAAAATCATGAAGGTCCGTGAATATGAATCATATCTAGAAAATGTTATTTCTTCATCTCTCAAGATGTGAAATAATTGTTTATGAAAAAAATGATTTTCTTGGAATTCAAGCGCTTTGGTTTTACAATTGAAATGAACTACTCTTTGGTTTTACAACTGAAATGAACTACTTACAAGTACTTCTCAAACGTCCAGATCTTACTGAAAACCAGTTAAAACTGAACAAATATGTTTTTGTTCTGTCTCTTCCTTATCTACTATTTTCAGCAAAACTGATAAACTATCTTGTTGCAATTTTTTGAAGTGCCTAAAGGAAACAATCGTGGAACAGAGCTATCAAACACTTTGCACATCTACTAAAAAGTAGCAGAACAGCATTCATTCAAAAATACGTTTCTGTTAGTAAGTGGAACAGTCCTTCCTGTCAAAGTATTTGTTAATGGGCTGAATCTACAAATCACAGTGCCCATGCCACCATACATGAGGGAAAAACAGGAGATAATTTTCTGTCTCAACAGGTATATTCAACTTTGTTTCCACAAATTTCCTAAGAAAAGGAAAGATCAAATAATGTTCATTTACTTCTGAAAGACTACTTTGACAGAAAACCTGAAGTAGATGATTCTGAAAGAAATGCTATACTGATAATTATTGGAAGTCATCATCATTAAAGGGATATTACTAGGTTAATTGTATCCAATTGTATCTTTCATTCAATGAAGATAACTCATCCTTCTGTTATAATTCAGGCATTTTAATACTTACCTTCAGGGCATAGTGGTATTTTCTTAACAAAGACAATACATGTTTGCAACTTCAGAGATGTACTGAACAACACATTCTGATACCTTAGAAGCATCAGTATCTATATAAACACAGACATACAAATATACATACAACTGACTAAAGGAATGAGAATTCTAAACTCACAGATCAATTTCAGATCATCTATTACTGCTATTTATAGTAGTCAAATTATTTTCAAACTATCTTACTACTTTTAAAGGAGAAACACATCAGTAAATACACAGAAAATTGTTGTTCCAGTACTATGGTGAATGTCAAGATAGTGCGGGGAGGAGTGAATAAAGTAAAAATCAGTTATTGATTTACAGTTCATCTGTGCAAAACTGGGAAGGGATAGCATCATATTTCAATCAGATGAGCTAAGAGATTATTGAGCTGTATAAATCTCAACGTATTTGGATCCCAGGAAGTTCACTGCATGCAAGAAAAGGTCAAAACCCTTAAACAAATGAACTGATGAATGAAATGCCATAGCATCATGTAATAAAACAATGAATATTAGTCATGCAATAAACATAAATATACACTAAAGCAAGTTAGGCAGTTGTATCCTCCCCATTTTGTTGCACTACTTCCTACCCTGTGCCTGGTAGTATAGTGCATGAGACCACTATTTAATTTTGACAGCTTTAGAGAGAGAAGAATCAATGACATAGATATCAAAGTTGGGAGGGAAAAGAACAAACAAACCAAACAAAAATAATGAACCTTGAAATTTCTAGAGCTGGGTGTGAGTCCCTGCTTTACTCCTTCCTAACTGTATGAACCTGGGCACTCACTTATATTCTCTCTAACATAGAGATAAGAATATTTAACTGAATTGTTACAATAAATAAAATGTACATATGTAGGCATATGTGGGTGAGTTTGCTGTGTCAAGGTCCTTGCAAAAGTTGCATGATACTAACTAGGGAAAGGTATACTTTGTTTACTTTTTAAATGAATTTTTAGCAGATAACTTTAAATTCTCTAACAATGATTGTTGATCTAGTTTAGTTCTGTTCTTGTTTTGGAGATCTTCAGCTCTTCTCTTGGCCCCATCGTACTGATTGAGTTCAATAGCTGATTTTTCATAAGAGGCAGTATAGAAACACAAACTGTGAACTCTAACTGCATGTGTTCTAACCCTGGCTCTACCTGACTCCAAGCTTTTTGACTCTGGATGGATTACATACTTTCTCTAAGTCTCAATTTTTTCAACCATAAAATAGAGAAAATAACTCATATGGTTATTGTATAAATTAGATGTTTAATGAGTCTTTGTTTGGGACCATGCCTCACACATGTATTCAGTAAATATTATTATAAGTATTAGTGGTTTCTGAAGAGTCCCACAGAAAACTCACAAAGCTCATGGGAATACCAGCTATACAGCTGGATTAGCTGTAGAAGGCTCAAGAAACGGTACAGCATTCTCAGCCACAGTGGGGGGCTGAGGCAATTCCTTCAGCTTCCATCTCACCAAAATCATATATTTAACTGCTGTCATGTGTGGGAATCTTGATAAAAGTAGTTTTCCCAGAAGTCTCTATGAGGCATTATTTGCTTTCATTAGTGCAATAGAAATGCAATTACCTGGGTCCAGTTTAAAACGTTTTACTTTAAAACGTTTTACCTGAAGCCCAGGCCCCTCTCTATATATGTTTTTAAAGTCACACAAGGGATTGTGTTACAAAGGTTTGAAAACCACTGATGTATGGTGTACATAGGATGTATAGGTTATGGCAAGTGATAGGAGACAAAAAACATGTTCAAACTCAGTCCATTTCCTCAGGGAGCATAGTAGAGAGAAAGGCATAACAAACAAGATAATAGCAATCATAAGAATACTGCTATTATTAAGAGCTATGCATAAAATTCTAAGAAAACTCAGTGTAAGATACAACTAATTTATTCTAGAATCAGAAGAGGAAACTTTAAATACATTGTGAATGTTAAATAATAGAGGACAATTTGGAAAGCAGATTGTGGTAAAGGGAGGATCTTCCAAACATATGAAATGCATCTGTAAGGTATGGAGACAGGCAATCTGATGACCTATTCAAGCAAGAGCAAGTACCGTATAGCACAGGGAACTATATTCAATATCCTGTGATAAACCATAATGGAAAAGAATATAAAAAAAGAATATCTATATATACATATAACTGAGTCACCTTTGCTGTACAGCAGAGATTGGCACAGCATTGTAAATCAACTAGACTTCAATAAAAAGTAAAATTATATTAAAAAAATAAAGTGTATGAGAGACAGGTGTATTTGTATAACAGACATTAATAGTTTACAGACAGATGAGTGACACAGTCATGGAAAAAACTGTCTACAGAATGGAGAATGAATTCAACTGAGGAAAGAATAGAGTAGAAGACCATTTAAGAAGCTGTTAAAATAGTCTGGATAAGATATGATTAAGAACTAACCTAAGATGTTGATTCATCAACAGGAACCATGAATCCTAGTTATTCAGATTTCTCCTCCTATTTATCAGGCTGCTGGTCATATGATAGCAACACAATAGTTATTAGGTAAAAGAAGGAGTAGAAAATACAGGAAGCATGGAAGGAAGGAAAGGAAAGTGATTTCTGATGAAACAGCTAGGTTCAATACTTCTTCAATCAATGAATACATTATGGATGAGTCCTTATGTTTTCTACAGTGAAATTGTCACAGTAATTTTTATCAATTCTCGGTTACTTAGTTCCTGCAGCTAAACTATATTAGCCAATATTAGTTTGATTTAAAGAGAGCTGATAGATACCACACCAATGGCTTTCACAAATGAAAAGATAAATGGAAGGAAACAACTTTTGTTTTTTGGTAAGAAAATAGGGGGAACTTGAATATATTATATAACTCTGGATTAGCTTCTTTTTTCCTTTGCTCTTTTTCTGAGTTACAACATTTAAGTAAGGTTGAAAAACTTCACATAGGCACTTCATCTGTATATAGAAATCATAGATTTTTACTTCTTTGCATCCATTTACTTCTCTTTGATTTAATATGAATATGTCCATATAATTCCAAATGATCAATTCAGATATATTTATTAAAAATTAAATTTTCCTGGGTTTCCCTGATGGTGCAGTGGTTAAGAATCTGCCTGCCAATGCAGGGGACATGGGTTCGAGCCCTGGTCCGGGAAGATCCCACATGCCACGGAGCAACTAAGCCCGTGCACCACAACTACTGAGCCTGCGCTCTAGAGCCTGTGAGCCACAAGTACTGCAGCCTGTGTGCCACAGCTACCGAAGCCCACATGCCTAGAGCCCAAGCTCTGCAACAAGAGAAGCCACTGCAGTGAGAAGCCTGTGCACCACAACAAAGAGTATTCCCTGCTCGCCACAACTAGAGAAAGCCCGCACGCAGCAACGAAGACCCAACGCAGTCCAAAATGAATAAATAAATAAATAAATTTATTTTAAAAAATTAAATCTTCCTTAGTTAATGATTATATATAAATCTACTTCTAATAACTTATTTTATAAATTCAATATGAAGTTCAATATATTTTTAAATAAAGTACTTCCTTTGGAGATCATGGATAATATCTTAAAAGTCCATATAAAATATCAAAACATGAATATGCCTCAACAGGAATATTAGAAAAGTCATACTTTGTCTTGAAGAGATTTACCATATTTTAAAATGTTGTGCAGCTTTGACCACTATTTAAACAAGACTAGTCAGACTATTGAAAAAAATTAATAGCCATTGTAATTATTATATATATATCATAACTCATTATCAGCTATTTTTTCATACCAAATATTTATGGGTATATGAGCAGTACTGATCACTAGACAAAAGTTTCTGTTTAAGGTTGACTAATAGGAAGAATTGAATACTGAGTCTGAGAATGTGTGGTGGCAAATATGTAAAAATGTATTTAATGTGGGTTTTATGGTGAGTCTTGGATAAGAGGGATCTTTACCTTCATGAGTTTTGTGCTAAGTCTTCTCAAATGTCACAATATGTACTTCGTTAATACAATCACAAACTCAAGCAAGTGTTTAAAATGTGCAAATAAACTCATACATTCAGCACATGGGGATACATAGACGCATGTGACACAGTCCCTGATCTTGGACAAGCTTATTGATATTCCAATACTTGGCATATAGTTATGAGTGTATGGATCATCTTTCAGTAGTTGACCCTTAACAATGTTTTCCTTTTCCGTTTTAAATTGTGACATGAAAACATAATCATGACCGAACAGAACTAAATCCAGAGAACTCTAATCAGGAAGCTTGGGTTTATGAACTCTGTGAAAACGACTCACTGTTGGTAATCTAACATGATTTAAAAATATATCTCTAGTATAAATGCAGTCCCTGAATATGTCTACAGTTTGTATACTAAAAATTTTCTTTGGGTATAGAATTGGTATGCATCTGCTCCATCAAAACTAAAACTTTTCTACCAAACTTGGGGTAGAGGTATTGGCAGAAACCTACTGAAATACTAAGAAAATGACAAAAAGATACACAGATGTCAGCCAAATAAGTGGCAACACTGAAAAATGTTAGATAGGCATTTCCTAGGGATGCAGGCTATAAATTTTGCATAGGAGGAATTACTGCAGCGAGCATAGGTAGCAACCATCAACCTGTCAACAATTAATAAGCACATGTTTGAGCAGCCCTTGTATATGATGATCCTATTGATTCACCATCAGCAGGGCATGTAACAGAGCTGTTTGGGCTGCAGGAGATGATGGATCTGAGCTGGTCTGCCTGGACTTCATTATGAGCAACAGTTTGCAGTTAAGAAACAGATTTTTCTCCTTGAATGAATCTACCTGACCTGAACTGGCCTGTCCCAAAGAACTGAACTTACAGGCCCTTATCTGCATAAGTCTACCTCTGCTGTTGGGTAGCAATGTGATATAAAGTGTGCTCACAATTTTAGGTAGAATATCCTAACTAAATTTTAACTTATGTTGGAGAAAACGTTTGTTATTCAAAGGCAAAGGGTTCATTTGTATTTTTTTTTAAAGAAATGGAAATTTTTATTTGAGCCAACCTGAGGATTATAACCTGGGAGACAGTCTCTCAGAGAGCTCTGAGAACTGTTCCAAAGAGGGAAAGAGGGAGGCCAGTATACATGTGATTTTGGCAAAGGGGTACGTGAAATCAAGTACTCATCTTGTTAGAAGGTTACTGTTATTTGCAAGGAACAGATATCTTAGTTAATACTGTTAGTGCCTTCCTTTTTTTTTTTTTAGTTTTCTTTTTTTATGACTTTTTTTTACATTGGAGTATAGTTGATTAGCAATGTTGTGTTAGATTCAGGTGTAGAGCAAAGTGATTCAGTTCAGTTGTATTGATGGAATAGAGCCCATTTATACAACTTCAAAAGTGGTAGTCACTCGGCCTCCTACTCTCCCCACCTCATGTGGGCTGACCATACATTTGTGCCCTGGAAACTGTGACCACAGTTTTATCTAAAGGTTTGTGTTTTTAATATGGATATATAAAGGCTTCAGGTGATGGAGTTGTGTAGAGTTGGTTCTGAATCCCAATGTCATAATATGCTATCTTGAGCAAATTAGTCAAATCCTCTGGGCATGAATTTTATCATAAGTTAAATAAGAATATTAATAAAAAGAGTACAAATAAAACAAGAATCCCAATATTTATCTTACAAGGTTTTTATGAAGATTAACTGATTATCTGACTCAGAGTTGGCACCGGGAAGTTTCAGTTCATGTACTCATCCATCTAACAATATTAATTGAATGGCTACTCTTTTCCAAGCCCTGAGCCAGGGACAGGATTATTATGGTGAACAATACAGATAGTCATTGCTGTCTCCTGAAGCTTACATTCTAGTTCCCTTTACCCAGGCTCTCTATATTTTACTTCTCTCCTCTACCATTCAGGATTTAAAAAAATATTGAGGTATAGTTGACTTACAATATATATTAGTTTCAGGAATACAACAAAATGATTCAATATTTTTATAGATTATATTCCATTTAAAGTTACTATAAAATATTGGCTATACTTCCTGTACCATACAATATAAACTTGTACTTCATTTATCTTGTATATAGTAGTCTGTACCTCTTAATCTCCTACCCCTATCTTGCTTCTCCTCTCTTCCACTTCACCACTGGTAACCACTAGCTTATATTTTATACCTTAGAGTCTCTTTCTGTTTTGTTACATTCATTCTTTGTCTTATCTTTTTAGATTCCACATATAGGTGATAACATAGAGATTTGTCTTCCTCTGTCTGACTTATTACACTAAGCATAATAACCTCCAGGTCCATCTATGTTGTACATGGCAGAATTTTTCCTCTTATGGCTAATATTCCATTGTGTGTGTGTGTGTGTGTGTGTGTGTGTATCTTCTTTATCCATTCATTTGTTTAAAGACACTTAGGCTGCTTCCATATAATGGCTATTGTTAATGATGTTGCTATGAACATTGGAGTCCATGTGTCTTTTCTAATGTTTTTGTTTTCTTTGGATATATACAAGAGTGGAATTGCTAAATCATATGTAGTTCCATTTTTAGCTTTTGAGGAATATCCATACTCTTTTCCATAGTGCTGCACCAATTTCCATTCCTACCAACAGTATACAAGGGTTTCCCTTTCTCCACTTCCTCGCCAACATTTGTTACCTGTGATCTTTTTGATGATAGCTAATCTGACAGGTATGAGGTGATATCTCATTGTGGTTTTGATTTGCGTTTCTCTGATTAGAGACTATCAGCTTCTTTCCATGTGCCTGTTGGCCATATGTATGTTTTCTTTTGAAACATGTCAATTTAGGTCTTCTGCCTAGTTTTTAATTGGTTTGTTCATTTTTTTATATTGATTTGTGTGAGCTGTTTATATATTTTGGATATTAACCCCTTATTGGTCATATCACTGGCAAATATTTTCTCCCATTCCATAGTTTGTCTTTTTATTTTATTGATAGATTCCTCTGTTGTGCAAAAGCATTTAAGTTTTATTAGGTACCATTTGTTTCTTTTTCCTTTTGTTTCCTTTGCCTGAGGAAACTGATCCAAAAAATAGTGCTACGATTTATGTCAAAGAGTGACCTGCCTCTTTTCTTTTTTTTTTTTTTATAGATGTTAGGGGTAGGAGTTTTTATTAATTTATTTATTTATTTTTGCTGTGTTGGGTCTTTGCTTCTGTGCGAGGGCTTTCTCCAGTTGTGGCAAGTGGGGGCCACTCTTCATCGTGGTGCGCGGTCCTCTCACTATCGCGGTCTCTCTTGTTGCGGAGCACAGGCTCCAGACGCGCCGGCTCAGCATTTGTGGCTCACGGGCCCAGCCACTCCGCGGCATGTGGGATCTTCCCGGACCGGGGCACAAACCTGTGTCCCCTGCATCGGCAGGTGAACTCTCAACCACCGCGCCACCAGGGAAGCCCCGACCTGCCTCTTTTCTCTACCAGGAGTTTTATGGTTTCTGGTCTTACATTTAGGTCTTTAATCCATTTTGAGTTTATTTTTGTATATGGTGTGAGTAAATGTCCTAATTATTTTATTCTTTTACATATAGCTGTCCAGTTTTCCCAGCACCATTTATTGAAGAGACTGTCTTTTCTCCATTGTATATTCTTACCTCCTTTAACATAGATTAGTTAATATAAGTGGTTTTATTTTTGAGCTGTCTATTTTGTTCCATTGATCAATGTCTGTTTTTTTTGCCAGTACCATATTGTTTTGATTACTGTATCTTTGTGGTATAGTCTGAAGTGAGAGAGCATGAAACCGCCAGTTTTGTTCTTTTTTCTCAAGATCACTTTGGCTACTTAGTATCTTTTGTGGTTTCATATAAATTTTTGAGAATTTGTTCTAGCTCTGTGAAAAATGCCATGAGTATTTTGACAAAGATTGCATTAAATCTGTACTTTGCTTTGGGTAGTATGGACATTTTAACAATATTAATTCTTCCAGCCCATAACATGGGATTTCTTTCCATTTTTTGTATCATCTTCAGTTTCCTTCATCAGTGTTTTAGGGTTTTCAGAGTATAGGTCTTTCACCTCTTTGGCAAAGTTACTCCTAGTTAGTTAGTTTTTTTTGATGCAATTTTAAATGATATTTTTTCTTCCTTTCTCTTTCTGATAGATCATTTTCAGTATATAGATAAGCAACAAGTTTCTATATACTAATCTTGTATCCTACAACTAAACTGAAGTCATTTATTAGTTCTAATTTTTTTTTTTTTGGTGGAGACTTGAGGGTTTTCTACATACAATATTATATCATCTGCAGATAGTTTTATTTTTTCCCTTCCAATCTGGGTGTTTTTCATTTCTTGTTCTTGTCTGATTGCTGTAGATAGGACTTCCAATACTATGTTAATTAGAAGTGAAGTGTATGAGCATCCTTGTCTTGTTCCTGATTTTAGAGGAAAAGCTTTTCACTTTTCACCGCTGAGTATGATATTAGCTGTGGATTTGTGATAACAAGACTTTATTGTGGTGACATATGTTCCCTCTATGTCAACTTTAATGAGAGTTTCAATCATAAATGGTTGTTGAATTTTGTCAAATTTTTTTCTATGTCTATTGAGATGATAATGTTATTTTTATCCTTCCTTTTGTTAATGTGGTTTATCACAATGATTGATTTACAAATATTGAACTCTCCTTGCTTTCCTGAAATAAATCCCACTTAATCATGGTATATGATCCATTTCACATATTGTTGAATTCGGTTTTCTAATATTTTGTTGAGGATCTTTGCATCAATATTTATCAGAGATATTGGCCTGTAATTTGCTTTTCTTGTAGTGCCTTTATCTGGTTTTGGTATCAGGGTAAAGTTGACTTTGTAGAATATATTTGGAACAGCTTGAGAAAGATAGGTATTAACTATTCTTTATTAGTTTTGTAGAATTCCTCTGTGAAGCCATCTGGTCCTGGAATTTTGTTTGCTGGGAGTTTTTTTTATTACAAATTCAATTTCATTAGTAGTGATTGGTCTGTTCACACTATCTGTTTCTTCCTGATTCAGTCTTGGCAGGCTTATGCTTCTAGAAATATATCCATTTCTCCTAGGTTTACGAATTTGTTGGCATATAACTGTTCATAGTATTCTCTTAGGATTTTTGGTATTTCGTTGATACTGGTTTTTATTTCTCCTCTTTCATTTCTTATTTTGTTGATTTCGGTCGTCTCTCTTTTCTTCTTGGTGAGCCTGGCTAAAGACTTAACAGTTTTGATTATCTTTTCAAAAAAACATCTCTTAGTTTTATTGATCTTTTCTATTTTCTTTTTTTCTTTCTATGTTACTTTTTTCCTCTCTGATCCTTATTATTCCCATCCTTTTGCTGATGTTGGGCTTGTTGTTCTTCTTTTTTTAATTCCTTCAGATGATAGGTTAGGTTGTTTATTTGAGATTTGTCTTCTTTCTTTCTTTTTTTATATGTGTGTTTGCTTTTGTTTATTTGCTTTAGTAATGGGAGATGATCAAAAAGTTTTGGATGGACACTTAGGTTGTTTCCAGGTCCTGGCTATTGTAAATAGAGCTGCAATGAACATTGTGGTACATGACCCTTTTTGAGTTATGGTTTTCTCAGTGTATATGCCCAGTAGTAGGATTGCTGCATTGTATGGTAGTTCTATTTTTAGTTTTTTAAGGAACCTCCATACTGTTCTCCATAGTGGCTGTATCAATTAACATTCCCACCAACACTGCAAGAGGGTTCCCTTTTCTCCACACCCTCTCAAGCATTTATTGTTTGTAGATTTTTTGATGATGGCCATTGTGACTGGTGTGAGGTGATACCTCATTGTAGTTTTGCTTTGCATTTCTCTAATGATTAGTGATGTTGAGCATCCTTTAATGTGTTTGTTGGCAATCTGTATATCTTCTTTGGAGAAATGTCTATTTGGGTCTTCTGCCCATTTTTGGATTGAGTTGTTTGTTTTTTTGATATTGAGCTGCATGAGCTGCTTGTGAATTTTGGAGATTAATCCTTTATCAGTTCCTTCATTTGTAAATATTTTCTCCCATTCTGAGGTTTGTCTTTTTGTCTTGTTTATGTTTGCCTTTGCTGTTCAGAAGCTTTTAAGTTTCATTAGGTCCCATTTGTTTATTTTTGGTTTTAATCTCCATTTCTGTAGGAGGTGGGTCCAAAAAGGATCTTGCTGTGATTTATGTCATAGATTGTTCTGCCTATGTTTTCCTTGAAGAGTTTGATAGTGTCTGGCCTTACATTTAGGTCTTTAATCCATTTTGAGTTTATTTTTGTGTATGGTGTTAGGGAGTGTTCTAACTTCATTCTTTAACATGTAGCTGTCCAGTTTTTCATAGCACCACTTACTGAAGAGGCTCTCTTTTCTCCATTGTATATTCTTGCCTCCTATATCAAAAATAGGGTGACCATATGTGTGTGGGTTTATCTCTGAGCTTTCTATCCTGTTCCATTGATCTATATTTCTGTTTTGTGCCAGTACCATATTGTCTTGTTTATTGTGCCTTTGTAATATAGTCTGAAGTCAGGGAGCCTGATTCCTCCAGCTCCGTTTTTCTTTCCCAAGATTGCTTTGGCTCTTTGGAGTCTTTTGTGTTTCCATACAAATTGTGAAATTTTTTGTTCTAGTTCTGTGAAAAATGTCATTGGAATTTTGACAGGGATTTCATTGAATCTGTAGATTGCTTTGGGTAGTAGAGTCATTTTCACAATATTGATTCTTCCAATCCAAGAACATGGTGTATTTCTCCATCTGTTTGTGTCATTTTTAATTTCTTTTATCAGTGTCTTATAATTTTCTGCATACAGGTCTTTTGTCTCCTTAGGTAGGTTTATTCCTAGATATTTTATTCTTTTTGTTGCAATGGTAAATGGGAGTGTTTCCTTAATTTCTCTTTCAGATTTTTCATCATTAGTGTATAGCAATGCAAGAGATTTCTGTGCATTAATTTTGTATCCTGCTACTCCACCAAATTCATTGATTAGCTCTAGCAGTTTTCTGGTAGCATCTTTAGGATTCTCTAAAGTATAGTATCATGTCATCTGCAAACAGTGACTGCTTTACTTCTTTTCCAATTTGGATTTCTTTATTTTTCTTCTCTGATTGCTGTGGCTAAAACTTACAAAACTATGTTGAATAATAATGGTGATAGTGTACAACCTTGTCTTGTTCCTGATCTTAGTGCAAATGTTTTCGGTTTTTCACCTTTGAGAACGATGTTGGCTGTGGGGTTGTCATATATGACCTTTACTATGTTGAGGTAAGTTCCCTCTATGCGTACTTTCTGGAGAGATTTTATCATAAATGGGTGTTGAATTTTGTCGAAAGCTTTTTCTGCATCTATGGAGATGATCATATGGTTTTTCTCCTTCAATTTGTTAATGTGGTGTATCACATTGATTGATTTGCATATATTGAAGAATCCTTGCATTCCTGGGATAAACCCTACTTGATCATGGTGTATGATCTTTTTTTTGTTTGTTTGTTTGTTTGTTTCAGGTACCTTTTGTCTCTTTAATTTTTCATTAGCTTTTTTTTTATTATTAGTTTCTGCTTTATAACAAAGTGAATCAGTCATACATATACATCTGTTCCCACATCCCTTCCCTCATGCATCTCCCTCCCTCCCACCCTCCCCATCCCACCCCTCCAGGCAGTCACAAAGCACCCAGCTGATCTCCCTGTGCTCTGCGGCTACTTCCCACTATCTGTCTACCTTACGTTTGGTAGTGTATATATGTCCATGCCTCTCTTTTGCTTTCTCACAGCTTACCCTTCCCCCTCCCCATATCCTCAAGTCCATTCTCAAGTAGCTCTGTGTCTTTATTCCTGTCTTAACCCTATGTTCTTCATGACATTTTTTTTTCTTAAATTCCATATATATGTGTCAGCATACAGTATTTGTCTTTCTCTTTCTGACTTACTTCACTCAGTATGACAGACTCTAGGTCCATCCACCTCATTACAAATAGCTCAATTTCATTTCTTTTTATGGCTGAGTAATATTCCATTGTATATATGTGCCACATCTTCTTTACCCATTCATCCGATGATGGACACTTAGGTTGTTTCCATCTCCGGGCTATTGTAAATAGGGCTGCTATGAACATTTTGGTACATGTCTCTTTTTGAATTATGGTTTTCTCAGGGTATATGCCCAGTAGTGGGATTGCTGGGTCATATGGTAGTTCTATTTGTAGTTTTTTAAGGAACCTCCATACCGTTCTCCATAGCGGCTGTACCAATTCACATTCCCACCAGCAGTGCAAGAGTGTTCCCTTTTTTCCACACCCTCTCCAGCATTTATTGTTTCTAGATTTTTTGATGATGGCCATTCTGACTGGCGTGAGATGATATCTCATTGTAGTTTTGATTTGCATTTCTCTAATGAGTAAAGATGTTGAACATCCTTTCATGTGTTTGTTGGCAGTCTGTATATCTTCTGTGGAGAAATGTCTATTTAGGTCTTCTGCCCATTTTTGGATTGGGTTGTTTGTTTTTTTGTTATTGAGCTGCATGAGCTGCTTACAAATTTTGGAGATTAATCCTTTGTCAGTTGCTTCATTTGAAAATATTTTCTCCCATTCTGAGGGTTGTCTTTTGGTCTTGTTTATGGTTTCCTTTGCTGTGCAAAAGCTTTTAAGTTTCATTAGGTCCCATGTGTTTATTTTTGTCTTTATTTCCATTTCTCTAAGAGGTGGGTCAAAAAGGATCTTGCTGTGATTTATGTCCTAGAGTGTTCTGCCTATGTTTTCCTCTAAGAGTTTGATAGTTTCTGGCCTTACATTTAGGTCTTTAATCCATTTTGAGTTTATTTTTGTGTATGGTGTTAGGGAGTGTTCTAACTTCATTCTTTAACATGTAGCTGTCCAGTTTTCCCAGCACCACTTATTGAAGAGACTGTCCTTTCTCCACTGTACATTCCTGCCTCCTTTATCAAAGATAAGGTGACCATATGCGCGTGGGTTTATCTCTGGGCTTTCTATCCTGTTCCATTGATCTATATTTCTCTTTTTGTGCCAGTACCATACTGTCTTGATTACTGTAGCTTTGTAGTATAATCTGAAGTAAGGGAGCCTGATTCCTCCAGCTCCATTTTTCGTTCTCAAGATTGCTTTGGCTATTCGGGGTCTTTTGTGTTTCCATACAAATTGTGAAATTTTTTGTTCTAGTTCTGTGAAAAATGCCAGTGGTAGTTTGATAGGGATTGCATTGAATCTGTAGATTGCTTTGGGTAGTAGAGTCATTTTCACAATGTTGATTCTTCCAATCCAAGAACATGGTGTATTTCTCCATCTGTTTGTGTCATCTTTAATTTCTTTTATCAGTGTCTTATAATTTTCTGCATACAGGTCTTTTGTCTCCTTAGGTAGGTTTATTCCTAGATATTTTATTCTTTTTGTTGCAATGGTAAATGGGAGTGTTTCCTTAATTTCTCTTTCAGATTTTTCATCATTATTGTATGGGAATGCAAGAGATTTCTGTGCATTAATTTTGTATCCTGCAACTTTACCAAATTCATTGATTAGCTCTAGTAGTTTTCTGGTAGCATCTTTAGGATTCTCTATGTATAGTATCATGTCATCTGCAAACAGTGACAGCTTTACTTCTTCTTTTCTGATTTGGATTCCTTTTATTTCTTTTTCTTCTCTGATTGCTGTGGCTAAAACTTCCAAAACTATGTTGAATAAGAGTGGTGAGAGTGGGCAACCTTGTCTTGTTCCTGATCTCAGTGGAAATGGTTTCAGTTTTTCACCACTGAGGACGATGCTGGCTGTGGGTTTGTCATATATGGCCTTTATTATGTTGAGGAAAGTTCCCTCTATGCCTACTTTCTGCAGGGTTTTTATCATAAATGGGTGTTGAATTTTGTCGAAAGCTTTCTCTGCATCTATTGAGATGATCATATGTTTTTTCTCCTTCAATTTGTTAATATGGTGTATCACGTTGATTGATTTGCGTATATTGAAGAATCCTTGCATTCCTGGAATAAACTCCACTTGATCATGGTGTATGATCCTTTTAATGTGCTGTTGGGTTCTGTTTGCTAGTATTTTGTTGAGGGTTTTTGCATCTATGTTCATCAGTGATATTGGTCTGTAGTTTTCTTTCTTTGTGACATCCTTGTCTGGTTTTGGTATCAAGGTGATGGTGGCCTCATAGAATGAGTTTGGGAGTGCTCCTCCCTCTGCTATATTTTGGAAGAGTTTGAGAAGGATAGGTGTTAGCTCTTCTCTAAATGCTTGATAGAATTCGCCTGTGAAGCCATCTGGTCCTGGGCTTTTGTTTGATGGAAGATTTTTTATCACAGTTTCAATTTCAGTGCTTGTGATTGGTCTGTTCATATTTTCTATTTCTTCCTGATTCAGTCTTGGCAGGTTGTGCATTTCTAAGAACTTGTCCATTTCTTCCAGGTTGTCCATTTTATTGGCATAGAGTTGCTTATAGTAATTTCTCATGATCTTTTGTATTTCTGCAGTGTCAGTTGTTACTTCTCCTTTTTCATTTCTAATTCTATTGATTTGAGTCTTCTCCCTTTTTTTCTTGATGAGTCTGGCTAATGGTTTATCAATTTTGTTTATCTTCTCAAAGAACCAGCTTTTAGTTTTATTGATCTTTGCTATCATTTCCTCCATTTCTTTTTCATTTATTTCTGATCTGATGTTTATGATTTCTTTCCTTCTGCTAACTTTGGGATGTTTTTGTTCTTCTTTCTCTAATTGCTTTAGGTGCAAGGTTAGGTTGTTTATTCGAGATGTTTCCTGTTTCTTAAGGTGGGATTGTATTGCTATAAACTTCCCTCTTAGAACTGCTTTTGCTGCATCCCATAGGTTTTGGGTCATCGTGTCTCCATTGTCATTTGTTGCTAGGTATTTTTTAATTTCCTCTTTGATTTCTTCAGTGATCACTTCGTTATTGAGTAGTGTATTGTTTAGCCTCCATGTGTTTGTATTTTTTACAGCTCTTTTCCTGTAATTGATATCTAGTCTTATAGCATTGTGGTCGGAGAAGATACTTGATACAATTTCAATTTTCTTAAATTTACCAAGGCTTGATTTGTGACCCAAGATATGATCTATCCTGGAGAATGTTCCATGAGCACTTGAGAAAAATGTGTATTCTGTTGTTTTTGGATGGAATGTCCTATAAATATCAATTAAGTCCATCTTGTTTAATGTATCATTTAAAGCTTGTGTTTCCTTATTTATTTTCATTTTGGATGATCTGTCCATTGGTGAAAGTGGGGTGTTAAAGTCCCCTACTATGATTGTGTTACTGTCGATTTCTCCTTTTATGGCTGTTAGTATTTGCCTTATGTATTGAGGTGCTCCTATGTTTGGTGCATAAATATTTACAATTGTTATATCTTCTTCTTGGATCGATCCCTTGATCATTATGTAGTGTCCTTCTTTGTCTCTTCTAGTAGTCTTTATTTTAAAGTCTATTTTGTCTGATATGAGAATTGCTACTCCAGCTTTCTTTGGGTTTCCATTTGCATGGAATATCTTTTTCCATCCCCTTACTTTCAGTCTGTATGTGTCTCTAGGTCTGAAGTGGGTCTCTTGTAGACAGCATATATATGGGTCTTGTTTTTGTATCCATTCAGCCAATCTGTGTCTTTTGGTGGGAGCATTTAGTCCATTTACATTTAAGGTAATTATCGATATGTATGTTCCTATTCCCATTTTCTTAATTGTTTTGGGTTCGTTATTGTAGGTCTTTTCCTTCTGTTGTGTTTCTGGCCTAGAGAAGTTCCTTTAGCATTTGTTGTAAAGCTGGTTTGGTGGTGCTGAATTCTCTCAGCTTTTGCTTGTCTGTAAATGTTTTAATTTCTCCATGAAATCTGAATGAGATCCTTGCTGGGTAGAGTAATCTTGGTTGCAGGTTTCTCTCCTTCATCACTTTAATTATGTCCTGCCACTCCCTTCTGGCTTGTAGAGTTTCTGCTGAGAGATCAGCTGTTATCCTGATGGGGATTCCCTTGTGTGTTATTTGTTGTTTTTCCTTGCTGCTTTTAATATGATTTCTTTGTGTTTAATTTTTGACAGTTTGATTAATATGTGTCTTGGCGTATTTCTCCTTGGATTTATTCTGTATGGGACTCTCTGTGCCTCCTGGACTTGATTAACTATTTCCTTTCCCATATTAGGGAAGTTTTCAACTATAATCTCTTCAAATATTTTCTCAGTCCCTTTCTTTTTCTCTTCTTCTTCTGGAACCCCTATAATTCGAATGTTGGTGCGTTTAATGTTGTCCCAGAGATCTCTGAGACTGTCCTCTGTTCTTTTCATTCTTTTTTCTTTATTTTGCTCTGCAGCAGTTATTTCCACTATTTTATCTTCCACCTCACTTATCCGTTCTTCTGCCTCAGTTATTCTGCTATTGATCCCATCTAGAGTATTTTTTATTTCATTTATTGTGTTTTTAATTGATGCTTGATTCATCTTTAATTCTTCTAGGTCCTTGTTAACTGTTTCTTGCATTTTGTCTATTCTATTTCCAAGATTTTGGATCTTGGAAATAGAATCTTGGATCATCTTTACCATCATTATTCTGAATTCTTTTTCAGGTAGACTGCCTATTACCTCTTCATTTGTTAGGTCTGGTGGGTTTTTATCTTGCTCCTTCTCCTGCTGTGTGTTTTTCTGTCTTCTAATTTTGCTTATCTTACTGTGTTTGGGGTCTCCTTTTTGCAGGCTGCAGGTTCGTAGTTCCCATTGTTTTTGGTGTCTGTCCCCAGTGGCTAAGGTTGGTTTAGTGGGTTGTGTAGGCTTCCTGGTGGAGGGGACTAGTGCCTGTGTTCTGGTGGATGAGGCTGGATCTTGTCTTTCTGGTGGGCAGGTCCACGTCTTGTGGTGTGTTTTGGGGTGTCTGCAGACTTTTTATGATTTTAGGCCACCTCTCTGCTAATGGGTGGCGTTGTGTTCCTGTCTTGCTAGTTGTTTGGCATAGGGTGTCCAGCACTGTAGCTTGCTGGTCGTTGAGTGAAGCTGGGTGCTGGTGTTGAGATGGAGATCTCTGGAAGATTTTCGCCGTTCGATATTGTGTGGAGCTGGGAGGTCTCTTGTGGACCAGTGTCCTGAAGTTGGCTCTCCCACCTCAGAGGCACAGCACTGACTCCTGGCTCCTCAATTTGGGATGATTTGTGTCTATTCATGTATTCCACAGATGCAGGGTCCATCAAGTTGATTGTGGAGCTTTAATCCGCTGCTTCTGAGGCTGCTGGGAGAGGTTTCCCTTTCTCTTCTTTGTTCTCACAGCTCCCGGGTCTCAGCTTTGGATTTGGCCCCGCCTCTGCGTGTAGGTCGCTGGAGGGCGTCTCTTCTTCGCTCAGACAGGACAGGGTTAAAGGAGCAGCCTCTTCGGGGACTCTGGCTCACTCAGGCCGGGCGGGAGGGAGGGGCACGGAGTGCGGAGCGAGCCTGCAGCGGCAGAGGCCGGCGTGACATTGCACTAGCCCGAGGCGCGCCATGCGTTCTCCCAGGGAAGCCGCCCCTGGATCCCGGGACCCCGGCAGTGGCGGGCTGCACAGGCTCCTGGAAGGGCGGTGTGGACAGTGACCTGCGCTCGCACACAGGCTTCTTGGTGGCGGCAGCAGCAGCCTCAGCGTCCCACGCCCGTCTCTGGGCTCCGCGCTTTCAGCCGCGACTCGCGCCCGTCTGTGGAGCCCCTTTAAGCAGCGCTCTTAATCCCCTCTCCTCGCGCACCAGGAAACCAAGAGGGAAGAAAAAGTCTCTTGCCTCTTCGGCAGCTCCAGAGTTTTCCCGGACTCCCTCCCAGCTAGCTGTGGCACATTAGCCCCCTTCAGGCTGAGTTCTCGCCGCCAGCCCCAGTCCTCTCCCTGCGCTCTGACCGAAGCCCTAGCCTCAGCTTCCAGCGCCGCCCGCCCCAGCAGGTGAGCAGACAAGCCTCTCGGGCTGGTGAGTGCCGCTCGGCACCGCTCCTCTGTGCGGGAATCTCTCCGCTTTGCCCTACCCAGGTATGTGGGGAGTTTCTTGCCTTTTGGGAGGTCTGGGGTCTTCTGCCAGTGTTCAGTTGGTGTTCTGTAGGAGTTGTTCCACGTGTAGCCGTATTTCTGGTGTATCCGTGGGAAGGAAGGTGATCTCCACGTCTTACTCTTCCGCCATCTTACCCCGGTGTATGACCTTTTTAACGTGCTGTTGGATTCTGTTTGCTAGTATTTTGTTGAGGATTTTTGCATGATGTTCGTCAGTGATATTGGCCTGTAGTTTTCTTCCTTTGTGACATCTCTGTCTGGTTTTGGTATCAGGGCGATGGTGGCCTTGTAGAATGAATTTGGGAATGTTCCTCCATCTGCTATATTTTGGAAGAGTTTGAGAAGGATAGGTGTTAGCTCTTCTCTAAATGTTTCATAGAATTCACCTGGGAAGCCATCTGATCCTGGGCTTTTGTTTGTTAGAAGATTTTTGTTTTTCTTTTTACGGGTGTTCAGTGTATTATTCTTTCAACTTTTCAGTATGTGCACACATTTTCAAGTTAAAAATCCTGGAGAAGGGACGAAGTGAGAGAGTAGCATTGACACATACACACTACCAAACGTAAAATAGATAGCTAGTGGGAAGCAGTAGCACCGCACAGGGATATCAGCTCAGTGCTCCATGACCCAGAGCGGTGGGACAGGAAGTGTCAGAGGGAGGGAGACACAAGAGGGAGGGGATATGGGGATATGTGCATACATATACCCGATTCAGTTTGTTATACAGCAGAAACTAACACAACATTATAAAGCACTTACACTCCAATAAAGGTGTCAAAAAAAAATTCTGGGAGACGGAAAAATCAATTGTATAGTTAGCATGTGGGCATGATCTGGTCAGTAATCTCTTTGAAGATACACAAGTTTCAACCTAAACTGGTGTTGTGCATTAGGCCCACCAAATGGTTGAACCAAAAGGCTGAACTGCATTTGAGGTACTCGATTCAGTTCTGGGTTCTGGATGTAAAAATGGGCCTTGCTCACTGAGGGCAGGCTGGAGGGCCAGCAGCAAGTGAAGGAGCTGGAAATCACCTCAGTGAGACTCAGGAGAACACAGGACTGTCTTCAAATAGGAGGGTAGGAAAGGTTGTCCTGTGCTCTGCACCTTAAGGCAGAAGTCACAAATAAGTAAATTTCAGCTCCATGTGGAAAAGAACATACTAACCAGGCTTCCAACTATGGAACCAGCTGTGGTGTGAGGCCAGGATTTGTCAGGGATGGCGAGGAAAGGATTCCTGGCTGTGTGAAAGGGAGACCAGTGATTCACAGCCTGGCTTTGCTTTGGAATCACAGGAAGGATTGTTTAAAAAGGTAAATATCAGTAAAGGGGGTGGGGCCCTGGAATCTTTTTTTTTTTAACAACTTTATTGAGATATAATTTACTACCATAAAATTATCTGAAGAGTATAATTCAACACTTTCTGGTATTTACAGAGTTGTGCAACCATCACCATAATCTAATTTTAGAACATTTTCACCACCCCTAGGTAATTCTTATACCCATTAGCAGTCACCCTCCATCCCACTCCCTAGCCCTTGGCAACCACAAATCTACTTTCTGTCTCTATGGATTTGCCTATGGAATCTATATTTCTAAATGCACTTCCAGGTGACTCTCATTGCATAGATCCATTGTTGGGCATCTGGGAGTCACTGGACCAGACTATTCCAAGATCATTCCCTAGTCTAAGCTTCCATAGCACAGGATGACAAGTGATGACTACATCCAAGTATCAAGCACTTTGCTCAGTGCTGGGGTTCCAAAAGAAATACAGTATAACCCTGCCCTTCAGAACCTACAGATGGTGGGAAAACCAGAATATACCAATAACTTTTCTTTGAGGTAAGGGGAACTATTCAAAACTATTATTACAATGAGGGGAAGACGACTACTGCAAAAGGAGAGTGCTGTGTTAACAGGATGTAAGACCTGCGAGTACCTCCTAAACTGATAACTTTAATAGTGTAAGAAGTACTGTAATAGCACATGCAGAAGAAAGAGGACTAGAACAGAGATGAGGGGTTGGTTAATTCTGCAGGTACAGAAAGGTATAGAACAATGGGAACAAGTGAACTCAGTCTTGAAAAGCGAGAAGTCATCCTCAGAATTAACAGTGGCTTAGCATTTACTTTTTGAGGGCTTACCACACGCACATCATGCTAAATGCTTTCCATGCATGATCTCAGTTATTCCTCACCAAACTCTGAGTCAGGTATCAATATATTTCTGCTGAATTTTGACTAAAGGATCTTCCAAGTAAAGCACAAAGATGCTGAGGCAGGAAGGTGGTAGCTTTGGGAGCAGGCAGAGGAGCAGGGAGGGGGAAATGCTGAAGCTGCAGAGCAGAGGTTTCCTCGTCAAGATCTTCTTTAGCCAAGGCTTCCTGAGCTGTTGACTCCAAAGGAATCGTGGGCACGCTGTTCATTCATTCACATATCTATTTGATCATCTTCTATGTGCCAGGCATTGAACTAGGTGCAGAAGCTACAGCCGGTGGGCAAGACAGCATGGTTCCTACCATTGTGGAGTTTACATTCTGGTAGGGGAGACACACAGGCCAATTCCATCCCAGTGTGATAAAGATGAATGAGAGGGTGTTGGGAGCAACTCCTGGTCTTGCAGGATGAAGGGGGGCTTACTGGAGGACCTCGAGCACAGGGTAGCTGAGCACCACCAGGGAGGCACAGGCGCTGACACTGTCACCCTTCACAAAGGACATGTCCATGCCCCCGACCCTCTGTATAACCAAAAAAGTGGGGTCCCGTTGCCACGGCTCCATGTCCCAGCCCACAACAAGTGTCTTCAACAGGGCTTGCTCCCGTTTCCAGAGCGACAGTGTTTCCTCCGGTGGCCTCCCAGCCCTGTTGGAAGATCTTTAATCACAGTCTCAATGTCAGTGCTTGTGATTGGTCTGTTTATATTTTCTATTTCATCCTGGTTCAGTCTCAGAAGGTTGTGCTTTTCTAAGAATTTGTCCATTTCTTCCAGGTTGTCCATTTTATTGGCATAGAGTTGCTTGTAGTAATCTCTCATGATCCTTTGTATTTATGCAGTGTCAGTTGTTACTTCTCCTTTTTCAGTTCTTTAAATATATTATGCCACTCCCTTCCAGCCTGCAAAGTTTTTGAATAAAATTCAGCTGATAGCCTTAAGGGGATTCCCTTTTATGTGTTTTTTTTTTCTCTTCCTGCTTTTAGCATTCTCTTTTTATCTTTAATTTTTGTGTGTGTGTGTGTGATATGCGAGCCTCTCACTGCTGTGGTCTCTCCCGTTGTGGAGCACAGGCTCCGGACACGCAGGCCCAGTGGCCATGGCTCACAGGCCCAGCCACTCCGCGGCATGTGGGATCTTCCCGGACCGGGGCACGAACCCGTGTCCCCTGCGTCGGCAGGCGGACTCTCAACCACTGCGCCACCAGGAAAGCCCTATCTTTAATTTTTGCCATTTTAATTATATGTCTTGGTGAGGGTCTCTTTAGGTTCCCCTCGTTTGGGACACTCTGTGTTTCCTGTGTACCTGGATATCTGTTTTCTTCATCAGGTTCTGGAAGTTTTCAGTCATAATTTCATAAAATACATTTTTGACCCTTTTTTCTCTTCTCCTTCTGGGACCCATATAATGCAAATATTAATATGCTTGATATTGTCTCACAGGTCCCTTAAACTGTTTTCAATTTTTAAAACTGCTTTTGTTTTTGGTGTTCTGATTGGGTGATTTCCATTTTTCTCTCTTCTGGGTCACTTATGTATTCTTCTGTATCTGCTAGTGTTCTGTTAATTCCTTCTAATGTGTTTTTCATTTCAGTTATTTTATTTTTCAGCTCTGACTGGTTCTTTTTTATATTTTCTAGTTCCTTGTTAAAATTCTCACAATGAACATCTTTTATTTTCCCAAGTTCAGTTAGCATTTTTATTACTAATGCTTTGAATTCTTTACCTGGTAAACTATTTATCTGTTTCATGAGATTATTTTTCAGGTTTTTCTATTGTTCTTTCATTTGAAACAAATTCCTCTGTCTTCACATTTTACTTAACTTTCTCTGTCTAAGAAATTAGGTGAAACAGCTACCTATCCCAGTCTTGAAGTGGTGTCCTTATGTCGAAGTGTCCCTGTGCATTCTGTGTGTGCCCAGTGCCTCTGCTGGGAGAACTGGATCTGAAGTGAGCACAAGTCACATCTCCCCCCAGGGTGTGCTGGCATCTATCACCTTGGTGGGAGGTGTGGCTGGAGATGTAAGGCTAGAGCCAGAGCCAGGTGTTAGTTGGGGCTATCCTATGATCGGTGGCTGATACCACTGTATTGGGTGCAGGGACTGGTCTCAAGGTGCTAGAGCCAAAGCCCTGAGGTTCTGGTCCAAGCTGGTTCTGTTCCCTCTAAGTGTGTGCTCTCCCCTCTCCCAGCATTGTCACCTTCATTCCAGAGGGGAGCAGTGATGGAGCAAGAGGTGCTAGAGTGGCACCCAGTGCAGACTTGGGCATGTGCTGTGGTAGTCCTGGCGTGGCACTCCAGTCAGAGTTCCAGAATGCTTCCAATCTGCTGCCTCCACAAGTACCTTCTCTTGCCCTGTTCACATGTAGTTCTGGGTCAAGCCTGCTCTGTCCCCCACAGTTGCTCATTTTCCTTGGCAATGCCAGCCTTCCGATTAGCGGGGAGCTGTGCCACAGAGCAGGATAGGCTGGAACAGGCCTTCAGTGTGGGCTGGGCCACATGCTGGCACAGTCATGGGAAACTGGCCAGAGTCCCAGGCTGTCTCAGTTTCTTCCTCTGCCTTTTTGAGCATCTGCATACCTTTCATGAGTATAGTTCAAGTTTCTCACAGTAACCCTGCCAGTCCCATTGGTCTTCAGAGCAGCCAAGGGGACTCATCAGTGTCAGACCTTAGAGCTGTGGTCTGTGGTTTAAACTGCTCACCCACCAGGGAAGGTATCTCAGCCCATGTAATTCCTTCTCTCTTGTGTCCCATCACAGGGCTGCAGGTCCTGACCCCATCACTTCCCTTATCTTCCTACCTGAATCCTTGTGGATCTTTCTTACAGCCTTGGTTGTATAACAGTCTTTCTGCCATGCTTCAATTTGTTTTCAGCGACAGTTGCTCCACATGTAGATGTATTTTTGATGTGTTTCTGGGGGGGAGGTGAGCTCATTGTCCTCCTACTCCACCATCTTGATCTCCTCTCAATGCTGATCATCTGTATGACAGCATGGAAGAAATTGTTCAGGAATATTTCCCTCAAAATATAAGTCAAGAAATTCATAGCAAATAAATTGAGAAGACATTTCCTCTAGGTGATATGTTTTTGGTACTAAATCTCTGTCACCCATAACTTAATGCCTGTATTTACTTTCCTAAATACATTTTTGCAATCTTATCAGCATAGTCTAAATATCATGGTATTTATGAATTTCATGAAAGACTTCTATAAATTAATATAAAATAATTGTAAAAAATAGGAAAATATTGTAAAATACTAGCTAGAATGTGAAACATATACCTTTTTTCTTTGTCTTGCAAATATATTAGTATATTAAATGTTATTCTCACTCTGGTAATATGGGAACTTAAGAATCATATGATGAAATCTTGCGTGTACTTACTATGTGTCACACTGTTCTAGATGCTTTTACATATTCACTCTGTTAATGTTCACAGGAACCCTATGAGTTAGACATTATTAACTTGACATGTTACAGATAAGAAATGAGGCACAAAGTTTAGGTGAGTTCCGTCAGTCACAGATTTAGTAAGTGACGGGGCCAGGATTTAGTAAGTGATGCAGGCTATGGGACTTTCAGAGGCCATGTTCATCTCTGATAGGGAAGCTTTAGGAAAAACAGTAATGCAGCAATACTGTCAGCTATTACATTCCATAATCTATGTACGCACTCATACATTTCAACACAAGCATACTTAGGAATGATATTAGATGAGGGTTGTCATTCTTGACTTCTAGTTACCTTGGGAGACTGGACAACATCTAGCCCATTCTAAAGCTTTTGTAGACTCTTTTTCAAAAGTCTTTATTTGGGCTACTTAATATTATCTCTTTTGGGTATAGTTTTTTCATACTAACTGTTGTCTTCTATTCCCTGATGTATTAGTTTCTTATGGCTGCTATAACAAATTACCACACACTTAGTGGCCTAAAACAACACACCTTTATTATCTTATGGTTTTGAGGGTCAGAAATCTAACATTGTTCTCACTGGGCTGAACATTACAGTGTCAGCAGTGCTGCATCCCTTCTGGAGTCGCTAAGGGAGAATCCCTTTCTTTGTCTTGTCCAGCTTCTCCAGGCTGCCAGCATTCCTTGACTCATGGTTTTATCTTTCATTTTCAAAGCCAGAAATGTAGTATATTCCCATTTCTCTCTCTGGCTCTGGCCTTCCTGTTTCCCTCTCACAATGACCCATGTGATTACATTTGCCCACCTGGATAATCAAGGGTCATCTCTCCATCTCAAGATCCTGAGATCCAATCACATCTGAAAAGTCTCTTTGGCCATATAAGGTAACTTATCACAGGTTATGGAGATAAGGAGGATGACATCCTGGGACCACACTCAGCCTACCAGACCCAGTATTCCTGAACTGTTTGATCTGATATTTGTTTGATCTATGACACAACTGCTCTTCTCTGAAACAAAGCTTGTAGAATGCAAAGTGGGCTTAAGTGTCTCCAGTAACTTCTTCATTTCCAGTCACTGCTTCTTTAGATTATTCTGTGAACTTCAGCCTCCTTGGTAATTAAGATCCCTCTGGTTGGAAACACCAGGGGTTATATTAAAAAAAATATTTTACTCTATTGAGGAAGGTGTTCATTGTGTAGGCCAAATCTATAAAACCCTTTATTAGCCTCTTTACCAGCTTTACATAGAATGATAAGTCTGTCGCATATTCAATTTATTTTATCTGAGAGTTGTAGGTTTTATGAAACCTAAACTTGGTTCTTTAAAATTCCCATGATATGCTTCTTTCAGATGAAGTAAAAACTAAAGTTGGCCCTTTGAGCTGGACACTGAAGTATGCCAAAAATACTATAAATATTATCTGAGTTAATAATCAAAACATTATCTGAATGATCTGAATTCCAACATCTCCTGTGACCCTACTTCCTAACACTTCCATCACTGTTTCCCTGAGTGGCAGCCACTCTGGCCTCCTTATGATGCCTTAGATATTCTAGTCATGTTCTCTATGCAGGGCCTTTGTACTTGCTGTTCCCAAGAAGTCATAAGCCTTCCTTAATTTATTCACGTCTGTTCAAATTTCACCTATTCATGAAGGATTTCTTCACCATTCCATCTACAGTAGTCCTCAAAACTCTCTACCTGTCACCATGCTTTTTTCTTCAGGACATTGTCACTAAGGTTATTATGTATTTTTTTAGATTTTCTTTAGTCTCTACATCCACCATTGGTATGCCAGCATATCAGGGATCCAGCAAATCTGTGGCACAGCATTATATCACCAGCTTCTGGAATAATGCGTGGCCCAAAAAAGCATCCAAGAAGTATTTTACAGAACCCCCCCCAAAAAAAGAAAACCTGAAGTTCAACAAGTTTATGCAACATTCTCAATGTCAGAATCATTACAAATCCATGTACTATATTTTATATCACCAGTGTTTCCAAAATGTAGTTCAGTCCTATTGCCTTACTTCACTTTGATGTATGAGTACATCCTAAGTCAGACATAAACAAAGATACATATAGATATTAGGGATAAACATTTCTCATAAGCTTATGTGCCTCTTTCTGGTATATAAAATATAAATGAGGGCCTTGCTGCCTTGATAGCAGTGCCATCCATCTTACTCCTTTCTGTTGAGTGCTTCTATCTGGCCTTTGCCATGCCAGGATCCCCCAGCACCAGGGAGCCCAGTTCTATAGAAGCATCTCCTTTGGTCAATTCTGTGTACAGAGAAACAACCACCCCTCCCCAGGAGCTTATTTCTTACTGCTTTAGTAAGGGAGTGTTTCTCTGTGGAGCATTCAGGTGGTGGAGTCTCCAGTCAAACATATTGAATTCATTTTAATATCCCCATCTACCTGAGTCTTCTGAACTTTTCGCCAATTCTCTTCCAAGTTCCAGGAGCTTCTCCTCATTTACCTGAGGCTGTTGAGCAAGCTTCATGGGTCCTCCCAGCAGTGTATTAATGTGGCAAAAAAAAAAACCCTCTAAGATGGCCCCCAAACATCCCTGCCTCCTGGTCCTCTTGATCTTGTATAATCCCTTCCACCTGAGTATGGGCAGAAACTCTGATTTGTTTCTACCCAATATATTATGCCTAAGGTGATGGCATATCATTTCAGTTATCATGTTAGTTAACGTAACACATCCTGTTAGGATACTCTCTCTCTCCCTTGCTGGCTTAGATAAAGCAAGCATCTATACTGTGAGCTGCTCTATAGAGAGGCCATATGTCAAGAAACTGAGGTGAGGGAAGCTGCTGGCTAACAGCCAACCAAAAACTGAGGCCCTCAGTCCAGTAGAACATAGGAAGTGAATTCTACCAGCAATGGAATACGATTGGAAGTGGATCCTTCCCCAGTCAAAGCTTGAGATAAAACTGAAGCCCAAGTCAATACCT
Source organism: Mesoplodon bidens (assembly GCF_964165515.1). Lineage (NCBI taxonomy): Eukaryota > Metazoa > Chordata > Mammalia > Artiodactyla > Ziphiidae > Mesoplodon > Mesoplodon bidens. The sequence continues at coordinate 98,100,140 of NC_138160.1, forward strand.
TGATTGCAGCCTTGTGAGACTCAGAAGCAAAGGGACAAGCTAAGCGATACCCAGACTCCTAACCCACAGAATCAGGGATGATAAAAGTGTGCTGTTACAGCTGTTACAGCTGTTAGATATATGGCACTTTGTTACACAGCAATAGTTAACTAATAAGAATAGTTCCACACGTCCTTGCCAGAACATGACATACTGTGTGCAGAATAGTGCTCCTATGTCAATGAATTCTCCCCTATCCAGGCTTATATTCCATACTTCCCTAGTTCAGTATCTTCAAGACCCACTCTACTTGTTTCTGCTAGTACCAACAGGCCAAATCTTACAATTCTTTGTGAATGAATGCTATTTCCTCTGAGTAGAAAATGCATTCTATGCTTGATTTGTTCTGTAGTTATTGGCCTGCAAGCAGGGAGGGAATGAAGGAAGGATGTTGAAGAGACCAGGTTTCATTTTGCCTGGCCCCTTCCTCAGCTGAGGTCTTCATAGCATCTCTAGGCAATAGGAGGCTGCTTGCTTATAAAGATGCAGAGGGAGCTGCTTCTACCAGTCCAGAGTGTATGGGGAAGTCGGGGGGTAGGGCTGTAAGAATATCAAGTATATCTATCCAAATATCAAGGTCCCACTATCTTCCTGTGCACTCAGTCTCACATTCATCTCATTTGATGTTCTACTACTTTTACATGTAAATCTTGAGGCCTTCTTCATTTCACAAATTGCTTTGGGTTGACAGTTTTTATTTTCTTAAGGCTATCAAATCATTAGGCACAATCCTTATACTTATCATTGACCCTGTAACACACAAGTGCTACAGCAGCCACACAGGCCAGTCCTTCACTGTCATCTGTACCTCATCCTGACTTGCCTCTTAATAATCACAAATCTGCAGAATATCATGGGATTAACTCTACCCACCTTGCATCAGCAGTGTGGTTCTTAGCAATACCTCACTTGTGAATGATTCAGTTTCAGAATATCATTCTGCGTGTTTGTTTTCTACCTTATTTGATATTTTGTTGGTATCATATGTTTTAGTCTGAGTTCCCTCTGGAAAGCAGAACTGGAGAAAAAAGTCTCGCATAAAGCAATTTATTTTGACCAATGATCCCAGAGAATGGAGGTCTTGCAGAGGCTAAAACTGAGTTAGTCACTGGTGTAGGGAAATAGGGTTGTTCCCCCTAGGACTTCCTATGAAGCTGTTTAAAATGTATTTCAGAATTGTTCAGCTAAGGGATAAAAGAGATGACTTTTTCTATCAGTTTCTATCATTAATCAGTTGAGGGTAAACCCATAGGGTGTTATCTTTCCCATATTCCTGAGTTGCCCTGTGAACACCCAGCAGGCCAAAAGGTATTCCACATCATGGAGTTAAGAACCACATGGTAAAGGAAGTGAAACAGGTGCAGATTATGGCTAATATGAGGTGCTCTAAGGGTGAAGCCAGGAATACGATCCTTGGATCAAACTATTTCCATTTCAGAATTTTCTTGGCATCGTTCTATTGCTGTTTGGTATTGTACATTATTGTTGGGAAAGAGGAGTGTAGTCTAGTGTTTCCAGCCTCCATGTAACTAATTTTAGTATACAGATAATCCAAACAGTCTCTCTTTATCTTTGAATTTTAAATTTCATTACCTTTCCTGGCACAGTGGACCGTATTCATTTGTAATTTCTGTTCTTCCTGTTTTAATTTTTTAAAATAAATTTGAGTTGTTTTGAGAGTTTTGATGTTTTCTCCACTCTAACCAACAAATTACCATGAAATTAAATTATGTCTTCCTTATTTATTATCTACTCTCAAATTGTTTTAATATTGTAGGATCATCTGCATTCATGGTAATTATATTAAGCTTATTCTTTATTTCACTTTATGGTTTATAGCCATGCCCATTTTTAATTGGATTGTTTATTTTACTGTTGAGTTTGGGAAGTTCTTTATGTATTTTAGATAATAGTTCTTTGTCAGGCATGCGGTTTACAAATATTTTGTCCCCATCTTTAACTTTTCTTTTTGTCCTCTTAACAGGGTCTTTTGAAGAGCAAACCATTTTTGTTGAGGTTCAGTTGACGGATTTTTCCTTTTATGAACCATTGTATGTTGATTTTCAATTGTAGTATTTAAATAAGCTGATATATTTATAGATGAGTTTATATAATGAAAGATAATGAACATAGAGAAGCAAGAGGAGACTACAGATGGGTGATCCCTGGGGAGGGAGATGAGTTCAGATCCAGAACATGATTATAGGGGTTGACCACTGGCAGGTGAACTAGAATAGGTGAGGAAATCAATCTTAGGGAAGACACATAGTTATTAATTACAGCAATAGACAAGTTGAGAGAATTGTAATCTTATGGCCATTATTTCCTTTGAATTAAAACCTTTGGTCTGGCCCTGAGAAAGATGAGTGGGCACTTTGAGGTATGACACAGGCTTAAACTAAATACGGAGATAAACATGCAAGAGTCCTGATTATGGGTACTTGAAAAGCACAGACACTCCCCCTGGGGCCTGGACTAGGGTTCTCAAAATCTTCAGCAGACCTGTTTTGTTAGACTACTTTAGGAAATAAAAATAATGAGTTTAAATACTTTAAGAAGTCTTGAACTTGTCAATTCTACCCAGGTGCTAACACTCCTGTGTCTTAAATCTTGTACTTGAGTTTGAGACCCCTACTTCAGGCCATGAATATATTGTGGCTCCACTGACTGGCAGTAACTGGGGACTTTGACCTCAGCTATTCTCTTTTCTTAACACTACTGTGAAGTGAATTAAGTTTTCACCTTAGCCAATTCATAAGGAAAGTGAGGTTTAGGTATCTTATTCAGACCCTGTTAGTTCTGACTGCCTACAAATACTGTGCTCTTTCTAATATTTCCCCCCCACCAGCTGTTGTCCATAGAAGGCATTGCTATTTTACTGGTTATTTTAAGAGAGTGCATTTGTGTTGAACAATTCAAGCTGTCATATATATATTTTTGTCACCAAATTTGTTCACTATCAATAGGACATACAGTCTTTATTAGAAAATAGGATACACATATTAACTGCATGGACAAAGCAAATGTCCACATTCTTCGTTATATCCAAACTGGTGCAAAAATAGCAAAGTGGCAGATGGAGATTTTCATAAACCTTGTGATTGAAGAATGAATCAGGAAAACATTTGTCAAAAGCCCATAGTGTTTGATGGGAAGGAGATTAACTGGCAAAAACATATCTGCAATATTACTCAGTAGCTTTGAAGAATGTCCTTTTTTCTAAAGCAGCAAGTACCAGTCCTAAAGATATCAGGATTGGTATCAAGATACCAATCCTAAAAATATTTCAGGATGTTGCTCTTCTGAATTACATTTCCAAAATTTCTTTTTTGGAAATATAAGAGCCCATTTATTGTTGTAAGTGCATCAGATGTACCCACAAGTAACAACTAAGCCTTGACTTGGCTATTTAGATAATTTCAAGGCAAGAATGTGAAGCATATTTCCAACTTCCAGTTGACAATATCAGAAGTTGTAGTGTCTATTACATGAGCAGGTTCAACACTGAGAAATTCTTAAAATTTCAGAGTGGCAAATTATACAAAAGGGATTACAAGGGTTCCTGTTGTAAGTTAGAATTTGAATTTAATAGAATTTTAGCATTAGTATCATTCCTTACATACTTAACAATACAGGGATTTTTTTTAATGCTTAAAAACATATGGTGATATTTGCATTTTGAGACACACAGGAGAGTACTTTAACTTTTTACCCAATCTGTAATCTATACAGTTACTTATTATGTACTTTTATCTTCCTTATAGATGTATAAGCAAAGGTGTGTACCTGTCAGGAGAAATGTCCTGAGATTACCTAGAAAACCTAAAACAACTGTGATTTTATCTCATTGTGAATCAGAGGTTTCTACCCCATTATTAATGTCAGTGATGGAAAGAGAAATTGTTTATTGTCTTAGAAAGCAACATTTTATTTTTTAACAAAATGTACTCAACCATACAATGATGAGTTCAACAAATACTGTGTGTTAAGCTGAACAGAGTAGTAGAAGCAGCAATAGACCCACAAATGATTTTATTGTTTCCTTCTGGTATACAGTACCCTTCCCTCTTTCCTGCCCATCACAGTCTTACTGTCCACCATCCTCTAATACACTTCCCACTACAAGTCCCAGCCAGCACAGTTGCTACTACAATTCTCATTACCTTCAAAACTCATCAGCTCTTCCCCCTCCCCATGTCCTCAAGTCCATTTCCTATGGGATAAGGATGGTGGGAGGGAGATACAAGAGGGAGGAAATATGGGATATATGTGTACATATAGCTGATTCACTTTGTTATACAGCAGAAACAAACACAACATTGTAAAGCAATTATACTCCAATAAAGATGTTAAAAAAATGGATAAACAACAAGGTCCTAGTATATAGCACAGGGAACTTATATATATATATATATATATATATATATATATATATATATATATATATATAACTGAATCACTTTGCTGTACAGCAGAAATTAACACAACATTGTAAATCAACTATTCTTCAATAAAATTTTTAAAAATGTAAAAAAAAAACCCTCATCAGCTCCTCTAGTATTATGCAATCTGTTTTTTGGTGAATATTTTGTATTTCTAAAATTAATTTGCAATCTGTTAAATATAGAGAGCATGTCAGAATAAGAGTAGAGGTTTTTCTCAAATAAAAATACTACTTCTACTAGAAGAGTTTCAATTCCTTTCAGATTAGAGAGGGACCCACTGTATTTATTCATTCGTTCATATATTTAGTCTATAAGTATTTATTCAGCACATATTCTGAGATAAGCATAGTTACAGATTTTTGGGATACTGCAGTCTCTTCAGTACTTAATACATTATCTTGTGTGTTTAAGTTTCTTAATAATCATTTAAATGATGAAAATCAATTTTAGGGACTAATTATCATACTAAATTGCTTCCAAAGATGAATTATCCAGATGGTTCATTTTATCTGAGTATACTCACCATGAAGGCAGATTTCTAATAGTATAGAAGCTATTAAGAAGAGCATGACTTTCTCTCACTTTGTCCCAGCTTACCCTTCCCCGTCCCTGTGTCCTCAAGTCCATTCTCTAGTAGGTCTGCAGCGTGGCATGGACATATATACACTAACAAATGTAAAACCGATATTTAGTGGGAAGCAGCCGCACAGCACAGGGAGATCAGCTCGGTGCTTTGTGACCACCTAGAGGGGTGGGATAGGATGGGTGGAAGGGAGGGAGACGCAAGAGGGAAGAGTTATGGGGATATATGTATATGTATAGCTGATTCACTTTGTTAGAAAGCAGAAACTAACACACCATTATAAAGCAATTATACTCCAATAAAGATACTAAAAAAAAAAAAAGAGGAGCATGACTGACTTATGGGAGAATATATTATCTACCAAAAGTACTTTGACAAGAATGGTGATTTTTTTTGAGTTATAGAATTTTGAGGAGTCTAAGTGGTTTATCTTTAGAAAAGCAGTCTGTTATTTTGAGGACATGAGAAAGACAGATAGAAGAGGTAGGTACAACAAAAGAGATTTGAGAAAAGAACAACACAGGTACATATAAAGTACAAAGGTACAAAGACTCCACGGGTACTTCATGGACTCTTGTGTGCTCACATGTATCTCTGCAACAGGTCCCTTTTTTTTGTATCATAATTGAAATCCAGGAGACCAGCAGACCAAGAGCCAAAATGACTTCATATCCCCGATTATTTCTCTATACTTTAAAAGGTGGCTTCACAGGACATAATAAAAATAAAGTACTATAATAAAAAATAATCCAGGGATGATTATGAACTGACAACATTCATTTATGGAAACCACATTCATCTGAAAATATTTATTAACATAAGGTCAAGTTAACAATTTACAGTTGAGACAATTTTATTTTAAATTTGTGAGGGCTTATTGGGAAGCGAGATTTAGTACATGGGTTTTACTTTTAAAAAATGATTAGCGAATGATCCATATATTTTTTCAGCTCCTCCTTTCATGTGGATTTATTAATTCATCATTAGTTCTCACATATTTTTGAACACTGATGTTTTAGGCACTGCACTAGGCACTGGGTCTACAGTCTTGCCTATTATTGCCTCCCTACACTCTTTCCTAAATTTTTCATCCATTTACTTACTTTTAAAAACCCATTCAAATGGTAAAAATTACCTCAAAAATAACATTGTCACCCTCAAACCTCCTTGGAGCTCATTATGTAAGCCAAAATCTCAAGAACCGTCTTTGATTCCTCATTCCCTCTTATGTTCCATATTCAGTTCATTAGCAAGTCATGACATGTATGCTTCCTAAATATATATATCTTACATTTGTCCATTTCTCTCCATCTGCACTGCTGACACATAAAGCTAAACACATCCTTGTGATGACCTCCTGCAATAGTCTCCTACTCCTACTCTTGTTTCCCTTCAATCTATTTTTTCCCAAGGCAGTCAGAATAATCTTAAAAATAATAAATCAGATCACATTACCACCCTTTTGAAAATCCAATGTTTGCTTCCCTCCATACTTCACATAACATCTAAATTCCTGTTCATAGCATTCAAGGTCTTCATTCTTCATCATCTGGTTTCTTCCTGTACATTTAACCATACCTTATTTCATTTTCTTCTACTTCTATGCATCAGTCACACATGCATCATTTTATTTCTTATAACCCACAAAGTTTCTAGTAGTAAGAGACCTTGCCTTGTTTCTGTCTATATTTCTCATGGGACTGAGGAGAGTATCTAGAACCCTGGAGATGCAGAAGTAGTGTATACTGAATGAATGAATGAATGATCCTAAGTCAATGAAAACAGATGTTTGAACCTGAGCCCTCTTTGACTATATTCTCTGTAGAGAACTGAAATGTGTACATAATAAAAAACTGAGGACTTATCTCAGAATGTAGTACAAAATGGCATAGAAATAAAAGATGAGAAAAGTTGAGATAATAGTACAGATCCTGAATTTTCTATATCAGTCTAACAGGAGTTCTAGAAGAAAATAGAGAATTTTTTTAAAAAGAAAGAATTACAGTAGTAAAACACAGCAAGCAAACTCTCAGATTTGAAGAAAAGTGGAAATCTTCACCCTGAGAGATTCACAAAAAGTCACAGAGAATAACTGTAAAAAGACTCAGTGCTGGACACACCATCATGAAATTTCGGAAACCTGAGGATAAAGAGAAAAATCCTAAATGCTTTCAGAGAGGAAAGACAAACAAGTAATCAAAATTTAAATCCAGATTTTTCCAAAAGAAAAAAGTATCATATTAGCATCACATTTCTTGATAACAATATTGATTTCAATAAAACAGTGAAACATTATCTTCAAAGTTCTGCTGAAAAATGTTTTGAACCTGAATGAGTATATTCAACCAAATTATATTCTTGTGGCAATACAAAAAATATTTTCAGACAAGCAAAGGTTCAGTTTTACCCCCAATAAATCTCTGAAAAATATTGCTTGAGAATGTGATTCAGTAACAGAAGAAAAAAAATCCAAGATAGAGAAATGTGATTTAACAAACTCATGAAAGCTAACTAGAAGAATAAAACTTCTGTTTGCTGCTAGTTAATTTTTGATGCATAAAGTAAAAAGAAAAAACAAAGAAACAAAAATGAAATAAAAGTCCCAGATAATTTTAATATGAAATGGGGAGGGAGTTTCCTGCCTTGTTTTAGAAATAAAGTTAGGGGATATATTATTTTATCATACAAAACTATTTTAAAAATATTCACTGTGTATTTTGAAGTGCTTTTGATAATCAAATATTGTGTGAATCTTTTTATAATAGATTGCATTTATATATAACATGGGTAATTTCAAAAATCAATATTGCAAAAGGGTAGATGAAAATGAACTGGATGCAAGCAAAAAGGCTGTGAGGTCAGATAACGTGGAGACACAGGGTGTCTCAGAGCCTTCACCTTTCCTGAAAAATTAGCAGATGAAATAATGCAAAGGTATCTGAGATATGAAGCTGTATTTTCTTAACCTTTGTTTTCATTATATCTGACCTTGACAAGCAGGAAGTAAAAGAAGGTGTGCAAATCACCTGGGACTTTGAGTAGGACTAAATGAATAATCCATGCTTGACTTTATTAAAAACCCAGTCAAATAAAATGCATAAAAAAGAAAAAAATAACTAAAGTCCCAAAGAACTTCATATCAAACGTTCACTGCTTATGCTGGATCTCCCCAGTCAAAGTTTGGAAGTATATTCAGTAGAACATAATCTCATTGTGTTTCATAAATCATCCTCTCTAGTTTTATGGATTTTTTAAGATAGGGAAAGAACACAAAATAGAATCCGCTTAAAGAAATTAGAATTTTGCAAAGCTCTGGAGCCCAGAAAATTGATGGAGGTTTTAGTTTTTCATATTAATGATTCTACTGATCATCATGATATGAACTGATGAAACAAAATCTCTTCCTTTGAAATGTAAATGATAAGAGCTTTAAAGTGTATAGCAATGTGCTATTATGTCTCTGTATGCAGTAAGACAAATTTGCTTTGGACTTTGGAATGCATTTAAGGGAGAAGGAATGTGAAAACTAGCATGTGTTTCCAGATTATAGTATTTTGGGTGCATCCTGCTTGATTCACAAATATTTTCCAGTACCTTGAGTTTCCTTCAAAACAGGGTTTCATAATGACAGTTCATTTTTTATTCAATTATGTTCCTAGATTCTCTTTTTCTTTTTGAAAATGTTCCCTGAGGACCTACTATGTGAAGTATTCTTTGCAGCTGTAGTGAGAACTATAAGGATGGATAAATGATCTTCCTCCAAACTTAAAGAGAAAACCAACCAAACAAACAACCAAAAGCTTGCTATTTGAGGCAAGGTGAATACCATATTTTTCTTCTCCCCTGCAGGATGTATGCTTTCACAGACAGACACAAAGAATAAGAAACAGTCATTTCCTAGGCAGACCAAGAATCTGTTCACTGTAGTTTTAGTTTAAAACTCATCACTGAGTATTTGTGATAATTATTATGAAAATACCCATAATCTGATATTCTATGATTTACACAGGGAATCTTTTACAATAATCCAAAATAAGACATGGAGAAATGAAAGACTGAACCAAGAAATCATGAAAGAAGTTTCTAAGAATAATTAGATGCCTTTGGCTGAATAATTAGATGCCTTTGGCTATCTTTTTTAACTAGACAGAAAGCAATTTAGTCCGTACTCAAAACTCTGGCATTTATTAATTTATCTGATACATAAGCAAGAATTTCAGGATGCTGTGAAGGCAGTTCTTGCCTGTATTGCTCTTCTGGATGGTCCTTTATAAATGGATCTCAGTGTCCCATTCTATTGTCTCCCACTATCCAGACTGAGGAGTGGGATCTGACCCAAGCCATACCAAGGAACTATCACATGGCCCAGGGCACAAGCTCTGCTAAACCTTTACACTCAGTGATGACTGGCTGAACTATTCAGATCATATCTTTCTTGGGGACTTTAAATGTGAAATATACAAGGTAGTGAATTTGGTAAAATAGCATGTAGAGAGAGTGCAATGAGCATGAGCCATGAGAAAGCAAGTATCATAATAAAGGGAAGAGTAGAATGTAGATTCACTAGGGAGGTGGCAGCAGGCACAAAAGAAAGAATAGCTGAGTAACCAGATGCATTAAAAGCTAAGGGATGAAGTGTCAGGTGCTCCTCTTGGGGATTAAGTGGCTGCAGTTGAACTTAGAGGGTTTACTCTGATCTGTTCTGTACTCTGTGAGGCCTGCCAGCAAGACTGTTGATACTCCCCACAGTCTTCCCTACTCCCTGTAAAATCTTGTAGTAAGTTTCTCCCCAACATACAGCTTTGTTAACTAAGGTAACCAGAAAGTGTCTCTGTCCATTACTACACAAAGGATTTTCCCAGTGTAACAGAACTGGCCTGGAACAAGATGGAGAGAACTGACTCTATGGATTGCCATAGTCAGAGTCACTCCAGGTCTGTTTTCTCTGCCAAATATGCTTATTGAAGGATTTATAGAGAGTGGCTTCACGGAGGGCATGCTTTTATTAATAGAACCCAAGATATTACATTGGCACCAATAGCGCACATGTCATATTTTCTGCAGCATCCTGCTAGCAACACTTCCCTATTGAAGTGACAGGGCCATGGGTACCGCCATTCATGGTGCATGTAGTTCGAATGGAACTACATAATTCCATTCGAAGTTACTTTCTAGTTTCATAAATGTTGTCTTAAAAAGCAACCTGTATGAAATGTTAAGGAACTAATAAGACAAATATTTCCCACCAGGAATCAATGTTTTCCTTGGAAAAAATTGCTTGAAAAACCATCCTTCATGGTCTAGTTTACACTTTGTTTCAAAGTGTGTGCTCCTAATCTAAGGAGGTAAATTTCCCAGACCAAGTAATTCTGATTTGTTTTTAATGAATTTATTTCTTTTCTTATCTTTCACATTCCTTAACACATTTCAAAAATCTCTTAGTGTCTTTATATACCTGGAAAAAAACACGTAACAGGTGAAACTTCATTCACTCAGGTCATTTCATTCTGAAATGATACTGATTATCATTACCTGAAAAAGAGGGACAGAGACAATGCAGGAAATGCTGACCTAAAATTATGTAATAATTTGTTCTCGACAGTATTTTTGAAAGAATTAATAAGGAAATATATTATCAGCCAAGAGAACATAAAGTGGACATGCTTTTAATGTCCACTTCATAGAACTTCTATCAAATTAGGAAATTTTAGAACATACTGCATTACAAAAATAGATCAAAATAGCAAAGCCATGATTATTCTAATGGATGCCAACAATTTTTGATAATCACTGATGATAATTTCTAGGAAAAAAAGATTACAATAAAGTTATTTTAAAATGACAATAAGTTTAAATCGTAATAAGTATAGAAAGCTTTCCCGTGCTAGATAAGAAAGCATCCTATAACTATCCTGTACTAAAATAAAATGTTATAATCACACAGAAGAGACAAATTAATAAAGTTTGCAAAAGTAGATCTAAATATATATGTACTTATAGATGACACAGATGTCATTAAAATAAGTTATATAATAATGGTACTGGCATAATTTGTTATCCATATGGAAACATCTAGAATTACACATTGATTCATTTATAAAAATGAACTGTAGATGGATTGGATCGAAATGTAAAAATAAATAAATAAATGTAAGTAAAAACAATAAAACATTATTGAGGAATGCTTTTTAAGAGATAGAACATTCAGAAACCATAAAACATAATATAGATATTCATTTGTCTAATAAAGATTTATTGAACACCTGCTCTGTGACTGGCCCTATTCAAGATGCTAGTGATTCTCTAATAAATAAGGCAGACTCAGCCCCAGTTTTTTTTTTTTTTTTTTTTTTTTTTGCGGTACATGGGCCTCTCACTGTTGTGGCCTCTCCCGTTGTGGAGCACAGGCTCTGGACGCGCAGGCTCAGCGGCCATGGCTCACGGGCCCAGCCACTCCGTGGCATGTGGGATCTTCCCGGACCGGGGCACGAACCCGTGTCCTCTGCATTGGCAGGCGGACTCTCAACCACTGTGCCACCAGGGAAGCCCTCAGCCCCAGTTTTTAATGGAGTGTACATCCTACTGATGGAGGCCAAGCAAATATAATGGTTTTAGTGTGTGATACCTGTTGAAAAGAGCAATATTGGAATATTTTATAGGATAAGCAAGGGATGAGCTGCTACTTTAGATACTATGGCCAGAGAAACCTCTGTATAGAGATGGCATTTGAGCTGGGACCTAAATAATAAGGGGAAAACCATAGTAAGGTCTAGAAATGGGCATTCCAGAAAGAGAAAATGGCAAGCCTAAAGTCTCTGCAAATGCAATAAGCATGGCATGTTAAAGAATTGAAAGCCACCCAATGTGGTGAGCGAGAATGTAGTGAGTGAGGGGGAGATTGGTAAAAGATGGGGGAGAGCTAGTCAAGGCTGACATTGTTTAGGCCCTAGTCAGTCTGGAAAGGGTTTGAATTTTATTTGAAGTACAGTGGGAAGCTATCAGAGAGTTGTTAGCTCAAAATAAATTGTTCTGATTTTGATTTTAAAATATTATTATATTACTCTGATGTTTACAGAATGGATAGTATGAGACAAAAATGGATGAAGGGAAGAAAGTTTTATTGGATATTACACTAATAGGTAACAACTGATGGTGCTTTGGGCTAAAAGAGTAATAACAGATATTGAGAGAAGCAGATAGACACAGGACATACTTTAGAGTTAGAGTAATGGAATTGGCTGAAGGATTCAGGGAAGGGTATTAAGAAAAGAGAGGAAAGAAGAATAATGCCTAAGAATTTTGGCTTGAGTAGTTGAGTGAGTGAGGATGCCTACAATCTACTGAGATGGGGAGGGATGTAAGACTGGCAGGAGTGTGCTGCACGGATTGCAGAATTCTCTTCTGGACACATGAAGTTTAAAATGGTACTCGATCTCCGTGTGAAGCTGTTTAGTAGGCAGCTACATATATTGGTCTAGAATTCTAGAGGTCAGGGCTGGAGACACTTGGGAAACATCTGCATACAAATTATGTTTAGAGCCACAGAACTAGATGGATCACTAAGGAAGAATGTACAGATATAGAGGAGGTCATAGGGTACACTATCCTGCATAAAAATTAAAAGTATTTGTACATAGAAAACATTAAATATTGAAAGGTTAAACTGAAAAAATGCGTTCAATATAATCAAGCCAAGGGTTAATATGCCTAATTTTAAAAGAGCTACTACGAATCAGTAAAGAAAAAAAATAATATTAACAGGCCAAAAACAAATGGATAAAGGATATAAATGGCATTTCATAGAAGAGGAAATCAAATTGGCCAATAAATGCATGAACAGATGGTCAACCTTACCAGCAATCAGGGAAATACAAATTATAAAAATTGATAACATTTTTCATTCATAAAATAGGCAAAATTAAGGAGAATATTAAGTTTCTTGTTGGTAAGGATCTATCGAAATGGATACTCATAGATTGCTATTGTGAAAATGAATTTTTATAAAATTTTGGGAAATAAATTTGGCCTTATCTAGAAATTAGATGTACATATACTCCAACTTAGCAATTTTCAATATTGAGAATCCATTTTAAGTACTTAAGGAAGGGCATGTTCATCAAGATGTTGATTATATATTATTTTTAGATTGGCAAAATAAATTGAATGTTCATATAGGGGAACAAAATATGGTATACTCATACTGTGGAATAATATGCTCTTATAAAAAATGTTTTAGAGATTTTCAAAAAATCTGTTTTTGTAGAAAGAAATTGGAATCTGTTTAAAAATGATACATATATACACTTGTATGTATATACATATATGTATGAGCATATAACATTTTACTAAAAATAATATGTCATCAAATAGTCACATTTATTTTAATCTGAGGAGTCTGGGTTGGAGGTAGGTAGTTCAGTATTTTTGGTCATCTTCATATTACTTAAATTATTGAAACAACAATGTATTACTTTTGTAATTAAATATAAATGTAATCATTTTTAAAAGGTAAAAGGTAGGGTTATTTTTTTATCTCATGTTTTATATTTCTTTTTAAAATTTTTCTGTTGAAATATAGTTGATTTACAATAAATATTAGTTTCAGGTATACAAAATCATGATTCAATATTTTTATAGATTATACATCAAAGTTCTTATAAAATAATAGCTATATCTGTGCTATGCAATATATTCTTGCTGCTTATCCATTTTATACATAGTAGTTTGTATCTCTCAATCTCCTACCCTTAACTTGCCCCTCCCCCTTCTTTCTCCCTCTGGTAACCACTAGCTATTTTTTTTTCTATCTGTGCATCTGTTTCTTTTTTGTTATATTCACAAGTTTATTTTATTTTTCATACTCCACATATAAGTGATATCATACAGTAATTCTTGTTCTTTGTCTGACATATTTCACTAAGTATAATATTCTCTAGTACCATCCAGATTGCTGCAAATGGCAGATTTTCATTTCTTATGACCTAGTAATATTCCATTGTATGTGTGTGGAAAAAACCCAAAATATATATATATAACATCTTTATCCATTTGTCTGTTGATGGCCACTTCCATATTTTAGCTATTGTAAATAGTGCTGCTATGAACATTGGGGTTCATGTATCTTTTGAATTAGTGGGTTTTTTGGTGTTTTGTTTTATTCGGCTATATACCCAGGAGTGGAATTGGTGGATCATTTGGTAGTTCTATTTTTAGGTTTTTGAAGAACCTCCTTACTGTTTTCCCTAGTGACTGCACCAATTTACATTTCCTCCAGTAGTGTACAAGGGTTACCTTTATCCACACCCTCTCCAGCATTTACTTTTGGTCTTTTTGATGATAGTCATTCTGACAGAGGTGAGGTAATATCTCATTGTGGTTTTGATTTGCATTTCTCTGATGATTAGAGATGATGAGCATCTTTCCATGTGCCTGTTGGCCATTGGTATGTCTTTGGGAAAATGTCTATTCAGGTTCTCTACTTATATTTTAATTGGTTTGTTTGGTTTTTTGATATTGAGTTATATAGCTGTTTGTATATTTTGGTTATTAAACTCTTACTGGCTATATCATTTGCAATTAATTTTTTCCCATTCAGTAGGTTGTCTTTTCATTTTGTTGATGGTTTCTTTCACTGTGCAAATGTTTTTAAGTTTAACTGGGTCCCATTTGTTTATTTTTACTTTGTTTCTTTTGCCATAGGAGACAGGTCCAAAAAAAGATAGCTATGATTTATGTCAAAGAGTGTTCTGCCTATGTTCTCTGCTTGAAGTTTTATGGTTTCTGGTCTTATATTTGGGACTTTAATTTGTTTTGAGTTCACTTTTGTATGCACTGTGAGAAAACTTTCTAATTCATTCATTCTTTTACATATAGCTGTCCAGTTTTCCAAGCAGCATTTTTTTTTCTCCATTGTATATTCTTGCCTCCTTTGTTGTAGATTAATTGACCATAAGTACATGGGTTTATTTCTGGGCTCTCTGTTCTGTTCCATTGATCTATGTGAATGATTTTGTACCAATACCTTGCTGTCTTGATTAGCTTTGTAGTATAGTCTGAAGTCAGGGAGCCTAATACCCCAAGCTTTGTTCTTTTTTCTTAAGATTGCTTTGGCAATTTGGGGTCTTTTGTGGTTCCATATAAATTTAAGGACTATTTGTTATAGTTCTGTGAAAAAGTCATAGGTATTTTGATAGGGATTGCATTAAATCTGTAGATTGCTTTTAATATGGACATTTTAACAATAGTAACTCTTCCGTGAACATGGGATGTCTATTTCTTTGCATCATCTTCAACTTTCTTCATCAGTGCTCTATTGTTTTCTGAATATAGATCTTTCACCTCCTTGATTAAGTTTATTCCTAGGCATTTTAGTCTTTCTGATGAGATTTTAAATAGGATTGTTTTATCGTTTTTAACTTTCTGATAGTTTATTATTAGTGTATAGAAAAGCACCAGATTTCTGTGTATTAATCTTGTATCTTGTAACTTTACTGAATTCATCTATTAGTTCTAATGTTTGTGAGGACTTCAGGATTTTCTATATATAGTATCATGTCCTCTGCAAAGAGTCAAAGATTTATTATTTCCCTTTGATTTAGATGCCTTTTTTTTTTTTCATTTTGTAACTGCTGTGGCTAGGACTTCTCATACCATGTTAAATTAAAGTGGCGATAGTGGGCATACTTGTCTTTTTAAAAATATTTATTTACTTATTTTTTTGCTGCATTGGGTCTTAATTGTGGCATGCAGGATCTTTCGTTGCAGCATGCAGACTCTTCATTATGGTGCATGGGCTTTTCTCTAGTTGTGGCACACAGGCTTCTCTCTAGTTATGGCACGTGGGTTCTGTATTTGCAGCATGCAGGCTCTCTAGTTGTGGTGCATGGGCTCCAGAGCACGTGGGCTCTGTAGTTGTGGCACACAGGCTCTCTAGTTGTGGTGCAGGGGCTCAGTAGTTGCGGTGCATGGACTTAGTTACCCCGCAGCATGTGGGATCTTAGTTCCCTGACCAGGGATCGAACTGGCGTCCTCTGCATTGCAAGACGGATTCCTAACCACTGGACAACCAGGGAAGTCCCTGGGCATCCTTGTCTTATTACTAATTTTACAGGACAAGCTTTAAACTTTTCACCAGAGTATGATGTTAGATATGAGTTACAAATGGCCTTTATTATGTTGAGAAGTGTTTCCTCTATACACACTTTGATGAGAATTTTTATCATGAATGGGTGTCAAATTTTGTCAAATGCTTTTCCTGCATCTATTGAGATGATCATGTGATTTTTATTCTTTGTTAATGTGGTGTATTGCAGTGATTGATTTGCAGATATTAACCCATCCTTGCATCACTGAAATAAATTTCACCTGATCATGATGTATGATCCTTTTTTATATTGTTGATTCGGTTTGCTAATATTTTGTTGAGGAGTTTTACATCTGTATTCATTAGGTATGTTGAACTGTAATTTTCTATTTTTTAGTGTCTCTATCTGCTTTCGGTATTAGGGTAATGATGACCTAATAGAATAAATTTGGGAGTACTCCCTCCTCTTCAATTTTTCTGGAATAGTTTGTATTTTCTGGTTGCTTTGAAGTTCTTCTATGTTAATTTTCATCTTATATTAGTTTCTTCCCTCATGATTTGGTGATTTTCTTTGGTGGTATTCTTACATTCCTTTCTTTGTAGTTTTTGTGCATCTACTGTAAGTTTTTGGTTTGTGGTTACCATAGGCTCCATATATGTTGAGCTATAACTATATCTACTTGTTCTAAGCCAGTAGTCATTTAAATTAAAACACATGCTAAAAGATCTATGGTTTTTATTCCCCTCTCCCATATTTTGTGTTTTTGATGTCATATTTCACATCTTCACAACTTCATGTTTATCCTTTGCTGATTAGAGTGGTTATAAATGTTTTGTTTTTGTTTTTGTTTTTTTTTACAATTTTTGTCTTTTAATCTTTGTTGTAGCTTATTTAAATGGTTGATCATCAGACTTTACTATATTTTTGTCTTTATTAGTAAGATTTTTCTTTCTCCTATAGTTATTTCTTGTTATAGCCTTTTCTTTTCCACTTAGAGAAGACCCTTTAACATTTCTTTTAGAGTTGGTTTACTACTGATGAACTCTTCTAGTTTTTGCTTGTCTGAGAAGTTCTTTATTTCTCCTTTAATTTTTTTTTTTTTTTGCGGTACACGGGCCTCTCACTGCTGTGGCCTCTCCCACTGCAGACCACAGGCTCTGGATGCACAGGCCCAGTGGCCGTGGCCCACGGGCCCAGCTGCTCTGCGGCATGCGGGATCCTCCCGGACCGGGGCACAAACCCACGTCCCCTGCATCGGCAGGCGGACTCTCAACCACTGCGCCACCAGGGAAGCCCTCTCCTTTAATTTTTAATGATAATCTTACTGACTAGAATATCCTAGGTTACATGTTTTTCCTTCTTAGCACTTTTGAATTTCTGCAGAGAAATCAGCTCACAGCTTAATAGGGATTCCCTTGTATGTGACTCCTTATTTTTCTCTTGCTTCCTTTAGAATTCTCTCTTTAACTTCTGCCATTTTAATTATGGTCCTATTGTGGGCCTGTTTGGTTCATTTTTTTGGAACCTCTTGCCCTCCCTGTACCTGGATATCTGTTTCCTACTTCATGTTTGAGATGTTTTCAACCATAATTTTGTCAAATATACTTTTCACCATTTTCTCAGTTTTCTTCTTTTGGGATCCCTATAATGCAGATGTTGGTGCTCCTGATGTTGTCCTAGGAGTTCCTTAAGCTGTTCTCATTTTTTAAATTTGTTTTTCTTTATGCTCTTCTGATTGGGTGATTTCCATTATTCTATATTTCAGGTCAGTTATGCAGTCTTCTGATAGTCTGCTCTTAATTCCTTTTAGTATGTGTTTTTTTTTCAATAAATGCTATGATTATTGGGAATAGACAAGATCAGAAAATGAAAGCATTCTGTTTATGACTAATAATTTCTAGGTTCTATTTGTTTTCTTTTTTTTAAACATCTTTATTGGAGTATAATTGCTCCACAATGGTGTGATAGCTCCTGCTTTATAACAGAATGCATCAGCTATACATATACACACATCCCCATATCTCCTCCATCTTGTGTCTCTCTCCCACCCTACCCATCCCACCCCTCTAGGTGGTCACAAAGCACCGAGCCGATCTCCCTGTGCTATGCAGCTGCTTCCCTCTAGCTATCTGTTTTACATTTGGTAGTGTATATATGTCCATGCCTCTCTCTCACTTTGTCCCAGCTTACCCTTCCCCCTCCCCGTGTCCTCAAGTTCATTCTCTACCTCTGCGTCTTTATTCCTGTCCTGCCCCTAGGTTCTTCAGAACCATTTTTTTTTTTTTTTAGTTAATGTATTCTACAATTTTGACAGTTTCTTTTTTATATTTTCTAGGTATTTGTCAAAATTCTCACTCTGTTTATCTATTTTTTCCTTAATTCAGTTAGCATTTTTATAACTTGCACTTTGAACATTTTATCTTGTAAATTATTTATGTGTTTTATTATTTGTTTTTCAGAAGTTTTCTCTTGTTCTCTCAATTAAAACAAATTCCTCTGTTTTTTAATTTTGCTTAACTTTTTCTGTATCTATGAAATAAGGTTAAAAAGTTACCTTTTGAGGTTTTGAAGGGGTCTCCTTGGTGGATGCATCCCTATATAGTCTCTGTGTGCCCAGTGGCTTTGGTGGGAGAGCTGGATCTGATGTGTGCCTGAGTCAGTCACGTCTTTCCCCAGAGTGTGCTGGCAGCTAGCACCTTGGTAAGAGGTGGGGCTGGAGATGGAGGGCTAGGGCCAGAGACAGGTTTTACCTGGGGCTTCTCCTTTGCTCAGTGGACAGAACTACCCTATGGGGGTGTGGGGACAGGTTCAAAGTTGCTGGAAGTCCTGATGGTCAGGTCCAAGCTGGCTCCATTCACTTTAAGTGTGACCTCTCCTCCTTCCTTCCAGTACCAGCAACTTTGCTCCAGAGGGAAAAGGTGCTGGAGCAAGAGGGCTGGTTCAGGCCCTCAGCATGGGTTTGGGCATTGACTGTGGTAGCACCACCTGTGGTCAGATTCCCAGACTGCTTCTGATGTGCTTCCTCCATGAGAACCAGTAATGGCTGCCCCTGCTAAGATGCTGCTCTCTCTGGGTCTGAGCCATCTTTGTCCCTTGCAAATGAGCTCTCCCCTCAGTAACTGCAGCCCTTACTCCAGTGTAAAGCTGCTTTGTGGGGCAAGCAGAGCCATAGCAAGTGCTTGCCTCAGGCATGTGCTGGGGCAGTTGCAGGAAACTGGCCACTGTCCCACGCAGTTTCAGTCCATCCTCTCCACCCTGTTTCAGGAGTAAGCAAGTGTGTGCACGTTCCTCAGGAGCAGAGTCCAGACCGCCCACATCCCTCCTGTTCCACCAGCCCTCCTACCAGCCAAGGGGACTCATCTTCCTGGTTCGGACCCCAGGGCTGGGACACAATATATGGCTCAAACCACTCACTCCCCAGGGAGGCTCTTCACCCTTGTAAGCCACCTCTTCTGAGTCCCCTCCCAGGGGCACAGGTCCTGACCTGATTGCTTCTCTTTCTTCCTACCTGATTCTGTGTGCATCTTTATTACAGTCTTGGCTCTCCAAGAGTCTTTCTGCCAGTCTTCAGTGAGTTTTCAATAAGAATTACTCCACATGTAAATGCATTTTTGATGTGTTTGTGTGGGGAGGTGAGTTCTACATCCTTATACTCTACCATCTTGATATCCCTTCAAAGTACAGTAGTTTTTTTTTTTTATGTTTTGTTAAGAAAAAGGGACAAATGCATTTTCAGAGCTGTTTGACATTCAGAAAATGATAGCTGTCTGTTTGATAGCTGTCTGTCTGTTACCATGACGGGCACTTTCTGTTTAACTGTCTTGAGCAGTATTGAGGTTCAAGAGAGGATATTAGTAAACAGGCAGATAGAGGTACTTTCAATCTTTATATGAATACAATCTTTGTTCACTAGCAAGACAGTTCATCTTTGTGTATACATTGGGTCCTGTGAGAAAACTCTGAGGCTTGAACACTAGTGTTTTGTTGTGCAACCTGTCCTAAAAGGGTTGTAAAAAAAATCTTGTAATGAATTGGGGCACTTGCTGCATAGACCAGTGGACCATCCTAATTTTAATTACTGTACAGTGACATCAGATACTAAGAGAAGAACAGCTTACAGTTTCAGCTTACATAGTTGTCTACCAGTGAATTCTTCCCAGCCTTCAAAAGAACAATTCAACACAAATATCAGGCTTACTGCAAATATATTTAAATTTTTGAAAGGTTTGTACAACTTATGGAGAAGAAATGTTCCCCTATTAAGTGTAATATATGTCAGAATAATAATAAGCAAGAGAGATGACTATAATGACCAGTACATAGTCAGAGAAAAAGAAAGATTAAAAGGTGTCTTAATTTTCCATTATACTAATTGAGTGACTATTGAGAAAGCTGTGAAAAAATATAACCATTAAAAATAAAAACCATATGCATTTCTGGTAAGAGTCATGGCATATGTGTGTTTGTTTATACAGCAAATGTGACTATTCATAGTGATTTTAAAATAGAAGCTATAATTATGGGTCTAGAACCATAGCTGTGCTTACCTGTCTGGAAAGGCACCTGGGAGGAGAGAGATGTTTTTCCTTCTTCTATTTGTTACATAGGTCATTTGCAATTCCCTAGTTTGATATAGAGAACTGTTTACCACTCTCTACATTATCTATAGACTATGCAGAAGAAAAAAATCATCCTCAAGGAAATTTGGGAGCCACATGATTGTAGTTGATCTGGAAATAAAGAGTAGCTTATCTGTTGGCAAAATACAGAATAGAATAGAATAGAAGTAAAGAAAAGAAAAGAAGAGAAAAGAAAAATAACATGGGCTTTAAAATCAGAGAAGAATTCTAGCTGTGATATTTAGTACTCTTCACCTTCAGAAGTAAAAGCAGAGAACTGAATTCACTGGAATTCTGTTTCCTTCTCAACAAAGGAGTCAGGCCACTGTCAGGAACCATGACTGTCAAAACATCACAGGATTAAATAAATTTGATGCATTTGTTATTGTAACAGAAGAGTTACTTTATAGACATTTTCCATGTCAGATTGTCTTGGGTTTGAATTCTGGCTCGGCCACTTCCTAGCTGTGTGACCTTGGGCAAGTTGTTGAATCACTCCTTGCCTTTGTGACTTTGTCTCCAACGATGGATAGTGATGCAAAGCCTAATTCTGATGGGAGATGACATACCTGGAAAGTTGTAATAGTAATAATAAGAATAGCTAACAACAACTATGACGTTATTGGGTATCTTTTACCTAAGTGCTTTATACTTATTAAATCCATTTACCTCCCAACCTAATGGTATAAGTACTTACAAATTATTATTATGAAGTGTTACTATCCTCATTTTTAAAAGATGATGCAATGTTCTCTTAAGTAGGGAACATATATAAAGTTATACAGCTAACATGTAGTGGAGCCAGAATGCCAACCTGAGCAGTATGGCTCCAAAGCTATTCATCTTCATACTTATCCTTATTAAAAAGATCTCCAGTTCTCTGCATTGCAAATGCCTGTAAGCATGCTGGATAAATTAAGGTCAGATAGCAAAATAGCCCAAGTAAAGATGAGGAGATACCCATTCATAGTTTCCATATACTGTCCAGAGTTCACACAGTAATATTTAATCAAGTACTGTTTCCCCTTTATTCATTCTTCCATAGGTACATGTCTTTTATCTCCATAAGGAGACAATAGCCTTCCTTACAGAAGGAGGTATTCCAAACTTCTTGTTTTTTGCTAATATTGTGGGTAATAAAGAGATGACTCATATTCCATTTGTACCCCCTTTCCAATCATATAGTAAACAATCAATGCATAGATATTGACCTGATTCTTAATAGTAGTCATGCCTCTCCAGTCTGCCAAGTTGATTGGCATACATTTCAGACCAAGTCAGCTTTCAGTGGCATAGATGTCATTTATAAATTCCCACTGGCTATCTCTTGCCACATAATTTTCCACGTCCCTGCAAATGTCTGTTTGCAATAGGAAAACTCAGCTCTTGATCTGAATGCAGGCAAAATATTCCTCTTGTTAGACAGAGAGCACAGAGACCCATTGAAGAACAGTTCACATAAACAGTGGGCTTATAAATAATCTTCACCCTGGCAAAAATATAATCAGAAGGGATCCAAGGTGAATGGTGTTAAAATCTGGGAAAACAAAGGCAGATGGACAGTTTGTACCAAATGGTCTCCTGGGCACATGAACAAAAGAAATATGTGAATTGTTGAAAGAAAGTGCACGTCTGTTCAAGATGTAATTTTACAAGCTGATGAAGACCCAGACAGGAGAAGGTACATTGCATTGGGATTTTGAATGTCCAGCTTGGCACTACCTAATCATTTTTCTCTGCCTGCTTTTAAAAATTGTGTTCATTTGTTATGGATATTCAACCTCTGCATGTCCTTGCTTCTCTGAGTTAAAATCTTTTGTTTTCTGACACAGTAAAGCAGGAATCCTGCAGTTTAGAGTATTGTGGTCAACTTCTTGCTAAACTGTCGCTTGTCTACAATGCAGGTATGCAGGTATGCAGGCAAAGTGCTGACAGGTCAATTACTGTGAAGAGGGAAACTACTGGGGAAGGCACTAAACCTGCCTACCATGAAGCACATGTCTTAGTCAAATGCATTCCAATGCCTGTCTATACAGTGGGGCTGATGTGGGGTTGACTGTGTTTAATGATTGGACATATTATTAGTGTGATTAAGCATCCACACCTTAAAAGTGAATATAGCATATAGGAGGTAGGACTATGCTCTTGTGGAAGACTTTTATTCATCTCACGCCTCTGTCTATTGCCAACAGTCGCTTGCAATTTATACACGTATTCCTTTATTCACCAAGGGTGTATTGAGTGCCAACTCTGCACCAGGCATTATACTAAGAACTAGGTACATAAGGGAAGAGAAAAGAGCTTCCCTGCTCTTTTAGAGTTTATCTTCAGTGTCAATAAAACACAATAAATGTGTTAAATACATAAATTAGATAATTTCAGTTTGTGATTGCTAATATAAAGAATAAAAACAGTGATTTGAAATTAATTGCTCTGGTTCAGGCTACTTATGACTGGGTGGTTAGGAAGTTGTCTTCTGAGCAAGTAACTTCTAATCTGAGATCAGAAAGTCAAGAATAAGCCATGTATGTGATAATCTGTATGGAGGGGTGTAGTCTGGATAGAATTAACAGCCAGTGTAAATATCCCATATAGGAACTAAGCTTGTCAAACTGGGCATGTTCAGGGAACAAAAAGGCTGAAGTGTGACATGATGACTGGGGCAGGAGGAATGGGGAGATACTAAGAGATGAACTCAGATAGGTAAGCATGGCCAGATTATGTTGTCTGTAGTAAGACATGTAGATTTTATTCTGTGATGAAAAGCCACTAGAGACTTTTGAGCAAGTGAATGACAGCAATATGGTATATGTTTTGAAAAGATCATTTTTATATGCTAGGTAGGAAACAGGCCAAGAGGCAGAGATACTAAATAAAAGGCATACTCTTAGGTGAAAGATGATGGTGATTTGAAATGAAAACAAGAGGTTTCCCTTCCAGAAACTGCAGAACAAACGGTAACATACCCTCTCACAGATAACAATTATAAACACTGGAAACATATTTTAAAATAAACACAACTACTTACTGGCACTAGAGAGTAATCAGAGAGTAACTTTCTATTAGAGAGGTAGAAGTGGAATGAGAGTTGACTCTTAAATACCTACCTCTAGAATAAAACTGAATAATATTCAGAGAGAGGTAAGAAAAATCCAGAATCTCTATAATGTATCTTCCAAAATGTGTAGTATAAAATAAAAAGTAATTAGACATAAAAAGAAACATAAAAAATGTGACCTATTATCACATTTGTCTTGAACCATAGTCAAGAGAAAAAAACAATCAATTATAACTAAACTGAGGTGACATAAACATCTGAATTATCAGATAAAAACTTTAAAGCAGTCATTGTACATATGTTCAAGGGCTCAAAGGGATACATGTTTATAATAAATAAAGAATGAAACTTAGTAGGGAAATTTAAATAATATTTTAAAAAATCCAACCAAATAGAAATTTTAAAACTTTAAAGGTCAATACTGTAAGAAAAATACACCATATTCACATCAAGTCAGATTGGAAATGGCAAAAAAAAATGTAAGTGAAGTTGAAGGTATATAAAATTATTCAATTTGAAAAGAAAAAGAAAAACGATTGATCCATGAAACAATATAAAGTGGTCACACATGTGTGTACTTTAAGTTTTAAATAGAGAGGAGAATGAGGCAGGAAAAAATATGTAAAGAAACAATTGCTGAAAATATCACAAATTTGGTGAAAAACATAAAGTTATTAATTTAAAAACTCCGTAGCCTAAATTTATTGTAAACATTACCTTATAGATACAGAAGTTACTTATTCCAAGCAGGATAAAATGCAAAAAAAGACATAGCCAGGCAGACCATACTCCATGCTCCAATAGCTAAAAACTGGTGATAAAGAAAGAAATCAAATTTCATGCAGGGAAAAAAACAGTAAGAATTCTCATCAGAAACTTGGGAGGCAAAAAGACAATATAATTGTAGTCTTAACGTGCCAAAAAAAAGAGAATCAGCCCAGAATTCTCTATTCGTCAAAAATATCCTTCAATAAGAAAAACAAACTAAAGACATTTTCGATAGATGAAAACTGAGATAATCTGTTGTCTGCAGACCTACGAGAAATGCTAAAGTGGTGGAGCCGAAAAATAATTCTACCAGATGCAAACTGAGAAGAAATGAAAAGCACTAGAAATGATATATTGGTGAAAGTAAAAGAGGATAGAATTTTCTTCTCTTACTTTCTTTAAAAACTAAATAACTTTTAAAATCAAAGCTTGTAACATGGTATAGTAGAGTTTACAGTGTATATGAATGTGGTGTATATGACAACAGTAGCACGATGTGTGAGGTAGAGTAATTTAATGGAAATATATTGTTGCATGTTATGTGACACAGAACAATGTCCACACAGACTGAGATAGATCAAGGACGCATAGAACAGCCATGCACATGCAAAAAAGCAAGGAAATAACTAGAATGTCACTAAATGAGTTAAAATTGGAATTCTAATAAAATATTCTAATAATCTAAGAAGGCAGGACAGAAAGAACATAGGAACAACAAACAGGTGACATGGATAGAAAACAGCAAAATGCCTAAATCAATTAGTATCAATAAGTTTATCAAATTCCAATAGAGTAAACATTGGATATGAAAACAAGATGTGAAATATATTAATGCCAAAAGATGGATTTTGATATGAAGACACAGATAGCTTGAAGTAAAATTACAGTTTAAAACATGTCTTGCAAACAGCACGACAAAGCCATATTGCTTATATTATTATCAGACAAAATAGATTTCAAGACGAATATTACAAGAGATAATGATAAAAAGTAATTACGAAAAAAGTTCAATCCTAAAGGAAGACTTAAAGGTCACAACTGCACATGTACCTAATAGCAGAGTTTCAAAATGTATGAAACAGAAATTGGAAGAACTAAAGGGAAAAAAAACAAAACAAATCCACAAAAAAGACAAAAGTTGGAGATCTGAACACTTTGGATCAGTATTTGGAAGAAAACCAGACAAAAGGATTAATAAAGATACAGAAGGCTTGCAAAAAGCTCTAAAATCCACCTTGACATTATCTAATTGTATTTCCACATTAGTTCGTGCAACAACAGCAGGATAAAGTCTTTTCAGGTAGACATGGACTATTCATCGAAAATGGGCTGTAAAGTAAATGATAAAATACAAATGACTGAATACCTACAGAATACAATCTCTGATAGCAAGAGAACTGAAGCAGAAATCAATAATAATAAGCTATGATGAAAAGCCACCAATATTTGAATATTGAGCATCACACTTCTAAATAACTCATGGATCAAAGAAAAAAAACCAAGGGAATTTAGAAAACATTTAAAACTTAATGATAATTAAGGCACATCATATCAAAATGTGCGAGATACACTTAAAGAAGCACTTATAGGAAATGTACAGAGTTAAGTGCTTATGTTAGAAAAGAAGAAACATCTACTTTTTTTTCTTCTCCTTACACTTGGGGGAGGGGGTGTAAAGACATGTTATATTCTATCTGTGTTTACGTAAAACACTTCCTTGGTCCTGGCTGGCAGAGAAATTTACTTGGTGGCAAAAGACAGAATGGATGCTTCATAGAGATTTCTTCCTATTCCATGATTCTAAATCTATAAATATTTCCATGAATCTGTTGGGATCCGCTTTCCTCAGCTTTCATAGCAGAAGTTCTCAAAACCCCACCCCACTGTGACTCAGTCTTCACCAAGCTCCAGAGCCAGTCCTGGTAGGGCAAGAATGTTTACCAGTTTTATTGCACTAACAATGGAGATTAGAATTCAGCATTATCATCAATGGACACAGTGCCTGTTGGGCCAGGATATTTCCTTGAATGTCCAGATAATCTCCAAGGCACACTATTCCATGTTGCTCTTAAAGCTGGAACCTGTCCCATTTTTTTCCCTTGTCAGAATGGGGGGTCCTAAATCCAGTCCACTGGCTGTAGCAAATATTTTTCTCCATAATATATCATTTCTTCCTTAAAGGTAGGCAGGTTAGAGCAAAAAGATGAAATTATTGTTGTAACTGTATAGAAAGATTGTGCAAAGACTGTGATTTATATTATGTCCCAGGGTATACAGACCTATTCTGGTCTAATTTTTCCCTTGCAGTTCTATAAATATCTATTGTATGCTTAAACAGTATTCACATATTTAAACCTGGTAGCCACACAGGAATATTTCTACCATCTACCATCTACCATCTCTTTGACAAGTAGGAAGATGTTTCCTTTCTCACCAACCAGAGAAACCTGGGGCCCTTGAGCTTTCCTTCATGCATTTTTTCCTGGAAGAACTCTCTTGATTATTCAAGACATTCCACTTTTTGCAAGGCCAGGGGGCCCATGGTAAGAGCACTGGCCTATCTATTAACATGTAAGAACATTTATATCTTCCAGGGCTCTAATTCTTTGTTTTTTTTTTTTGCGGTACGTGGGCCTCTCACTGTTGTGGCCTCTCCCATTGCGGAGCACAGGCTCCGAACGCGCAGGCTCAGTGGCCATGGCTCACGGGCCCAGCCGCTCCGCGGCATGTGGGATCTTCCTGGACTGGGGCACGAACCCGTGTCCCCTGCATCAGCAGGCGGACTCTTAACCACTGTGCCACCAGGGAAGCCCAGGGCTCTAATTCTTATAGGCTTACAACGGGCTCTTAACTCATACTTTCTTATAGAGCTTTACTTTATTTGAAGGAGATCTAGGGTGCATGGCATCTTTTCTGGATTCTGCTGAGATGTAAAAGTGCTCAAGTACATGCCAACTGTCATGATTGCAATTAAAATTTAATCTCATCATTCTCACTTCACAAAATTTCTTCCATCAAAAAACCCATTTCTATGAAGAAATACAGAAATATATTTACCCTCTGCTTGTCACACTACATGTTTTAAGTGTCAACCACACCATCCCCAAACCATTTTGGTAAGATATGTGGTGACAGCAAAGTCAGAGCTAAAGATTTTCCTTATTAAAAATTGCTGATTGCTTTTCCTTTCAGTGCAAAAATGTGCACCTTAGACACAAAGCCTGGCAATTCGAATGTAATTAAAACACATCCATTACCTCCCAAGAATCCAGTGATACACAAAACTAGTTTAAATGGGCAAATAGACCCCGAAAGAAGCCTTTCAAACACCAATGGGAAGTAATTTCCTGTAATTATTTGATAGTGATCAGGGCCAAGAAAATTTCATGAAATAGCTTCTATTTCCATGATCAATAGGGTAATCTTCCTTGACACGTTAAAAGTAGCTGGTAATAGGTAAAAACAAGCCTTGACAGATGAGATCAGCAGTCTGTGCTTTGAAAGTGTTTGTTGTATCATATTAAAAATATTTTTTCTATTCAGGTTCAAAAATCTGCTTTGAAGTGTGACACCAATCACTGCATGTCAAACTTAAGATCCTTCTTTACACCTAACTTTACATTGTAGGCACTGTTGCAATTATGGCTGTACTGCCTGTCACCGTAGGTGCCCAGGACCTTTGGGCCTCAAAGCTCGCTTTACAGCTTGTGGCTTTTCTGACAATCTGGAAAGGTGGCTTTTCCTTTTTTTATTCTCCTCCCTTGGCTATGATATGAAAAAGACTTGCAGCATGACCATATTTATTATGGGGCAGAAAATACAAGACTGTTGGCTGATGATAAAAAAAAAAGAAAATACCTTTGTTAATGTCCCATATTGGGGATTAAGTTAGAGGCAGAAAGCTGGTCATCAGACGAGTCTACAAATTAATGGATAAGTTGACAGCATCTAAATATTAGGAGTGCTTATCTAAAACTATAGGTTTCTGGATTCTCTTGAAAGATCAGAAGCTCTTGAAATAACAGACTTGGGTCCCAAGTGGTCCCATTCAGCTGAATCTTCCCTTCAGACTGGCTTTTCTCTAGGTAGCCTCTCCACCTCATCTATTCCAACTCATTTATATTTCCTTCTAGGCTCTGTGGGAAGTTTTTTTGAGATCCCTGGGTAATGCCTTTGCGCCTTAACAAAATAAAACAAAAAACCCCCAATATCCTTCGGAAAGAGTAAAAAAAATAGCTGGGCCTTATGAATAATAATATATCAATATGAGTGTGTTTAGCAGATTACTTTGACAATTTTACTTAGTATTAATCCTAGCTAGATTTAGGGGACTCATGACTTTAAGTCTTAAAAATTATAAATTTCGATGCTTTAAGTTCCCAGACATTCATTTCTTAATAAGAAGGTCTTATTTTCATTGAAATACCAATTTTCTACTAAATCTTGTCAAAGGAGTCAGACATATGCCTGAATCATCTGGGGAAAATGCTTCAATGGGGCCAGATGATAATCTCAAAAAATGATCCTGGAAATCAAAAGGCTGCCCATATGCAACTGAATTTTAGTTCAGTGACAAAGCCACTCATCTTCAGATCCCCAGGGTTACTTGTCTCTTTTGTCAGTGATCTCTGGCTATTTCTATAGTCAGTATCCCTTGATCTAACTTATCATTTGGGATGGATTTTCTAAGATATTCAGAGAGAGAAAGCGGTTTGAGTCTCCTACAAAATAATGACATTCTTATGCCTTATGGTTTTACCCTGGGCTAGTTATACTCCATGCTACTCTAGTTGACAGTTTCATACTGAGGATTTTTATTACGTTGCAATGCGCACATGTGCTTCCTAATCAGAAAAACATTAGTTTTACTCGTGGCTCCATCACCTTTTAGCTCTGTGACCTTTGTCGACTTGCCTAAGCTCTCAGAACCTCAACCATAAAATAGGTATAGTACGGTTATTTCATACAGTTGGAAGTGTTACGTAAGGTAATGTACATGGCAATAACTGACCGAGTGCCTGGCGTTCAGTAGTTATTCAATAAATATTAGTTTCTTCACTTGCCAACAACAACAACAAAAAAAAGAGCTTCCGTTCTTTGCTTTTCAGCATGTATTTTTGTCACATTTCTTTATACTGAAAATCAGCATTTCCACTTCTATTTCTGGGAAGCTGCAGCTACAGTGTGTCTTATGAAGTATTTATTGATAAATTCTAGTTGCAAGAGAACTCAGCTCAAACTTTAAACAATGAAAGGAATGCAGTGACTCAAACAGATGAAAACTTGAGCTGAGATTTGATCAAGGATCTAAATGACAAAATCAATGTCCAGTTTCTCTCCACATTTTTAGGGCTGCTCATTATTGATACCTGTCTCAGGCAGGCTTTTACCCTCATAATCCACAAATTGCAATCATCATTGCAGGGACTACATGTATCCTCATTCGTAGTCACTAAAAATAGAAACTGTTATTTTCCCCATACCTCATTACATAAGTCCCCAAACTGAGTCTTATTGACCTGCTTAGCTTGACTTATGTCATATGGCCACTATGATTGGGGAATTGGGATATGTTTATTAGTAGAGTCCAGTTGGGTTCACTCCCCTAGCTATACGTGTGGGATTTTCTTACTTAAACATCATAGCTGGGAAATTTACTTTTTTTAGATTAAAAATTTTTTTTTTAATTTTTATTTTATATTAGAATATAGTTGATTTACAATGTTGTGTTAGTTTCAGGTGTATAGCAAAATGATTCAGTTATACAAATACATATATCTATTTTTAATGTTTTTTCCCATTTAGGTTATTACAGAATATTGAGTAGAGTTCCCTGTGCTATACAGTAGGACCTTATTGATTATCTATTTTATGTATAGTAGTGTGTATACGTTAATCCCAAACTCCTACTTTATCCCCTTTGGTAACCATAAGTTTGTTTCCTAAGTCTGTTTCTGTTTTGTAAATAAGTTGATTTGTATCACTTTTTTAGATTCCACATATAAGTGATATCATATGATATTTGTCTTTGGCTGACTTACTTCACTTAGTATGCTAATCTCTGGGTCCATCCATGTTGCTGCAAATGGCATCATTTCATTCTTTTTAATGGCTGAGTAATATTCCATTGTATATTTGTACCACATCTTCTTTATCCATACATCTGTTGATGGACATTTAGGTTTCTTCCATGTCTTGGCTATTGGAAATAGTGCTGCAATGAATATTGAGGTGTATGTATCTTTTAGAATTATGGTTTTCTCTGGATATATGCCCAGGAGTGGGATTGCTGGATCATATGGTAGCTCTATTTTTAGCTTTTTAAAGAACCTTCATACTGTTCTCCAAAGTAGCTGTACCAATTAACATTCCCATCAATAGTGTAGGAGGGTTCCCTTTTCTCCACACCCTCTCCAGCATTTATTGTTTGTGGATTTTTTGATGATGACCATTCTGACCAGTGTGAGGTGATACCTCATTGTAGTTTTGATTCACATTTCTCTAATAATTAGTGATGTTAAGCATCTTTTCATGTGCTTTTCGGCCATCTGTATGTCTTCTTTGGAGAAATGTCTATTCAGATCTTCTGCCCATTTTTTTTTGATTGGGTTGTTTGTTTTTTATATTGAGCTGCATGAGCTGTTTGTAAATTTTGGAGATTAATCCCTTGTTGGTTGCATCATTTGCAAATATTTTTTTCCCATTCTGTGGGTTATCTTTTCTTTTTGTTTATGGTTTCCATTGCTGTACAGAAGCTTTTGAGTTTAATTATGTCTCATTTGTTTATTTTTGGTTTTATTTTCATTACTCTAGGAGGTGGATCCAAAAGATATTTCTGCGATTTATATCAAAGAGTATTCTGCCTGTGTTTTCCTCTAAGAGTTCTATAGTATCCGGTCTTACATTTAGGTCTTAAATCCATTTTGATTTGCTTTTGTG